>NC_133347.1:10347937-10672937 GCF_030506205.2 Paramisgurnus dabryanus
GCTTAAATGATCTACTCTAGAGATCTACTCTTATTCGTACTTTGCAAAAGTCTACCGGCAGTTAAGTTTGGCCCACAAAAAACTTTTGTTTATGTTGTTTTTCCTGCTAAAACCATCCATATGCACAAGCTCACAGAATGCTCTTATTGTCTAACTAATAGTAATGTTAATATACGATAAAGAAGATAAATACTTTTCAAAGAAAAAAATAAATACTTAAAATAAGCCTCACATTATGTATGTTTAAAGGCTAATATTAGAACATGATAATGACATGTCAAAGATGTCTTGATGTGCCTCCCTAAATAACAGCGATTATAAGATTTTGCAAAGTGTCGCTGATCTTCTCTCAGTGAAGAGACAGTGGTGGCTTTTTGGCTTTGCAGATGCCAATCGTTTCTAGGAAAGTTCAAATGCAATGACGGTTTAAAGTGCCTCAGGAGAGAAGCCTCTTTCAGCCAGGACTCGTTTTTTCCCTCTGCCTTCTTTTCTCGCTCTCTTTTTAATGACTGCCTTTCAGCGCTGTCAAAAGAGCCGCCGTCATGAGCGCGCCCGTAAAAATATTCAGAGAGCCTCACCGAAAAATTCCAGCATTTATGACCTCATAAAGTCAACCGTAGTGAGATAGAAAGAGTCCGAGATTCTCTCATTCTTCACATGAAGATGGCAGTGAGAGAGAGAGAAGGGAGGACAGTTTGGGTGATGGGCATAATCTGCCAGCCGGAGCACATATCAATAACTGTGCGTGTGTGTGAATCTATATGTGCATGTGCTGTTTCCAGACAGATGGTCTGGTTGGGGGGTCACACAGACACACATATTCAGTATTACTTGGGGGCAGTGGAACACAGCAAGGTATTTTTGTAGACTCTGTAGAGACTAACGCACATGTCTGTACATGTGAAGATCCGAAAGAAGCGCCAAAACAAACACACATACTTACACAAAATAGGAAACATGCTCAAAGCCTACACACACTCAATCTGGGAGATTATGAGGTTGCTGGGACAAGCTCATGAAAGGAATTGAAGGAAAAAGAGAGGAAGGAAAATAAAAGAGTGATTGATTCAGTCTGTGTGTGTGTGTGTGTGTGTGTGTGTGTGTGTGTCGGTGAATGATCTGTGTCAACTTAGCTAGTTCAGACAGGAATTTGTGTAGATTCTCTGTTTGATATGAACATTTTCAGGATTTATTGTATATTACTATTATAATGATCTCTACCTCTATCTGCATTGTCTTTTTCTCTTAGCATGTATAGTGCTGATATGATTTATAATTATGCAAAAGTTTTCTTTTTAAAAAAAAGCTGACAAGCACTTAGACAAAGCTAATACAATTTTGGTGTAACATTAACCCATAGCATTAATTTGCTGAGGAATGCGGGAATTCATTGTTATCTCTCTTCAAAAGTATATTTCCGACATCTCTGAGTGAAAAGAAATCGTTTTTATCTCCCATTTGTGATAAGTCATTTCCTGTAAGCAGGAAATCTAAAAAAAAATACGACTAACACAGCGATTGAGTGTTTCTTAACATTCCATTTTATCCCTTTTTGGAATGGCTCCAAAATACTTGCAGTCAACACACAAATTGAGAAATCAATGGTCCGTTTACATCCGACTTCGGGGTAAACAAAAAAATCAAATAAAACAAATAAATGACCTCATTCTTCCGGCTTGCCGCATGGAGAAACAATCGCGTTATTAATACAGAAACTGTTTCGGAAGGGAAGGTTAAAAATAGCAAAGATAGGGAATTAGACACAACACGACCCCACCTCATGTGTGTTGTATCCTTCCAGTATGCGGCGTCTAGTAAGAACACACATACAGTAGGGATATGTTGGTCATAACCAACTTTAGAGTCATGAAAGCATTCGGAAGTGTTATGGAAACCTGGGCCCATTATGGAAAGTGGAAGACCGCTAGGGAATGTTGGGGACAATGCCTGGCCCGTGTTCATGAGGGTGACCTGCCCGAACCTGAGCACAACACATATGGGATGCGGTGCAGGGGTGTGAGGAGGTTTTAATTAGCCTGAGCGCTCTTGTTCCACAGCGGCAGGAAGGAGAGACTGAAATAGAGAGCTACTATTAACAGCACGCCTGATAATAGCAGCAATGAGCCGCCACACAACCACCGAGCGGTCTCCTGAACAGGGTCGGAAAAAGAGGAGCAGAGTTTGCTGCTGGAAAGTACAGCTGAGGGAGAGAAAGAAAGAAAGAAAGAGAAAGAGAGATGACCATTCCTTCATAGCAGCTGCACTTTCCACTAGAATATTTTGTTCATCTCTTTCCACTGTCTCCCATAGCAACTGCAAAGCTGTATCTGAATAACAGTACAAAGACTTCTTTCCTTACTTCTCTTCCTCGCTTTTGACTTGTTTTGCAGCTCTCAGTAAAGCCTAGAGGTTCAGATGGGTTCTTTAAAGCACCAAAAAAAAGGAAATTCGGTCGTGATTTACTCACCATTGTGTTGTTTTATAACCAACATCAAAAAGCTGGGTTGTTTCAACCCATGGTTGGTTCACATATGGAAACTTTCTAGGTTGATATAAAACGAAGCTTGGGTTTGTCCATATCTTACCCCACCACGAGTTGAAACAACACAGCATTTTTATACAGTAGTGTAGGAATTTGCTAAGAATTACGAAACTCAACAACAGTACATCGTAACATTGAGGAAATCTCGAGCACTAAAAGACGAGGCAAAACGAAATTAGTCTGTGCTATTCACAAACTATTTTTCCATTCTTATGAAACCATAAAGAGTTTTTTCAAGCTTCCACTTGTATGGCAAGAGTTGCAGAAAGAAAAAATCTACTTAGTGTGCCCTACTCAACAAATACTAGCGTAGGGGTTTCAAAACGACATGAGGATGAAAAATAACGGCAGCGCCTGTGCTTTCGAGAGATGAATGGGGTTGCAGCGCTGGATTGAGGTCACATGACGGTGTGAACATAGGCCACTAAGCGGGATGAGTGGCGGAGACATGGCCATTGGAGTGGCACCACCAGACCAGGCAGATTTAGCATGCTAATGTCAGGTTCATTTACAGCCTGGCTCCAGTCTGTGGCAAATTAATGGGAGATGGCCCCAGTCTAACACAATCACAGCTGACCCAGACAGTGCTCTCTCTCTCTCTCTCTCTCTCACATGCATAGTTGCATGCATGCATTTAGTTTCCGCCTTTGTTAACAGTAATGCTAACTGCTTTCATGCTGGCACAAGCATTAGTGTTAGCCAAGCTAAATCTACCTCTCCTCGCTCCTTTACCATTTCAAGAGTGTAACTGCAAGTCTAAATCCCAAACTAACAGTCTTGGCATGTTCCCCTCTGGAACAGACAGTGAAATCCTCTGTAAAAGAACCATGCATAACGGATTTTTCATAGCATGGGTTCATATCACCACAGTCTGGTGGTGGCTACTAGAAAGCAGTCCGCGTATATAGTCTGTCCAGACAGAACAGACAAATAAAACCAGTCCTATCTAAAAGTAAATGGATGATTTTGAGTGGAAATGGCCTTGCGTATGTGACTAAAAAGAAAGCGTACAGTATTATTTAAAAAAAAATCTCACCCCCTTTATTATAGTATAATAAGAAACATAGTGAAGAAGACATTTTGGGGGAAATATGCATGCATCTTTGTTTGAATATTTTATTTAAAAATTTGATATGCAAAAACTGAATTCTGTACAGAATGTATCTCTGACGAAACATTTCTTCATGCCGCCTTTCTGACCCTCAGATATATTTACTTTAGTGGAGGTGTGTCTGTAGGTGTATTGGTGTGTGTGTAACAAATCAATAAAGAATGTCTCTGCCCACAAAACAAGTCGACTTAAATTGATTGAAAATTGAGTAGTTATCATTGATTCTATCTTTACACTGACGGCTGGTTAAAAGAGCTGATGGACACTAAAGATACCCACCAGATGGTGGCTGCGTATACAGTACATATACAGAACCCAAACACCATACAGCAGATTTCCTGATGGTTCCACGGCTAAATATCAGCAGATATACAAACGCACTGAGCCATGCTGTGTGAATTGCGTGTGTGTTTCCACAAGGAATGTTTTCCAGGGGCAGATGGGATTATAATCCACCCGTATTAGTCCTTGCAACCCAAACAGACATCTTTTTTAAATGAGTAGCTTAAGAACATAATCCAGACCTTTACCAACACCATAGTGGAGATGTTTGAAATGAGTTTGATGTTGTTTTGTTTAATGGCATTCAGAGAAAGAAAATGTGTTTACAGTATAGAAATATAATGTAATGTAGTAATGTTGCACTTTGTAGTCCAAAATGAACAGCTTCAGGGGCGTTTGTAATGAAACTTTAACACTTCTCCAACTCCGGTCAGCTGAGCTGCAGCTGAATTTCTGCTGACATCCACAAACACAGAAATACACAGAGTGCCATAATATTAGCATCTCAAAGCAGGAGGTCTTTCTTTTCCGAACAGAGGACTGGAAAGTGTGCCAGAAAGCGTGATAGAGAGAGAAAGGGCGAACGGGAGGAAAGAGAGGAAATGGCAAAAAAGTGGGACATGGGAATGACTCTAATGTGTCCAAATGCCCTGTCCTACTTCTGTCAAACAACTTTAATGCTTGTCTTCTGCCAGTCAGCTAACTGCTGTCGCGCCATTCGGCACCATTTAAGGGTGCTATTCTACGCATCAGATTGACGTCGGTGGCCTGTGCAACATGAGCTGGGCTTTTTCAAGACTGGGTTATGTTTAAAATAGTTTTAAAATAACCATACTAACCATTCCATATTTATTTTAAAACGCAATCATTGGGCCAAGTCTATATATGAATTGCAATTCATAAGAAATCTAAAGTGGCTCATGTGTACACTTTAATACCATTTGCTTTCACCCCAGTGATGTCGTTGTTGTACGATTTCACATTGTACAAATTCAGCCATGTCGTAAAATACTTACGAATTCCTGTGGGATCAGGTTGGAATGCTGCAGCATATTCAGCGTAGTGGATGAAAACGCATGAGAAATTCGTTTGAAATGGAGTAATGGTGTTTTATGGATTCGCTTTGTGCTGACTGTGTGACACATAGCTGTTAACAGTGGTCGACACACACGAGCGCGCTATAAGTGGACTGTGACTTTAACACACTTTGTCCGACACTGCTGAGTTCACGCTTTGGCCGTCTTCAAACCGGCAATCAATTATCAGTCTAGCCAGAGGACGGGCAGAACACATGAGAACTGGGTGACTGTGTGTGCGTGTGTGTGTGTGTGTGTGTGTGTGTGTGTGTGGGTGTGTGGGTGTGTGAGACTTGGCTGGTGTCCACTGCAACTCGGGCAACTTTGTGTACGTGAATATGTGTGGGTGTGTGGGTCTGAACAAGTCACGGGGTTGAAGTCAAAACCGGCACCTGCTGCTCTTAAGCTATAGCACATTACAGGCCCGTAACATGAGACAGACTACACATGTGCACCACAGACGCACATACACGCAAATACACTTAAACTGAACACAAGTTGTGACCCTGTCTGTAAAACCCAGTTAAAGTCATTTTTGTGATGTACTGTTTTTTACAAAAATCATTGAACATTATGTAAACATTACATGACCTTGTCATGTCAAAGATTGAAATCAATGACTGAAATCATTGATGTTCCTAAAGAGTATGATGAGATAAGATTATGAGACTAATTCAGTATTAGTCAACTGTAAGACATTGGGGTGGTTTCCCGGACAGGGTTTAGTTTAAGACAGGAATAGGCCTTATCTTAATTATGAAATCTAACTAACAAATATGCCTTACTAAAAACATTACGTTTAAGTTAAAAAAATTTTTTAATAAATTTTAAGGCAAAACAAAGGTCACTGATGTATTTTAAGATATGTCGGTGCAAGTTGTTTTCAGCTTGGACACCTCTTAAATTTATTTAAAAAAATATATATATGTTTAATCAATTTGAAATTATAATTAATTTCAACTTTCTGGCTAGTCAGGAGTTGCTAAAACTTATTAAAATAATAACTTGAAATAACTTAAGATTTTTCAATTTATATAATTTAACAACTCCTCTCTAGTCAAGAAAGTTGAAGTGCAACAAGGATTTTTTTTACAGTGTCCCACCCTCAGCTTTTTCTGATTGGTCCATTAGTTTAAACTGATATTGATGTGTTTCGTAACTAAAGTTTAGTTTTTTACTTAAAACTATTTTTATTTTAGTCTTTTTTTCACCTACAAGAAGGGTTTCTTTTTATTAAACCTCTTCGACCAAAGAAGTTTTGGTCTTGTTGCAGAATCGACCAATTTGGCAAGGTCCTAAAAAATCTTAAAAATAATGCACATGTACATATCCCAACAATAAAATAATGGTCAGAAAATGCAACACTGTCATGCTTTACAACTTTGCCTTGAGAGTATCTACGGGAGACAGACCGTATCACTGATGGCATCTCTTAAAAAACAGAGCGACCACAAAACCGATGTAAAGACCAGGTGTTGAACTGATAAACAGTAAAAACAGAAATAAAATGGTGAGCGGAGAGGGGCAAGAACAACTGAGAGCTGCGAGATTGAGTCCAAAGGGCCGATAGGGGCCGTAAAAAAGCAGGGCCTGTAAAAACCTGGGTGAAGTTGGGGTCGAGCCATCTCTCTGTTTAGGTGGGTTCACTCGGAGGTGAGTGACCAGTCCTGAGTCGTAAACAGTCTGAAGTTTACAGCCATCATTCCGGTTGTTTTGCGCCTCCTTCCCCCCTCTAATCAGGCTGAAGAAAGCAAGGCCACTATAAACTACATGTGGAGAGGGGGACAAGCGCTCGCCAAAGCCAGGTCAGGGCAAGTGAGAGGGGGCGCGGGGAGTTCAACTGCCCTGCGTTCAGACTGCTGGAAGATCGTAAATGTAACGTTGTATCCTTTTGGTTTTTGAAGATAAATTGAATTAAAACAATTTGTTGCTTTAATCAAAAGACAGTTTGTATTCAAATAATGTGTTTAAATGTGACAAGTGTCATTTTTTAAATTGATAAAATACTTGTATCCAATATTAATTTGGGAAAAACTATAAGCCATTTGTAGATTAATTCCTAGATGAAAGTAAACACTGATAGCTCATCCCAAACAGTATGTAAATCGAATGGTAGGCTCAAACAATTCGTGTGAGGTTGGGACGGGACTATCTGTTTGGTGACCAATGGCAGATGGGAATACCTGCTTAATTTCTTTTCCATTTGATGGCACAGCAATGACTTTAGCTTTAAATAAATCAAGTAAATACATACTAGTTTAAAACTTGGCTGACTTAAGGGAAGGGATATGAAGGAAGAGATGTAAAGAAAAAGAGAGTTGTCCGGGGTCACAGAAGATCTTGATTCCATCTGGTCCGTATCAAAATAAACATGAAGGGTGAGAGATATACACTAATGTTCTCATCTTTGATGAGTGGAGGTGTCAAAGAATAAACAGCAATGAAAAAGGAGGGGGGAGAAAGAAAGAGAGAGAGAGAAAGAGAGAGCAGCAAAAAAGACAGGATGTTGTGGTTGAGAAAGAAAAAAAAGGAAGGGAAAAAGCTTGGCACTTTCCTCACTGGAGTTGGTCTTAATTAAAAAGGATTGGTTTTATGTGACTGCCGGAGGGGAGAGACAATTTACTGCAAACATGTTCAGACAGACTGAAAGAGAGAGAGTTGGAGAAAAAAGGAAAATATCTTGGTCTGGGTGGTTCTGTTGAATCTCACATTTATAGCTGGGTTAGACAATGAATGAACATGTTTTATGTAAGCAAATATAAGGGGCAGCTATTTAGCTTGGTCAGAAATTCACTTTAACAAGCAGAAAATGTTCATTATAGTTTGGTTTGGAGACACTAATCTTTAGACTTTTCCTAGTTAAAAAGAAACAAAATGATGGCATGATATAGTTGAAAAATCAAAATGGGTTAGGTTTATCTATGTGGTGACGTCTGTTTGTGGATAATGTGATTAGTTTACAAATGATAAGCGCAAAATCTGCTTAAAAACAAGGATTTTCGGAATTTGTTGTCCAAACTAGTCAGTGTCCATTATGTTACCAATGTTGAGTAACAAAATCATGTCTTGCCATATCCAAACATCCTTCTTGGATATAAAAATTGTTTAACGACAAAAGTCGCTCTTTTTTTTTAAATAAACTTGCGTTCAAAACTACTTAGAAGAACAACTAATAAGGCTGCATTGAAAAGTAACTTTGCGTTTGCTGCCGTGTTGGATAAACAAAACTGCTTCGCTGTGTCGCATAAACATCATCATCGTCTTGCTGCCCCCTCCCCGTTCTGTGATTGGTTCCCTATTTCAGGGGGAAAATAGATCCATGGTTTCCATGCTAGACTTGCAGCGTGAATAAATTTGCGTGCAAGGCAGCATGGGGAAACCCAGGCTAATATCGTTATGCCCTGTAAAAAAGTTTTATCCATGACAATGAGTACCAAATTATTACATTAATTAAAAATTTAACCCACATGCTATCTCTTCATCTGGGCCTTAAACCAACTAAACAAAACCAACTAAATCTGTTACATGCACGCACGCCGACAAGTCGTCATCAACGGTCACCGTGACTAACAGACATCATTGGATTATTAACAATCCCTTATGAGCATCATTTCAATTAAACATGCACGCTTTCACACCCAATGTCTATGACAAACGCGATTGCACCATAACTCTGAAGACACGTTTCTCGCTAACCGTTCAGCGCGCAGACAGGAAGATGACTATTTCCTCAGCATGAATGCTGTAGAACAATATCACTGTGTCTGTGTGTGCGTGTCAATATTGATGGCAGAAAAAGCAATTTTGCTAAAGAATGTCTCAATGCATGAACGTCTGTCTGACATTAAAACGGTAGATAATAGGGAAGCAGTGACCTTTTTCTTACCCCTATCAGAAACACATTTGAAGTTATTCATTCACTTTAGCAATCCTGCATTCCTTAAACGCTTAAGAATAAATAATGTGTGTGGAATGTTCGATCATAAAACATACACAAAAGAAAAGCACTTTTACGACTGTCTAAGCACACGTAACATGGGTGTAATTGTGTTTCATCATAAACAATATAAAGTTGATGTCTGGATGTTATGTCACAGCGAGAGCAACAGAGTTCTGCTTTGTATCTACATTCAGAGATACAGCCCTCATGGTGATGTGTTTCTTTAGAGACAGCGAACAAAAACTAAAAAAAGATATCTATCACGACTCTTTCCAGACTAAACTATTTTAAACTTCCCACCATGGCGCACATACGTGCACTAGACTTAACTTAAAGCCCGAAATGGCAGACTGTGATCTAAATCCACATAAGGGTACACATTTTCATGAGTGTATTTCTCCCGAATAAAATCCTGCCAAATCTGATGTTACTATAGCAATGCCCAGCACGGTCCACAATCCAAACAGTGTGCGTATTTGTCTGTGTGAAGAGATTTGTGCCCTGTTTGCTGAAGCAGTCAGGGTCACCAGTGCATTTAAAGGGTGTGCCAGCTTCTGTCTGTTTGTGTGCATGCGTAGGTGTGTGAACTTGTCTGGTGCATGCGTGCATGCAAGCGTAGATGTGTGTGAGCTTGTCTGGTGCGTGCATGCATGCATGCATGTGATTGTGTATTTGGGAGGTGGGCACGGTCATGGTGGCATTGCTCGGGTCGCACGCAGGGGCCGCCGCATACCTGAGCGCACCTGAGACGACGATCTGATAGCGGGCGTGCGAGTAGAGACACGAAGCTGGAAATTCCTTTCTCTCGTTCACAAACCCCGCCAAAAAAAAGAGGGACAGGCCTCTGAGAGGTACTGAGGCGTGTCCCACTGTACATCTGTGAGCCAGCGTGTTTGTTTAATGTAAATCTGCCTTTTCGAATGCCTTCAGCAGGCAGAACGAAAGCTTAGGCTCTGACTGAATAGGAAACAAAAAATATGCCAAACCCACCCACGCAAGTGCGCAAACGTTCACGTACACATTCACCCGAACCCATGGTGACATGCCCTCGCCCCTCCCCAAATCCCCCTTAAATTGAAAAACCTACACTAAAACTAATTTCCTACTCTAGGAGATGAGTGACTTGGCGCACACAGACACACACACACACACTAAAGCACACAGTAATTATGAAAGTGCCTTGGGTTCTAGAGCGTTGCTCTCTTTAAAAGTTGACCTTTGCCTCAGTTCAATCTGTCGAATAAAACACAAAGCATCAATCATCCGTCTCTCAAAGCTCTATCGCTCCTTTTCTCTCTTCCCCTCTCTGCTAATGGGTCTCATCCCTCATTCATGAAGACAGACAGGAGCGAGTTGTAACTCACCTCATAAAAGAGACAGATTATACGGCGAACATATGAGAGAGAGGAAAGAGAAGTTTTTCTATAATTTTATCTATTTTTATTATTCTACATTTGCATATTTTTGGGGTAACGCTGTATCGTGCGAGGGTGCAAATTATTCATCATTCAATACTGCGAGATACGCCGTCTATCTCCACACCCTTAAAATTCTTGGATGTGACTTTTTCCGACGTGCTCTTTCTTTCGCTCTCTGTTTCTTTCCTTCGTTCTTGTACTCTTCGGTGTCTGGCAGGGAGAGTGTTTTTCTCCATGGAAACCGACATAACAGTCTGTATAAGCCAAACTCCAGCTCTGCAAACAGAACCAAATCAAATCTATCATCTCCCTCTCTCCTTTAGCTCTGAAGGATACAGTTTCGAGCACAGACGTCATTCCCAAACTCCTGGGGATGGTTAATATTTGTAAGATGAGGTTGTGCGAGTGCGTTCGGAATACAAGGAATATAAAAGATGAAATCATCGACGCCACGTGAGGGTGTAAATTCAGTTCAATTGTGTGGTTAACCTTCTCGAATGCTAACACGCTTAACCATAAAACTGGCTTTTTTGTTTTGAACCCCTACAAATCCAACAAAACCTGGATGTTTATCTTGGTTACATAAGCGTCGAGCCTGCATATGGAAAATATGATGATACTACGTTTCCAAAGGCTTTCCCAACGAAACATTATGAAATACACGGTTCTCCAGAATCTGACAAATTAATTTCAAAGAAAATAATAAGGGAAACAGACCACACATAAGTGAGTTTGTCTCGAAAGTTTTCCATGCTTGCACAAGTCCACATCCATGTACTGTTAATTCTGCTATAGTCTGACTGTGTGTGTGCATGCCTGTATGCATAATCTGCAGGTTAAGAGTATAGATGGGTCAATGAATCAACTAGTCACAGTAATTTAACTTAATTATGTAATATATTTGTATTTAAACCACCCTTATAAAAGAATAAAAGTTGTCGGTTTCAGGTAAAACCTGAAACGGCTTAATTATAAAGGGCGCACTGAAGACAAATCAGTTGTCTAGCCATGCACCCCACCTACTATTTGATTATGAAAATATGTAGTTTTGCACATTCCTAGTACAAAGCAAACATGGTAGTGTGTATATACTCTTTCCCAGAGGAGTGTGGTGACGTCTGCATGTTTTTTTTTTTTGTGTGTTGAATCCTAGGTTTAAAGACTAAACCAATACAGCCGCTGACTCCATGGCATCTTTATATTAACCTCCACACCTCAGGGATTTGTGAGCGTACGTGTGCTCACCTCCGCATTTCTGGTTTAAGCCTACAGCTACATTTCATGCATTTTTTTCTACATATAAAGATGTTAAATGCAGCACTAGAGAAACAAAACCCCTATCAGTAATGAATCCTCAATGAGTCTCTCCGTACTCTCTTCATTATTTTTAATTTTTCTCAAAATCGCAACTTTGCAACATGAGAAAAAAGCACACTGCAATTTATTCACAATCAAGCATAAGGAATGCATTCGAAAACGCTTTGCATAATTTTCCACATTGACTCAAGAGCAGCGAGTTCCTTGGCTCGACGCATGCTTCCGCTTTTATATTTCCCCAGTCAGCCTGCAATGCAGAGTAAAATCCCGAGTACAAAAAAATAGCGGAAGAAGGCAGCTGCCTCTCAGCAAAAAGAGAAAGAGAGAGACGGAGAAAGTTACGACAGGGTTGGGGGTGTGTTGATGAAGAGTAGGATGTACCAGCGTGAGTTGGCAAGACTTTGGATTTTCCATTGACATGCCTCCCTCAAGGTTCCTCGGGCGATTCCACACTCGGACACTCGCTCGTACCCTCACTTTCTCTCTTCCTCTGTGAGTGGGTCACTGTTTGAACCGAGTGGGGGAAGTGGGGCGGCTGGGAGAGGGGCGTGTTTCCTGCTGTTCTCATCGCCTGTATCTTGGCTCGCTGAGGGAAGACTGTTTTCCACACCAGGAAAGAGATGGTGGAAAAGAACAGACGAGGTGGGGGAGGTTGAAGAAAAGAAAATAATAAAAATAAAGCACTAAATGGAAGGAAGTCGCCATTCGACTGTCGGAAAAACACGGGACAGCCTGTTAACATGTATCGCGAGCACTTTCTCTTCTATTTAGAAAAGCTTTTATAACTTTGTATGTCACTTTCATAAAGTCTTTTCTTTCTGCAGTCTCTTTTGAAATCTTTTCTTTATGATGCAGCTCTATATTATATAATAAAAGAACACCGAAGCGGTGGAAAATGTGTACGAACATATTCAACAAAGTTCTGTGTGGGCCTGCTTATGGGTAGTTACTCATCCCTCTCTCGGCCTTCAGCAAACATGTTGTCTTTTTCAAAGAGATTCAAAGCGTTTAAAGATGTGCATTTTTACCTGCAGGGCTGCATTCTAATAACCTTGTTTGACAGGATGATTCGGTCTGTGCGTTGTGTGTTTTGGTTACATAAAAAGTCTGCAAAGGTTCATCTAGTTACCACAAGCCCTGTGTCTTTTTCACACGACATGTGTGGTCACCTAAAGGCTACCAATTACAAAGAAACCACACAGCCAAAATTCAGCCAAAGCAATGCCCTGCATGACCATGTGCTATCAATGAAAATCATTGGCTGTTGCCTGACGGCATACGTCTTAATCTCTCAAGGCATTGGCTGATTCTCGTGTCAAATGCTCTGAACAGCAGTTGGGCAGCTGTGAGCATTTTGGGGGAAGATTTCCACCAGGTTTTAAGTATAAACAATGAGCTCATTCTTTTTTTTTGCATCTGCTCCCAGACGCCGTTCATTCAGACTAGATGCTAGATTGTTAAAACACGTCCGTTGTTTTGATATTATGAACCATTTAACATCATATGCCAATCATGAAATATGACCGAAATTTGCAAATTGACCTGCATCTAAGTTTGTGCACTCATGTTCTCAGTCCTGTTTTTGTTTTCCCATCCACTTGGTTACATCACATTAAACTATCATCTGGAAAACTGGCTTGAGATCAGCAGAAAAAGGGAAACATCTATCAACACCCAATATGAGAAACATCAAGCCATTTTGTCCGAGCCATTTCCTGTTTAAAGTAGGATGTGAAAGGATAAGAGCCAGTAAAGCTTTCCTGATGGGGTCTTTGCTTTTTAACAACGTCACCTCTTTCGGTAAACAATGTTTCAATTAACATTAGGTAATGTTCTGCCTTTGCTGGAAACCATGCAGTTTTGGGCCAACTGAAAAGGTAGTTTTGATAAGAACGGGTTTTTTGTATCGTTTAAATCGTCTCTGAAATATACATGTGGGTGTGTGTAGATATCAGATCATTTTTTTTAAATGGCCTTCACATTTAAAGAAATGTAACGTAATGCATGAACAAAGTGAAAGTTCATAAGTTAGTCATTTATGTACTTCGGATAAAAGTGTCTGACAAAAGCATGAATGTAAACTTATACACTGCAAAAAATGACTTTCTTAGTTAGTACTTTTGTCTTGTTTCAGTAGAAATATCTAAAAATTCTTAAATCAAGATGTATTTTCTTGATGAGCAAAATGACGTAAGAAAATAAGTCTAGTTTTAAGACAAAAAACAATTTTATTTAATTAAATTAATTGTTTAAGAAAAAAGAAATCTTATTTTTAGATTTTTTTCTCACCCCATTGGCAGATATTTTTGCTCGTTTTAAGCACAAATTCACTTAAATTGTATATTTTCTTAATCATTTTGGTCATCAAGAAAAAGCATCTTAATTTAAGAATTTTTAGATAATTCTATTAAAAACAAGACAAAAATACTAAGCAAGAAAGTCATTTTTTGCAGTGTACTCATTAAATGCAACGTGTGCATTTGTCTTGCATGACTATGTCTATGCTTTTCTAACTTTGTATAAGTGTGTTTGTGAATATCTGCATGCCAGAAGTAGTGCAATGTGTTGTGACTGCAGTGGAGAAGGACGGCACATTTGCGTGTGCGTTGTGTGTATGAGAGAGAGCAAATGCCAGATATGCAGCGGGGGGTCTCTGTGCATTTTGACTGCAGTGCGAGGACAGACAGATGAGCAGGTGGCGCTCAGGTGGTGGGCAAGTATGGGGTGTGGGGGATTGTGGGTAATGCCAGACTTCTCTGCCCTTTACGCTCCACATGCCTTCATACTGCACATGCTTCAAACAAGCACCACCAGTAACTGTATGTCTGTGTGCATGTGTGCCTGTGCCGTTTCCTGTGAGCCTGCACCATGTGTGTGTTGCGTCTGTGTTTGTGGTTTTTGTACTCTGAGCCGGGTCGAGGAGTAATATGCACAGTTAAAGCTTTGTGTAAGAAACTCAACTGGGGTATAAACAGCCGCTCACACACATAAACGCACACGGGTGATTCTCGCAAAATTAGACTTATGAGGTGTCATGAAACATTTTGATAAAAAAGTAAATGCAAAGTAAAAAAATAAGAAGCATACAGTTACATCTCTTCATGTTCTATTTTGCACATGATTTCAAATGACATCATACAAACCAATTTTGTTGTATTTTCCACATTTAAGGGGAAAATTTTCATTACCGCAACGTGTCCATGACTGGATTTGGGTTCTTTGACATGGAAATATTTATAATTAAAAATCTAAAAAATAAAAGCTTCAGTGCATGTTATACTATAAACACTTAATGTAAAGAAACATGTGGTATTTGGTGATCACTGGTAAATGTAGAGACAATAATAATGGATATAAATGTGTCCAAGAAAATTTTTCTCATCCTCCGCAACAATTTTCAATCATTGTTTAAGGCCTCAAGGAACTAACATTTTCAAAAAAAATTTTTTGGAAGGGACATAATTGACTGTGACACTCAAGATGGCTACGCAGTTCTTATTTTTTCACTCCAGATAAAAGTTGAAATTTTGTTTGTCATAGTACCTAGAAAACTTTGTAGTTCTCATTACCGAAACATGAGTTTGTAAATGCATATATTTAATGTAATATCATGTTGCGGTAATGATATTTTTGATAATGATAATCTAAAAAATGTAAATAATTCTATAGGAAATATTTTTTAAATCCTCTTAAAATAATGGTTATAGTAAGTTCAGACCTTAATCTTATATGTGCAAAAAAAGCTTCAATGGCTTTTTAAAAAAATCTGATGCTGGACACATTCTAAGTCTGGATTTCGTGAGAATCACCCACACGCTCAAATCTGTTAGCAGATCGGTACAACTAAATCCTTGCTTATGCGTGTATGTTACAACAAAGTCGTAGTAAAGTAAATCTGACAATCTTTAAGGGATTTTGTTTATCATGTATGTTATAAAGATTAAAACAATAGAGGTCTATGACATATACACATGGTGTGTGTGTGTGTGTGTGTGTGTGTGTGTGTGTGTGTGTGTGTGTAGGTCAAGAAGAAAGACAGAAACGAGGTAAGGAAAGTTTAAATGTAATTATATATTAAATCAATATTTGCTTTATCACAAGTAAACCATAGCAGAGATTCACTATTATACTGAATGTATGTAAAATGATGTCCTTCCTGTCAAATTTTAATTTACGGAGCTTAATTTGCAAGCAAGGTCATTGAAAAAAGGACATGGAATTAAGCCACCATTATCTCATTCCTCCTCTACCTCTCTCTCTCTTTCTCTCTCTCTCTCTCTCTCTCTCTCTCTCTCTCTCTCTCTCTCTCTCTAACAGAAACTCAATAAGTTTTTGCAGTCTAGCCAAAAGGCTACAGGCCCAGACTCCAGCTGTTCCATCTTTTTATCTTCCCTCCCTTTTTCTTTCTTTCTCTCTGTCTCTCTGCAAAGTTGATGCATACTGTAGGCAAGCCAGTTTCTCCTTTCTTAAAGTGACAGGAACCTTTTTTTTATTTACCACTAACCAAGAGCCTTAATTTTCTCACCCTTGTTTCTCACTCGTTTCTCCCAACAGAATAGCTGGCTTGACAAAATATAAGGCTGACAAGAGTGTCAAAACTGAGGACACCGTCACAGAAGTCTTTTGAAGTTTTGCCTTTCTGTGTTAAAATACTTGCTTTTATGTCCATCGAAATATGAACCTCTAGCCAAGGCTGCAACAATACACAAAATGCGATCTTCTACGATCTAAGCCTACTCGCATACATCGCAGCTGCAAGTCTGCTGTAAGTTGCGAAACTATAGGAGGTGTCTGCTAAAAATGTTTTCGCAGCTGAACCCGCGGTCTCGCTTTGCAGACGATGCTCTTCGCTGCCAGACGCTAATGCGCGTCTCTGTCGAGGGCTGTGGTGAGACTGTCAGCATTAGTCCTTCCTGTCCTCTGCTCTGATCTACCTGCTCAGTATGCACACTTGCATCTCTCTCTCACTCGTTCGTTCTCTTTCGGGATTTTCTCCTTCTCGCTGAGTGAAAAGTGGAGCCTCGTGCCAGCCAGGAGAGGAAGCCATTAAAGTTTAATGAGAGCTGAGAGATACAGAAAACCCGCAAGGGTGTGCCTCCCTCCCTCCCTCCCTCTCTCACATATACACACACATACACACACTCCTCCACAAACTACCGTCAGCTCTTTTCTATTTCTTGACGTTTCTCGCATCACAGCCTCATCAGAAGTCATCTCTACTCTGCGCTTGCTGAATGGTGATGAAGGCAAAATAATATGAGAAAGTGAAGTGTAGGGAGATGCTGTGGCATTGCTGAAGTAAAGATGTGTGGTTCTTGACCTACATGCGATGATGATGGTGATGATGCACACATAAAGTAGCCTTACACACCGAGCCCACAGAGTTTCAAGGGAAAATTGATTTATCAAAGGAGAAGTGGTCTTTTAAGATGTCCACTAAGTAGCGGACTCACTGACCTCCTCTCTTTCTGTCTCACTCCTTTCCAATGAAAATTTTCAGCAATGGGGTAACAGAGTAAGCTCACCCAAACATACTCACCTCCTTTAATGTCCTCTATTTATGAACATCTCTTTTTGTGATTCATGGCAACACATAAAAGTGTGTATTTGGCATTTATTGTAAGGATTGGTGTACTTTTATTGTAAATCTTTATTTTAAAAAAATGACGCCTATAGTCACCATTTGAATTTGCTAAAACTTAGATTGGTGTTCAGAATAATTTTTGACAAAGTGGCTTTCTCCAGGCAGTGTGTCTTAAATAATTGTGTTTCATGGTTTGGTTTCTGTCCACAAAGAACCGAAACCATTGCGAGGTGTTTTGCTCTTTACCTTTCTAATGAGACTATGCAGTGTGTTTTGTAATAGGGTGGTAAACCGTCCCCACCGCCATAGAAGTCAATGTGGTGTATGTATTGGTCTATCATAAAGCCACGCTGGCCTACGCTGCAGTTTCACAACATGCTTGCAAGTTTGTGCGTATGTGCATGCGCTCCGAAAGCCGCTACCACAAAACCATTTTACCCAGATCCTCCCTAGTTACGGTCTTACATACACCCACATCTCTATTTTCACAACTTAACAGATTTATGTTTATATACTGCAAGAAGAGGTGACACTTACCTATATGTTGAAGAAAGCAGGTCCGGAGACATGCAAAAGAAAAAAAGAGAAACAGATAGTTAGTTTGTTAGTTAAAAACACTTAACGAAATTATGATTATAAGCGTGTAAATGGAAAATAAAATCTTTGAAGTTTGAAGGAAGGAAGACGGCCTCGGGCCTGATTCCGTTAAGCGTGAATTTGCGTTCGCAATAAAAGAAAAAGAAAACAAATTCCACCCACGCGATACCACAAGGCAGCGTAACGCCACAAAAACACTCAGAGAACACACATATGCATGGAGTTCGTGAAGAGGAAGACCTTTGCAAGTCCTTTTGCATCTCTCTCTCTCTCTCTCTCTCTCTCTCTCTCTCTCTCTCTCTCTCTCTCTCTCTCTCTCTCTCTCTCTCTCTCTCTCTCTCTCTCTCTCTCTCTCTCTCTCTCTCTCTCTGTTTTTTCTTACTTCTGTGGTGGAGGGGCGATGGGGTGCTGCTCATTAGAGGTAGTTATATAGCGAAGATAATTCCAGCTCATAAACCCGCCGTATGTTCCCCCTCAGAAAACCCACAAATTATTACAGGCAGACACTCTTATTTGGATAAGTTACACGAAATACAAAAACAGCTAATTTAAAATTGCGTTTAAATTTAGAATTTCCGTTGCGTCCTGATATGAATCGCGTCACAACATCTCATTTTCAGTTCCACATTTGGTTGTTTACAAAGCTAGGGCTGTTGGCCTTACGAATGATGTCTATTAAGTGTGGTCAGACAAGAGCAAAAAATTCCTGATAGCAAAACCGCACGCACAAGGTGAGAAACCAAACATCGCCTAACTAAGCTTTTTCGAGCAGCCGTGTGCATTTTGTTTTCGTTAAAAGCAAACTACTACGCTTAGCTAACGAGAACCGTGTTGCTTGAGTGGAACTCGAGTGGGAACTTTTGCTTTACAAACTGGCGCACGCACGCTAGCACACGCTAGCACCCTGGCTTGTTCTACTAATGAGGTGAAGCCTTAGCAAATCTGTTTGCTTTTCGCACCTCACCCCCTCATTACGCCCTACTTCAGACACTCACAAATGATCATCATTCACAGTTCTTTAACAGAAAGAGAAAAAGAAATAAAAAGTGCGCTCGCCGCAAACTCCTAAAAACTAGCGGTTCTCAAACAACCTTTGGAAATTTCGAAATTCAAAGGTATTTCAGTTTTTCTGTACAAATTCAACTTGGTCACTGAACAATTACAGCCGATCAATTTGTATTTCAGGTAAATATGATGTTTGCTAGCCAGAAAAGAAACGCATTCTTTCAGGGATAAACGGAGAATATATGTCAACCGATGAGGTGCCGACAGACCGGTTGAAATTTAAGGTGGATAATTATCTTCAAAGACACCATTTTCTCATGGAGATTAATCACTTAAGAAGATTGTCTTCCTCCTTTTTTCAATACTGATGCTGTTAACAGGATTGCTTTGGCTAATGTTCCTTATTAAACATATCCAGGACTGACTGAAAAGTGGCACGTTTTCATCTGAAATGGGATCATCCTGCCAGACAAAGCTTGAGAGATATTAGTTGACTTTGTTTTTCTTTTACTTTATACTTGGGTTCTCTCTCTCTCACTTTCTTTCTCAGCAGGCTAAGTCATCGCCAAGAGGCCTTGATGCTAGCAGGGGGGGGCTACGTGTTTATTCCTCTTGGAGGCTAAAATCCGAACTATATAAAATTCAGACCCCGTTCCTACGTTTCTGTCCTCAATTCACAAACCCTGGTAGGACACATTTTCCGCCTGCAGTCAGGACGCTTTGTCGAGTTTATCTGTCCTTAACCTTTAAACCCCACTTGCTAACTGTAAACGCCCGGTCTAGCTAGCGTCCGTCTGAGAAAACGAACACATTTCCTTTCTCACTACTACTATCGGCCGGGTCACATCTGAAAGCCCGGTCTGAATCAAGTTCTGTATACACGCAACATTTATGGGGGAGAAAAGGAGGTGAAAGATTAGGCAACAAGAACTGAGAATGGAAAGAGGAAGATGCTAAAAGACCCGGGATGCTGTTCTCGTGAGGCATCTGTTGAAAGTGTCAACCAGCATAGCTCTCACTTGAACAGCAAATTTTTGGCCTTGCTGTTTTGACTACTGAGTAACTTTATGAAACATGTGACGCCTCAAAGTGCGATTCAGTGGGGGGTTAACCATTCGTAGCTGTCATTTTTGACACTCTGACACTTTCAATTGGTCTGTAGGTTCATTTAATTGGTAGGTTCATTTATACACCTTGAGATGATGATGGCCGTACATTTAGGAGAATAAAGGGTAATTTCTCTAATTCCCCTCACTCTATTAAAACCAAAGGTTAGGTGGCTATGCCACTTTATAGTTGCCAGATGTTGCTAAAGCCACCCTACATCTGAGCCTCTGTTAAAAGTGACCGCTCGACCCTGGTCACCAAACCTGTGACTTCAAAGCTCCAATAAAGAAAAATCTCAAATTGACATAAAACCTCAAAGACCAGGGCTACACAAAGATATGGAATACACTTTTCACAGGTTGTCAATCAAAATACTGAAATTCACTTCGAGAACGGTGACAAAAAGTTTTGACCCCTTCATCAGAAAAGATACGCAGACCTGTGCTTGTCTTGGTGAGGTCGCGAACCCATGACCGCTCCACGCAACGGCTCGCAACCGTGTGAGTTTATTACCCTCACACTGTAAAGTTTAGGAGGGGCAGTCTGGTGTCCTTTTAAGAACAACAACCAGGCACTTTAAGTGCTATCTTGAAAAGTGATCAGCAAAGACAAATCAGCGTAATGACGGCAAATGCAGTCTAATGAGTGTGGCTTGCTAACAGCCCCCTGGCCTGGGTGAGTCTCAGGTCAGGTTGAAACACGGGGCGTTAACTTTACACCCTCTCACCTTACCATAGGAAAAGCAGAAAATTACATTATCTTTTACATTTAACAGTATCATGTTAAATATAAACAGCATACATTTGATTCTTTTTTACATTGTATACATTGTTTTGCACTGCTACTGTTTTTGATTAATTGTCTGCTGTAAATGCTTTGGCAATACAACTGCCCAGGTATTTGGTGTGTCACTGAAGCAAATTAAAACTAAAAAAAACTGAAACTGAATGATAGGTGAAGCTGAGATAATGCACGTATTGTCTGACGGATTGAGAAAAATGAAGGAGAACCAGAAATTCATAGATTGTCTCCTTTAGAGATCTACAAGACCGGTAGAGAACAAAGTTTGTTCGGAGAACATGAAAGGAGATTTAATTGTTCAGAAAGACTAAGGCGTTACAGCTCAAATGTTTGTCTTTCGAAGACTGCAGAATTAGTTTTATTGTTTGATGTTATGCTTTAAGTATTCACTTTGTCTCTAATATTTAACTTGAAATACCTGAATGAATAGACACGAATACGATTGTTTAAGGAAAACACCACTGTTTTTCAATATTTTATTATGTTTTTACCTCAGCTTAGATAAATTAATACATACCTATCTTTTTTCAATGCATGCACTTTTAATCTTTGTACAGTGCTTCTTGAATGTAATAGCATTTAGCCTAGCCCCATTCATTCCTATGGCTCCAAACAAAAGTTTTATTTTGTGCCACCATACTTACTCATGTAACAGTCTTTAAGGGAAAAGATGGAAGTGTTTGGTGGCTTCTTAATTCAACCCTGTTTGGAGCCATAGGAATGAATGGGGCTAGGCTAAATGCTAACACATTCATGAGGCGCTGTACAAAGATTAAAAGTGCATGCATTGAAAAAAGATAGGTATGTATTAATTTGTCTAAGTTGAGGTAGGAACATAGTTAAATAATTAAAAACGGTGGCGTTTTCCTTTGACATACAGTAGGGGTTTTAAAGTAATACATTTATGCAAATAGCAAAAATAGGATCTTGAAAGAATTGAAAATAATTGTTTGAATTCAAATTGAAATCTCTGACCACACAGAATTTAACACTTTTTTTTAAACATTACTAAATGCATGAGCATGCTAGGCAATAGTTTATCAGCATTTGTTAATCTAAATTAATCTTAGGTAATGCCAATACAATTGTTTATGTTTGATTATTGTGCATTAACTCAAGTACAACTTTAGATTTAAAAATGTATTAGTACCTGCCAAAGTTATAATGAACTAAGATTAATGCATGCTGTAAAATTATTGCTTGTATTGTAAAGTACCATTTTACAAATTCTGATGTTAAGATCCCGTCTTTAACTCTATAAGGGAATTATGTGAAATTACTAAGGTCCGTTTCTCAAAAATAAATAAATACAATATAAGATAAGTAGGACATTTAAAGAAAAGTCTCATTAAATTCTATTTTTTATTTTATTTAAGTCGACAAAGAGCCCCCCTACTATTTATATTTCCAGCGCAATATTATGCAAAAAATATGTGGTATAAAAATGTGCAAATTCACCACGGCTTGTAACAAGAGCAGCGCATTCAGTAAAAATTGTGACTTGTAAGCATTTTCACACTCCTGATTTTAAGGCCTCTTCTCCTATTAGAGGGAATTTGAGATTGTTAAGAGCAGGAAAGGAAAGAGGTGGCCTCCATTTTGTTTAACAAGATCATTTTTACTGCATGCTTTTATTCCCCACTCCAGTTCTATTACACATCTGGAGAACAGGGCTGAAGCCACCCCCACCATCTCTGTTTCTCTCTACTGACGTCACCCAACCTCTCTGAACTGATTATTGCACATGAGGTTTGACTCGGAAATGTAACTATTTTCAAAGAGAAAACTTGTCAGGTATACATTTTTTAACCTGAACCCACAACCTTTTGAGCTGCGAATGCAATTCTCTACCAGTTAAAAACGGGCAAAACACCTTAATTTCAGTTTGTAAATAACTTCATGATTTGTAAGTTACACATAAAACCCTAATATAATAAAACATTTTAACATCCGCAGTTTCTAGCTCCAGTTTCTGCAGTGCGAGAGACGAGGTCATATGCACAGAGGCAATAAAGGCCGCTTTGTCCCCAAGCGAAAATCTCTCTACCTCAGCCATTATCACCAATTAGAGAGTCTGTCCTCATTTTTGTGGGCCGCCTTGTCTCCTCCCCTCCACTCCGTTCGCACGTAGACCCATGCGCAGACACCTGCCCGAAGAGAGATGCTTCTCCATCGGCACGTCCTTACGCCCTTCATCACAAAACACTGCGAGTCAGGGATTCGTGTTTAAGGGAAAGTGAGAAAGGAAGATGGCTGAGGGGTGACTGCAGGGCATTCACGCTTTAAGAGTTTTAGATGGTGACAAAACAATTTCAGCCCTCAGATACTTCAGAAGTGTCTCCATTGTGGACTAAAGATGCTACTTTATCATGCGTTACACCTTTTGTTTGCAGTTATAAGGTTTTACATTTCTGACTGGTTTTACCAATGGTGAATTGGTACATACAGTAAAAATATGCACATGAAGTGACATTTGTGAAAATCAGGCATTTAAATTACTGACTAATAACCTTTTAACATGAAATGACTGAACTTAAACATTAGAGCGAGCCTAATTTACAAAGAAAACCTATCAGATGCACTTAGAGGGTTATGCATTTGAACTCCTCAATTGCTGTGCTATTATTTACTCTCATTGGCTCTGCCAGTAATACTACTATTGAGCTCAGATGCTGGAATCTTCTTTTAAGTCAATCACTTGGGTGTCTGGAATGGACAGGCAGTCCATAATTTCGTAACACAAGTATTCCTGCATTGTGAATTGTCTGAGGACGCTTCTCCATCTCACTGCCGGATCTTAGGATGCATGTAACAGCTGGCTAATGCTATTAGTTTAGGATATTAAGGTGGGGGGATGAAATCATTACACGCTAGTCAGATAAGCCTGCGTAATGAAACAGGCAAACATCCTCGCGGTCTGCAGCACAGGCCAACGTGGTTAACCTACATAACACAATCAGATCTGTTCCACAACAAAATGTTTTGATGTTTTAGGGCTGAAGAATGTATTGTTTTAAACGATTTCTGTCTCTCGTGATGATGCATAATTGTTTATTAGCGAGTAAAAATGATCCAGCAAGTAAAGCTTACAAATTGTTGTCTTTCACCTTTAAATAGTTGCGCTAGACTGAAAAGGCATAGTAGTGGACCAATCAGAAGTGGCAGGGGGCGGGACAAGCATTTTGAATGACGTTTGCCGTATCATTCACATCTAATTTTATTTTCATTATTAAAGTTCTGTGTAAACCCACAAGTTCTGTGAAGTGATTTTTAACCAATACTGAGTGTGAACTTCAATACAACAAACCTCATCAGGCACCCAAAAAACCACTATAGAGTGCAATATGAAGAATAAGGAAATAGAGAGTAGTTACCACAATTAAATATTTTGTTGCTACAACTGAGGCGTCTATATTGAAGTCATATCTAGCATAAAAACTTCAAAAGATTGTTTTGAAATACAGTGATGTGTTCTTGAAATGTTGGCTTGCATAGAAGCGCAATAAATATATCAAGAACATGAAAATGAATGTTCTCCGATTTATCAAGATTAATTATTGTCATCATAATTTTGCATTAGTCATGAGAACATCACAAAGGTGTAGGAGTACAGGGAGTGAACATTGTGCACTTTGTGGTTGATAAGTCTTTCGTGCCAAGATGAGGTGATGATTACCTGTTATTGATGATAATCTGAAAAGCAGCTTTAGAGGGTTTAAAGGCGCTGCTGCCGCGACCTGGAGAAAGGTCTTTCTGATTGAAGGTGATATCACTGCTGGATTGATTAAAACTATTGATTATCTAATCGTCTTCTGATTGTTATTTTAACTTTATTGGTTCATTCTCCCCCTTCATGGCATGCACAATTGCTGTTCATGTTTATATTTGCTAATACACATTCTTATGTAGAGCAGGGCTGTCTTAAATCCAACCTTGAATTGTATTGTGGTATGAATTGTATTGGTAGCCTATATCAAAAGTGCCCATAGTGTACGGTACACATAGACTTCCATAGTATTTGTTTTTCCTACTATAGAAGTCAATGGGTACTATAAACTGTGTGGTTACCATCATTTACCAAAATATATTGTTTTGCAACTAAATAAAGTGCCGCGACAGTATTTCCTAATAGTGCCGTACTGTCCTACTATATATGAACCTTTATATCTGCCCATTTAAAGTGGCAGCTTGTAAAAATAGGCCCAGACTTCCTTAACTACCACTCCCAGCATGCAAGCAGCCACACAGGCACAAACATCACCACAGAGGCCAAAGGTGCTTTGCTAGGGGAGCGATAAGCTAACTGTAGCGGTGATGGCCCCTCTCTGTAGATGAAGAACAAGTTTCAGCTCTATCTCATTGACAACAGAGACCTCTCCTTTTCCCACTCCCACCCCATCATCTACTCCTCTTCTCAGAAGAGATCTCTCACAGGCTGATATGTTTAGGCACATGGTAAGACCATGTTAAGCTATATAACGTGTTCTGTATTTATGTATAAATTTAGAATAAGGTTCCCTGAATGTCTTGTTGAAGTCATCAAAAACTGAATGAAAAATAAATAAGAGGTTTGAAAACAAAATTTTTTAGAAGAGTATTGCCATCCCAGCAGGCATTTAAACGTTGATTCACCGTTGAATCAACGTCAAGGACATGGTTGAATCAACGTTGAATTACCTTTTGATTTTGCAAATTAAATCAACGTTGAACAAGCAACTGACATTATTTCAAACAAATTACAACGTTGATTAACCTTTTGCAACTGTTTAGCATTAACTGTTGTATCAATGCTGTTTCAACGTTGAAACAAGAACTGACATTATTTTAACCATATTTCAACGAACAAGCAACTGACATTATTTCAACCAAATTTCAACGTTGATTGACCTTTTGCAACTGTTTAGCATCAACTGTTGTATCAACGCTGTTTCAACCTTGAAACAAGAACTGACATTATTTTAACCATATTTCAACGAACAAGCAACTGACATTATTTCAACCATATTTCAACGAACAAGCAACTGACATTATTTCAACCAAATTTCAACGTTGATTGACCTTTTGCAACCGTTTAGCATTAACGGTTGTATCAACGCTGTTTCAACGTTGAAACAAGAACTGACATTATTTTAACCATATTTCAACGAACAAGCAACTGACATTATTTCAACCAAATTTCAACATTGATTAACCTTTTGCAACCGTTTAGCATTAACTGTTGTATCAACACTGTTTCAATGTTGAAACAAGAACTGACATTATTTTAACCATATTTCAACGAACAAGCAACTGACATTATTTCAACCAAATTTCAACGTTGATTGACCTTTTGCAACCGTTTAGCATTAACTGTTGTATCAACGCTGTTTCAAAGGGTTTCCTGTAAAATGATACCAAACTTTTGTATGTGCACCTCTGCTTGTGGGTATGAGAAGCTTTTGAAATTGGGTAGGCCAAATCCAGGCGAAAATCCCCAAAATAGCCTCAGAGTGTAAGAGGTTAACCATATTTCAACGAACAAGCAACTGACATTATTTCAACCAAATTTCAACATTGATTAACCTTTTGCAACCGTTTAGCATTAACTGTTGTATGAACACTGTTTTAACGTCGAAACAAGAACTGACATTATTTTAACCATATTTCAACGAACAAGCAACTGACATTATTTCAACCAAATTTCAACATTGATTAACCTTTTGCAACCGTTTAGCATTAACTGTTGTATCAACACTGTTTCAACGTTGAAACAAGAACTGACATTATTTTAACCATATTTCAAAGAACAAGCAACTGACATTATTTCAACCAAATTTCAACATTGATTAACCTTTTGCAACCGTTTAGCATTAACTGTTGTATTAACACTGTTTCAACGTTGAAACAAGAACTGACATTATTTTGACCATATTTCAACGAACAAGCAACTGACATTATTTCAACCAAATTTCAACGTGATTGACCTTTTGCAACCGTTTAGCATTAACTGTTGTATCAAAGCTGTTTCAACGTTGAAACAAGAACTGACATTATTTCAACCATATTTCAACATTGAAGGTCGGTCATATGCCTTCTGGGATACACACAGCTTCAAAAGCTAAAGCAAAGAAGTGTAGGACAAGTAGTTGACTAGATAACCATCTTGACCCACACTTAAACGTCACACTTGTAGAGTAGACGGAAGTGGCTTTTACAAAGTGTTGAGATGAAAGAAGGGCTGTCTGTTTAGATCTGGCCAAGGGAGTAAAAAAAACACAGACTTTCTCTTGGCCCTGAGAAATAAATTAAAAGGGCGAAAGATCGAGTGAGAAAGAAAAAACAAAAGAGAGAAAGAGAATAGAGGGATTAAAGACAGAGGAATTGAGTAATTAGGAGTGACAAGACTGTGGTGGTTTGTTAGGCCTTCAAACAACAGGGTTGAGCTGAAAGTAAGGAGAAAAAGAGATACAGAAGTACATAGATCTGAGCACTTTTTTCCAACCTTCAATTTTCAATAAAAAAGGTAGAAAGGGGATTTTGAGAATGCAGAGAAAGCAGCGTTTTAAAGGTGACCCATGATCAAAGGCAACGGTCCATCTTCAAACCCTCCTGCTGAGGAGTTGCTACCCCATCTCTCTCTTCTCCTCACTCTCTCATTCTGTGTAATCTCAACAGATCTGCCCGTAAATATTAGAGATCATATCGATGGTCTTGAAAAGGTCCTGGGTCTTTGCTTTATGGGGCAGCCCGGGCCGGTCAACGGGAGAGGAGCAGCAGCCATGCGTAACAGCATTATGCTAAACTAGGCACGGTTACTCTGCATGGCACTGCAGAGTCTGTCAGGCGCGCTGTAATGCAGTCTGATCCATAATACGGGGAGAGAGAGTTTGCCACACTTAGCTGAATCAGGTCACAGACTAGCAAGCACACGGATGCAGTTTTAAACTGAACCTACCCACACACACATATGTAATGACGACACTGAAACTTCCACCCCGTAGACACAAAGATAAAATTGTGCAAGCCAGCTGTTTTTCTCTAAAGAATATGATGTCACTGATATAATAATATAATGAAAATTGAGATTTTACTTTTACATTTGCATTTGGTAGACACTTTTATCTTTTATAAGTGCATTGAAGCTATTTATGGATTTATTCGTATGCATGTTCCCTGAGATTCAAACCCACAATATAAACCTAGCTAATGCAATGCTCTAAAATTGAGCCACAAGAACACATTTTGACAAAATATTAGCAAATATTGTGAAACATGTTTGTATCTTACAAAAACACCCTAAAATAAACTAAAATCTTTAAAAATATAGACTTTTTGTAAACTGACAGTTTCTAAATTCATTTCATTTCATAAAGTGTAATTTTCTTAATCTTGCTTCTTGCTGTAATAGTAATGTAAATCATTATGTATTAATTTATTTAAACATTTTTAATACAAAAAATGATGCATTAATTATGTTAATAAATAAATAAATAAATAAATAAATATATATATATATATAATTTATTGATTTATTTTTCTCTTAGAATGGTTTCTTATTTCTATGTAAAGCACTTTGAATTACCTTTGTGTATGAATAAACTTGCCCTATTGAATATCGGACTCTGTAACAGTCAAGAGAACTGAAGCGAAAATTGCTTTATTGCAAAAGAAACAATGTCATAATGTACATTTTTTTCCAAATAGATGATTATATTGGCTTTGACAAGTATCATTAGATTCTGCCATATGAAGGGATTTTCCCTACCAAACTTTTTTTTACATCAAATATCAAACAGGAAATCGGATATCCAGCACGCATCCAAAAATAAGACTGTTGACTGGTGACTTTTATTACCTAGCCCACAAGCTCAGATCTCAAGACTGATAAAATGCTAATACCACGCTATGTAGTACACCCTGATCTTTGGTCGGGATCCACTGCTTCACTTCTGTAATTAAAGAACTTGGATTCTATGAAATCTCACTCCCACATGATGGACAGTTGACCCACGGCATCAGGATTGGCTTTCACGGAATGACCGGCTAGCCATCTCGAGCGTGAGAGACCATTACACACATGCGGTTTACATGTCTGCATGGCTACACGGCACTGTAATGTTACCTTACAGGGTTACACATCCCTACGTAACCACAAGCTGTAATGGCCAGTGTCTTTTTTAGCGCTGGCTGTGTATAGCAGAGAGCAGATGAAAGGTTAAAGGTGTACAATAAATGGGTTTAATTTTGCAGCAAATAAGTAAATTAAAACTTGACCCGGTGTCATATGATTTCACAATCATTTCATTGGGAAAATCCTCATTTCCTGTTCTGAAAGGATGGGAAACGATCGTTTGGGCAACCCCCCTCAGTAATGCAATTATTCTTCACATGAGCACAGCAGCAGAATCCCATTTACAGCTGCACGTCCGTTCGAATGCGTGCTTTTCTATCCCGCCAGCCAGGAAACAGTCAGTCTAGCTCTTATTTAGCACGGGAAAAGCAGATTTGCTAAGCAACCATATAAACTGAGGTATTTGGACTTGTACCTCAATGGTGACAGCCAGACGTGCATAGACAGGCATATTAAACACACACGAACACAAACGCACGCTTTCCTGATATTTGAACTCGCTGAGGAAATACCAGGCCGGAGACGATTGGTAGGAAATGGTTTCGGTGGGCCGCCACAGGCTGTTATGCACACATTGGCACACACCTGTGGTACTTTCCCTTCAGTAAATTCCTCTATGTCTCATTCATAAACCAGACTTTAATTTACATCTACACAGACAGCCAATCAAATCTCACATTCAGCCCAACTTACTAGAGAGAATGCTGCTGTGTGGCTGAAAGAGCCAGTCTATGATGGACTGATAGGTCGTGTCTGATAGATTGTTTCTATCACAAAGATTAAGGGACGGAGAGTCAGATCCACTCAACAGAAGCTGAAGAGGCCGGATGATTTGTTATCGAGAACTAAATAAACTTTTATCAACGTGCATGCTTCGCTCGACCCAATCACTTCCCTGTCTCCACGTCTGGGCCTCAAAGTTTCAAAGTTCAGCCGCGCGATTTACTCACCAAACAAATCTTAAACCCGGCCCCTATTAAATACAATCGACAGCAATGGTCTTCAGTCAATGTACTTGCCCTTGAAACTGTCAATCATGCACAATGAGCCGGTACACAAGTGGGGTTTGGCCTCAGTCGTTCGTGGGTTTTCGCACAATGATTTCTTAAGTCCCGTCACCTTTGCCTCAAAGGAAAGCATGTTTACACAAGTATCAGTATGAAATGATAAAACTTTCCTGTGTTTTCTTTATTAGCCGGGGCCTTTTGAAACAAGAATACTCAACTGCATGGCTTTCACTGAATGAGTTTACTTTGCAATCTCTTCTTTTGAGTTCTTTCAACGTTTCGAAACATTTCAACAACTGGATCCTGGGTAAATTCAACAGTTCCTGCTTAGTTAGGGCTTTGTGGCTGGAGAATTGTTGTGCTTGTTGGTGCCGCTGTTGTTGTTTGGCAGCCCTTGTCTTTCCGAGAGGAGAGTACAAAGGAGCTTTGATTTGAGTGTGTGTTTGTTAGAGTTGTGTTGACATTTGTGTGTCTATGTGTGTGTGCTCATGTCTGCACATGTGTGTGTTTCGGAGTGGTGTTGGCCCAGCAGGTTGACTAGAACATGTTGGCTCTTTCCCTCAAAGCCGCCAACATTCTGTTCCAAAGGAGTTCAGTTCGGAGAGAGCCTTCGCTCTCGGGCACAATCACAAAGCTTGCTGTTATAGGCATAAAAGAGGGACACGGGGGATGGGACCTGTGAACGGGGACGAAAGAGGTCCATCCGGAATGAGAATTAGGCAAAAAGGAAGTCAGAGATAGAATTTAATAGCACTCAAAATGACTCTTCCGTGGTTCGCTTAAATGTCCTTTAGGTTAGGCTAGAGGAATTTGGAGAAAGTTTGGTTCTTAATACACTGTTAAAAATGAAGGTGCATGGTACACAATACCAAAGAAGAGGCATTTTTGTTTTCCCAAAGAACCCGAGGACCAGGATTGGGAAACACTGCTCTATGGCATCATGTAGCACCTTGTTGGACCACTTTGCTGTAAAAACAATAGGCTTGAACCGGCTCCAGATCAGACTGCAAATAATACATTTAAGATCCCCGTTTCAGATCACTGTGTAGTTAATCCAGAGCAGGTCTGACAAACTGAATAGACCTTAGGTAAGTGGAGAGGTCCAGGAAGTGGAAGAACTGGCTGAGGCCCAGCTAGGGTGACTACACCCAGGCAGAGGAGAGATCTGGGCCTCCTCAGGAGACAGCTTGAGCAGCAAAAAAGAGACCGGTCCAATTTCATCAGATAAGCAAGCGGAGCTGGAATAGGGTCCCTGCGCGAGGGACCTAAAGAGTGTGTGTTCCTTTGTCATTGCTGCCAAAAACTACACACTCAAGAATAGACCCTACTAGCTTAGATACTCTCTTTGTATTCTCTCTCTTTTAAACTTTATCTCACTTCTTAAATGCTTATTCCCAGTATTGTAAGTTTTCGTGAACTTCATTGGAGTCATGCCTGTGAGTTCATATCAAGCAACCAATTTGTCTTCTAAATTAAAGGAAAGGTAAGCTTCATTGACATTTGCGGTAATGATGTCAGTGACCTCACAACATAGTTTTAACTCATCCCCCAGATTCAAACTTTCTTTGTATGTTAAAAAGAAAAAAATTTGTGGTTACAGTAACGCATTTACAATTGGACTAAACCGGGCCAACGTTCCGGAGGGTTTGAAAACAGAAATTTCAACGCAGCGCTGTTTTGATAGCACCGCAGAGCTACAGTGAAATCAATCTACAAATGACTTACTTACAGATGTCTCTGCGCATTAAGCTGAATTACAAGAAATACAAAACACTTCAGCTTCAAAGACGTGTCGGTTCAGATCACGATCCAGGGCACAGAAACCTTCACCCACACCACCCAACTATGTAAGTTGGCACATACTCCCGCTTTAATCGTCTATTCTGTCCAATCAATTTAAATACTTCTCTCCAGTACTATTGGATACGGTAAATGGTGTCTTCATTCAGCCGGCTCACCCCATCTTCCCCCTTCCATATCGCCATCCATTCCACCATCCATCTCCTAGTAGACGCTAATGGACACATTAGCCTGCGTTAGCTTCAAGCGAGCTTATTATGCAACCCAGTCCTTATCAATTCACTTCTGTCTCAATTAGCATCAGCTTCACGCTGTCTCTCCTCCGCCACGAGGAACCCAATCGATCTACGACTCAATAGATCTCCTGAACGATTTAACATGGACCCGACCGAAAGCGGTCATGAGTATTCAAAGTATGAGCGTATCGAAACACTTTATATTTCATAATGACCATCAAGTTATCGAAGATATATTGCTGTGTCTTTTAAGGCTTGTAATAATTCAGCGAATTGCCGTAGCATGTTGATGCCGTTGTGGTGGACTGCAGAGCGTCTTGAGATGCAAAACTAGAGTGAATCAGCACCGATTTCTTACATTTTGCAAAAGGCTTGTTGTTTCCCTCGGAGTCTGATTAAAGTGCAAGGGCAATTTGTTTATCCACTCACGCCCTTGTTAAAGTCTCTGTGTGTGTGTGTGCGTGTGTGTATGTGCGTGTGTGTGGGTGTGTGGCCATGAGATCTATTGATTACTGCAGGAAGCACATTCTGATGTTACACTGGTCTTCCTGAATTTGATGCCATCTCCTTAGACATTGTATGTGAAGGCATTTTGACAGTGTGTGTGTGTGTGTTTTTCCTTACCGCCTTCAGACCCGAAGACAAAACATCTAAACCTCTGTCCTTCCTTAAAGACACAACAGCTCTCTAACAACACAGACTTCTGTCTAGCTCACCCACAATATTGGGCTTCATCTCAATGTGATTCTGAATAACACCATTCTCCGTCTTATGAAACAGCGTTTCCACAGCTTGAACTTTTGCTCTGTAACAAAATAAAGAATACATTACCTCTCCAAAACTATGGAGTGTTCATATATTGACAAAAAAAAAACTAAAGAAGAGGGACTATGTTACTATTTTCAAAAGCACATTTCCAATTTCCTCCAATGCAAAAAGTCCAATTATTTCAAATGTGATCATAAATTCTTAGTGTGTTGTCTGGGTTTTGGGCGTTTCTATGAAAAGGAGCTTCGAGCACATTGTTTTTCATGCAGCCTTACAGCTTATCGACGACAACAGAGACGCAAAATACAGTGAGAACCTTGACCCACTAAAGGGTTGGATTGTTGGACGCCAAGGTTAAGAGATAATTAAAGAGCGATAGGCTTAATGGTGAGGACAAGAGAAAGAGCACTATTTTACCCCGGTATTGCAAATGCCTGCAAAGCAAACGTAAATACGAGTAACCTGTATTTAGAAACCTCTACTCATGCAATTTATGTCAGGCTTTTGACTTCATCAAGACAGCCTTATAGAGGAGAAACAAAGAAGTATTGTCAGATATAGGATGGCCCTTTAAAACCGGGCGGGCTAGTCTGAGGCTAACAGGGTACAATTATCTTCAATTTCCTGTTGGAAAAAAGACCTGGCAGAGATTGTGTTCAGCTTTCTCTCCATTTCCATGTCTGTGCGAGCTTACGTTTGCGTGTGAGCGTGTGTGACAGTCCTTTTCAGTGTGAGATTACATGCGTGGGCAGGCAAGGAGTGGCCTTCAGACAGTAAATCAATGGTTTCCACTGTAGTGGTGGTGTAGAACGTCTGCAAGTTAGCGCAGAGCACGCGGGAACCATGTGGCTTTAACCTGAGACTTTACCTTCCTTTATAGGCACACACATACACACGGCTCCGGTTTCACACACACTTTGTTTTATTTAGCATGTCCGCTGTCAGCTCATTTGGAGGAGTGGTACCGTGTTGGAATAGTATTAATTGCGAGGGATCTATGACCCACAATCACTAACCTAAGGCGCAACACCGACCTGGATGCTAATGGTATTAAATGCCATTGTTTCCAACACTTTTAATTCACCTGGAGTAAGCTGAGAACACACTCATGTCTAAACACACTCTTTCCACCAACAACCTCCAGGTTCTCCTTCTGATTGGTTAAGAGTTGGGAACCAATCAAATTTACATATTCTCTAGCAGGATTTATGTACATTTACATTGTATGCATTGGGCAAAACAAATAAGAGTGCATTCAAGGTAAGCCTCTTTCAAACATGCATCGAACTCTTGGAATTTGCCCTGCTAATGCAACTCTCTACCAATTGAGCGACAGGAAGTACTTTCTTTAATTTTTGTTAAAGTCAACATAAAAAACTGATTTGCAGCCCATTGTATTGTAATGCAACATATTTCCAAAGGAAACAGGATATTCGACAAGTCAACAAAAGTGTTAACACTTCATACCACAATGTATAAAAAGCTATTTGGTTATCGGCTAACAGTACCCAAAAGTTTCCACAGATTAGCTGAAAAAAGTGTTGCAGGGAAAATGCAAGGTGGGCTATTATTTTTTGATTTTGAAAGATTATAAAGATTTTTTTGGAATACAATGATAAATAGTTTACAATAGTAGTAGTAATACCAGTAGGCTAATACATAAATTAAAGCTAATGGATTCATTAAATCTGAATTATACTAAATGTATTATTTAGAAAGGAAACCTCTTAATGAAATCGCTCATTCTACAATCAACCCAAAATCACCACCAACTTTTCATAAAACGAATTAACATACGGAATTTGATAAAGAAAAGTCGTTTTCCAACCACAAAGTGAAATAATTTGAAAACCGCTACACAATTTACTCTGAGGGCCATCAGCTAGCGTACCATTGTTAGCATCTGACAGCAGAGGCTCTACTGAGAGAATGAGAGGGGGAAGGGTGCTGTTAAACAGAGACAGACATTCTTTTGTTACCTGTTCGGCAAAACCAAAATAGCCTGCAGGCTTAAGGTTGGAACTGATACACTGAGTCCCTCAATCAAAGAGCGAAATGACAAAACTCTCTGTGTGTCACGCCTAGTGTGGCCTCTCCACTATAGCTGCAGGCCTTTAACAGGCGGCCATCTTTAACTACAGCAAACCAGGAAGTGAGAAGATGATCGGGTTGTTGTGTCTGCAGTACCCAGGGTGGTCTAAAATCCATTTTTGTTGATTTGGAAAGTATTTCATGCATCACTTTAAAGCATCGTTAGCTATGCTTGGCCAACTCTGGAGGACGATTCAAAATGGGAGAATATGAAAAATCCCCAAACATGACAAAAGTCCGTGGACTGTAGTGCTGGACCACAGCTATGACAATAGACTCAGGCATGGGCTTTGTTTTCCAGTCTTAGTTCCACAAGCTCCAGCTGATTCCTTTAAAACAAGTGGAGGACAAAAGAAGCCCAGTCTAACATCAGGATAAGAGGTGGGACCCCGGCATGCTCTTCATCACCCCGAACACAAGGACAAGGAGTGTCTCTCGACATTGGGTCTGCACCCGCCTTTTCTCTAATACTCAACGCTCTTGCAAAACACAAGCACGCACTCACGCATGGACAAAAAGACAAAGTGCAAGCGCACAGGGGACATCAATGGCAAAGACGTGTTGCGTTTCAGACCCCAGTGCCGTGGTTGATCATTTAGACAGGGTGCCAGCGCAGGCCTTTGTGTGACTAACATCCACACAAACAAGCACACTCTCGCCCTCTGCCCCAGTTGTGTTATCTTAAAGGTTAACTTTAAAACAAGATTGCCGTTTCTTCCGCAAAGATTCCTGAATGGAACAGAGCACAAGGGTGAGTAAATGCTGCGTGGGCAAAATGACCTACGTGAATGGTGATGACGAACCATTTTTGTAGGTGAGAGGCAGATGGAGTTAAGAGCGAGTGCTTGCATTCACTTCTTTATGCCCATTCACACAAAACTCTACGATGCAAATCTATACTCTGCTGCAGGGCTGGCACTGACATCAGAACAGCAGTCACGATAGCAAACCCATCATCTGTTTCTCTCTCTCTCTCTTCCTCCTCTGTACATGTAGCCAGAAGCCCAGACAGCAGCATTTTTTATGTTATTTAGCAATTCTGCGCAGCAGACATAACTAGAGGATTTGAGTTGCATTTATTTCTTCAGCAGCCGTGTACTGTAATAGTACGTCTGTCTACTCATTTTGACTTCAAATTACACACGATAAAGTAGGGGCCCTTTCGTGCGGGGCATGCTTCAAAGAACGACGGTTATATAAGTCTAACCAAACCAAATTATGGTGCATCTTAAACGAATGCCACTGGCCCCAGACCAGCACTTAATTTAGAATAGGGTAGAGAATGATGTTTATAGTCCATTACTTTCTCTGCTAAAGCTTTACATGCATGTACACGATTACAGTTTTTACAAAGTGTATACGGTGCATATATTATGTTTCACCCCAAAATCAATGGACATTTTTTTTACACATAAATTATTTGCCATACATTTACAATTTTATTAAAATAGTATACTTTTATGATATTTCATGTTTTTATTTTTTCCATAGTATAATACCCAAAGCAAAAAGTAACACAATTTGGACATGGGATAATTACATACGTAGGTCCTATATAAATATAGTAGTTCAGTTTATGATAGCATCTGTTGTGTGTTATAAACACTCGTGCAAGCTATGGCATGCAGATACGGGCTATAGATAGATGCTATAGGGGTAGTGTGACTTCAAACTCGTGCTTTTATTGTCATTCTGTTTAGGGAAAAGACACTATGTGTGTGTGTATGGCTGTCACGGTGACCCTGTCAGACAGACATATTCCCAATGGGAGCTGTGTAAAGGCTTCCGATTGGTCAGTCTGAATGAATAGAGAAGGGTTTTATGAGAAGGGTCATGTGTCAGTGTGCCTTTAGACACACACGCAGTCGGCTAAAGGCTGACTCACTCCATCACACAAACAGAATAGGGTTAAGCTGACACAGCAGCAAATCCCCATGCACACACACTTAAACACATATATTTGCTTCACAATCTTCAATCAGAGAGGCGATCAAAAGAACGGTTGAATTTAAAAGAGACATTTTCATTGAGGTTGATCTATGTTTGTACGTATGGCCCTGAGGATAGAGGTATCCCTGTCCCCTGTAATACATCGAAAGTGGTCAATTGTATGGTTTATCCACAACATATGACCACACAATGCTGAGACAGGCAAAGCCCAATCAGGTATTTATGTTTTTCCATTTTTTTTTTATTGTAGTTGATTCGACGGTGAAACATAAGATGCTGAATATTATTTTTCCCAGTTACATCAGCAAAAACATAATTTAAAATTTATTTATTTTTTATTCTTATTTATATAATTTTATCCTGTCATTAGGAAAATAAAGAGTCAGTTAATTTTATGTAAATTATTGAATGTTTTATGATTTTTACGTTCAGCGATTATGTAATTGCTCAGAAGGCGTAATGCATGCATAATGCATTTTTTCGAAACAAAACCCATCTAGCTAACAGTTTCCTTTTGCTTACACTCAAATAAAAGACATTTACGGTGGCATGAATGAATAAATGAATGAACACAATGAATCACTGAAAATGAATGAATCTGTGAAATAAAAATCTGAGGTAAAAGCAAGAAGCACAGGCTGTGGAAATAAACACTAATCACTTCCTTGGTTTATTACCTCATACATTCGTTTGGTATATACCATTATGACACAATTTCCCACTTTGAAGCAATTTGTATCGTTTACAGATATGTAAATGAAAATGACTTTGTGAAGTCCAAAATTGACTTCACACATTGTTACATAATAGCCATTCGTTATCACATAGAAATCGTAGTAACCGAGGACCCCCCTCCACACACACAAACATATATTTTCCCACCCCTCCTCCTTTTTGAATGCCAGACATAGAAAAAGCTCCTCTTCTGTCTGCCAACCCCCATCACCTCTTCCTCCCCCGATCGCCTCTATCAGGCAGGTATATGAATGCTTTCCCAATGGCAAGCCAATACAAACACACACACACAGACAGGATTGACTGATGTGAGGGGGCTGGGTGCAAGGGCTGTGAAAAGAGAGGATGCCCCGTGATGAACCTCTCTCTCTTTTATCTGTGTTTATCTCCATCTGACATTAATGAGATTTTAGCTACTGCAACCTGGGGGAAGGGGTGAGCAGACTGTGTTTGTGATGGTGTGATATGACGTCACAAACACAGCTTAGCTATGACGTTGCAAAACTCAAAATGTAAACTTTATTTCATTAGCTAAACTTTTTCAGTGGTTAATATATAGGCAAAGAAGGATTGACCTTTAAGTGCTATAATTGGCTCCCCAGTGCTTCTATCAACCTAGATGTGTAAAAGATCAACCCAATAACTTAGTTTTGGTAAACCATTCTCTGCAAGCATGTTAAAAAATAGGTCATTGAAATTTGGCCCCCCTTGTGATGTCAGAAGGGGATAATACTGCCCCTTCCAAGCACAGCACTGCCATTTAGTGTAGAGATCAGCTCATTTGCATTTTACAGGACACACCTACAACGTGACAATTTTAGCATACTATAATAAATTATCTGTATGGTATTTTGAGCTAATACTTCACGTATGTACTCTGGGGACACCAAAGTTTTATTTGACCTATTAAAAAAGTCTTGTGAAATGTCACCTTTAAATTAAATTCAATAATGTTTTTAAAGGGAGTGTATCTTTATATTACTTTCATAGACTTTATACATACCTCTTTTACACGGTAATTAATTTGAATTCATAAGATCTAATCTGTTGTATGTTAACGTACAACCTCCTCTTGACCCTAATGTTGGAGTTAGGGGTGGGGTTTCATTCATGCTTTTTTCAGATAATCGTACGTTTTTGTATGACTCGCATGGTACGAATTCATGCAAAATCGCTAACACATTAAGTCATTTTGTTAGAAGTTGTTTAATCCCAACAAGCGATAGCCATCCTTTCACCAACTAGGTTAACTATAGACCAGATATAGTCCAGTTTTAATCTTGCCAAAATTATCTTGAATTTGGTTCAAATGTATAAGCAAAGTCAACAGTGATTACAAGGTGTTCCGTTCAAGTATTTATTTCATTTATTTTTGGGCTATGGTTAGACGTTACACTTAAAAGTTTACACTTACATCCCAAATTTTGCTTTGTTTGAGCCTAGACAACGGGGCTGTGTTTGGATGGCTATTAGACGTCCTTTAGACGCTTGCTGGGATTTTAGGAGACCATAGTGAAAAAAGGCCTCAAATTTTTTGTGTCAAATTACAATTGCTGACACTAAAGTCTCTCAAATATATTTATTCTATCAAGCATATTTTGAAGTCATTGTGAAAAGCGCAGGGATAGTCACACTACCCGCTGAGGTTGCTAAATGACAACGAACAGAAGAATTGAATAAGTGCCATTTTGATTTGAAATTCATCTGGAGAGGTGAAAAACCGATCAAATTAGCAAGAATGTGGCAAATAAGCTTCACACCTGAACTAAAGCGTAAAAAAAACCTAATGAATTGACTCGCATTTGCATTCTATTAGAGCCACGAAAGCAATTAGGGTTCCGAATTGTTCCTGGGAGATCTTGCTCTCTTATCTCTAAAACAAAGCTACAGGTTTTCTCTCTTTGCCTAGTTAATCACAATTGTGATCCATCAGTTCGAGCTTGTCAGTGGCGGACTATTTAAAAAATCTTAATTATCACCTGAAGGAGACTCGGCACAACACTCGTTTCCAGAAAACCCTATCTAAGACTACGTGTGAGGGACGTTTATTCACCATCAGTGACGGGAATAAGCTCGTCATAAAAAAGACAAAACAAACGACTTTGTGTGTGTCTTTCTCTCAGTTTCATTTTGAGTTAAACCGTTCAAGTTTCTCGTCTGGCGCTGTTGCGCAACAATAAAAATGACCCTTGCGGATATCTAAACAAAAGTCTGTTCATATCAGTAACCCACTGAACAACATTGAGTCCATTTCTCCGCCTCGCAGGTCTTTGACCTCGCAAGTCCAAGCTCTGGAACGTATTTATGAAGCGTTTGACCCGGGAGGTCTTATAACAGCAGTTCAACTCTGTTCTCAGACAGATCCTCTGGATTGCATCGCCAACAGCTGCAAGACTGTCCGTGCCTGCGGAGCCCCTCGCATTTTGAAGAGGAGGCTGAGCAATGCGCAAATGCGACTCTGCGTGCTTTACCCATTGATATGCATACCACAGGCCAGCTGCTGCTGAGCTGAGTTGAGCTGTCCGGTGTGTGTGTTCGTGGCTTAAGAGTGATATGCCTGGCGAATGAGATGGGACATACCTACCTAATATCCCCTAAGGGAACTGGCTTCCTCTCCCAAAGCCCTCGCACCCTCTCAGCTCTCCACCAAATGTCCAAGAGTTCTTGGTTGGTGGGCACTTATTTATTTCCAAAAAGCTTTGGAAAGATGCCACGCACTCCCTCCGAAATAAAGCCAAGTCTGCCGAACCGTACGCAGCACGGAACGGAAGTAAGAAAGGTGTTTTTAAAAAGCTTTCCAAGGGTGCGATTTCGACTAAATTATGTAGCTTTGTTGCCAAAGAGTGAACAATTAAGCAAGAAAATGGCTTCAAAGGCTGAGAGCGCTTAAATTCTGCTTTAATGGCTGGATGATTAGAGAAGTTTACAACCCACTTCCAACACCTGGAGGGAATTAAAGAATGAGAAATTAGAAAAGAAACACTTGATTGTGAAGGAGAGAGAGAGAGTCAACAGAGAGTAGCGTTTTGCAGGTGTGTGCATGTGTCGGGAGCAGACGCGCAGTGAATGCGAGAAAGAACGAGGGCACGCTTCATTCATGTCCATTCATACTCGCGTTTGCATAATCAGTCGGTTCTCTGTGCTTAGGGAGTGGTGGTCCTGGAATGCGGCTGTCGCAACTCTCCCTTTCCGTCACTGCGCTGCGGTTTTCCTGCACTGGCGACGGGAACGCGCCGTCTGCCAAAACTCTCTAAATAACCCCTGATAAAACGCCTCCACATTTAACAGGAAGCTTAGAGGGGGAAATCAAACGGATGACTCAGTGGGAAATGATCAGGAAATGGGCTTTCTTTGCTTAGTGGTCTGAAAAATGGAAATGCTAAGTATTTCATCTAGGAAATTTCTCAATGGCGCTAATGTGTTTTGTGTATGTCAATTATTGTAACCAGTTTACATTGAAAATCACAGCTGATGTATGTATTATGTGTATAAAGGAACCCCCACCAATATCAAATACCAAATATCGTTTACTGGTGAATGGCCCTGATCCCTATATTCATGTCAATGTATTAAAAATCATTCTGATAAAATCTTCAGGAATGAAAGATATATAAGTGTGAATTTTAAGATACTCCACCACCTTAAAATTTAACATTCATCACAATCACTTCCAGACATTTTTATCTTTGTGAAATAATCACGATCGCTCATAAATCCAACTCCACCCTTAGGCTTACACTTTGAACCTTTAAACTACAGTTCAGTACACATCAAACCTTGTTTGCCAAACAAGCCAACTCATTTGAACCCTTCAGAACGAGATTTGTAGCAGATTCGCCTAAAACAGACGAGCAAAACACTATTTGTGACCCTGTCTGTACAAACTAGGCTTTTTACATTATATATAATGAATTCAGTAAATCACAAAAAAATAATTTTAAGTGGGTTTTCACATGTTTGTTATCATACGGTATTATGTGTACGTGTACAACAGCTCAACAGAACATAATGGCAAAGTACATATTACTATTAATGATGAGTGTGAGACACACAGAGGTTCAGAACATCCTGTCTTTTTTCACATCTTCCGGCTGCAGTGTGAAAAAACCAGACAGACACATAAACACACACATATATATGTTGAAGGGAGGTTGGGCAACTACACAGTCTGTGACCTTCCCTCAGCAAGCAGCGAAAGAAAGAGGAAGTTCCTTTACCCCACCCAAAGACAGAGAAAGCGAGAACAAGCGAGTGAGACTGTCAGACTTCTTTTCACATGAGAAGCATCTCAGTGCTACTTCATTAATAACTCAGCAAAAACACAAAAACAGAACCGCTCTTTCACATTTAGACCAAAAACGGGAAACGCAATAATGCATCTGTCCAAATCAACCTATAAGGGAGAGGCAAAAATGAAAATTACCCCATGAATTACTCACCCTGCCTGAAACCACCCGAGTTACATATAGACATACTTTTCCATATGAAACACATATTCAGATATTTTTGAAAATGTCCTAGCTCTTTCAATTTTTATAATAAATGAATATGCGGTCCAGCACACCTGAATGCAGAGGATTACTCAAGGGTGCAATGTAGTTACCTTCAAATATTTGTGCCATTAACCTAATAAAAATCTTTAAATTTGTCAACAGTTTATTTAACGTTTAAACAGTTGCTTCACCATAACAGTAGAAAAATGAGCGTCAAACCAAACAGTTTATTCTAATGAGAATAAAAGCACTGCCACAGAATGGCCCCCACTATGTTTCAGGCCTAAGCCTTCTGACTCCCAAATGAAATCATGTGGCTGTGTCTGTGTAAGAGGCCATTATGGTGTCATTATTATCAAACTTTTTCTGGCGCTTTCTCTCTCTCTAGAGAAATGAATACTACACGAATACTCCACTTGCTCCTTATGTATCCAGACGGTCTTCGAGTGCTCCCTCTTATGAGACAGGAAAGCTCTTCAGAGGTATAAAAGCCTTCTGTAGGGGGTCTGATAATGTGATAATGCAGAAACCTCCGGGACATTTTGGTCTCACTTGAGTTTCGGGAAAACAGCTTGATGGTGACATCGTAGGGGATGCATTCAAGTTTTGCAACACACCTCATCAGCAAAAGGCCACCCAAAAATGAAAAAAATGCATGGGATGTGTAAACACGGAGTTGTGCCTCGTTTTACATTCTCACCCTCGTGGTGAATTGCAAGGAAAGTAACTTTGGTAAGGGATTGAGTGTGTTTGTGTGCGAATGGGGGGGGGGTGCTGATAGGCTAATCAAAGAGAGAAAAAGAGAGAGATTGGAGGGAGGAGATGTTGGTGAATGCATCTCTTTGTTGGTTCATATTCCGTTTCCACCACAATACTCCAATCCCTGCATCATCAACTCCATTCAAGGGGAACAGTGCATGCAAATGACCAGGCAGGCCATTCATTCAGTGTTTGTGTGTGTGTGTATTGGGGGGTGACGGCACACTACTAAAAAAGCTTTTCCTCTAATGCTCAACTTCACAAACAGGACCCTGTCCGCTGCAGCGGTGCAAAAGTCAAGCATTAGAGCCCCCCGAGCTCACGATGCCAAAACAACCGTAAGAAGAGACGGCACATATGCGAGTAACCTGACATTGGAGACGACACAGAGCAGATAAACATAAAACGGCCTGAGACTTCATCGCTGGCGGGTTTATGTTTGCATTATGCATTTGGCAGACACTATTATCCAAAGCAACTTGCAGTGTGTGCATTTTTGATCAGTTTGTGGGTTCCCGGGGAATCAAACTTATATTTTGGCTATGTTCTACTATAGGAACACAGCCAATATAGCATGTTAGTTTATCAAAACTTATTAGTTGTTGAAAAAGGCATTTAGCTCTTGCACAAATACTACAACATGTTTCTCTCCCACTAAGCTTTCCTGGTTCAACAGCCCCGTGATTAAACCCTCAATGGCTCAATCATTAAAAACACATCCACTGTCAAGTACGTGGGATAACCAAATGACCCATTTCGGAATTAGCATAACATGACGCCATTGCCGTGGAACATATGGAAGTCACACTGGGTTTGTGATAGGCAGATGAGTGAATGAGATGATAAACACAGAACCTGCCCAAAGCCTCAGGATGAAGCGTCCAAGCGACACTTTATTAATAGCTCTAAATCATTGTTTGTTTTTTGCAGTCAGCAGCACTATATCTACAGTAAAGGCCAGCGGGACAGAGGTCACGACACTTACGTCAATTAGTTGGCAATTAAATGCAACATGTGAAACTCACCAAGTAAACCTCTTTGAGATTTTTGCACCCCCGTTTAAATATTCCATGCCATTAAATATATGCCACAGAGGCGCAACTTTATATCTGCATGCGGCCTTTCAGAGAATCCACATTTCTCCCCCTCGGATATCAGGTTGTAACATTTGGATTGGGAAAACAATATCATGATAGTCTCCTGAGTCTGGGTCATCAAAGAAATGACACTTTTGGCCATTTTCCAAACCCTCATTTAGGGAGGAGATCTGACACTACTTGGAACCGATGCAAAATTCAAGACAGACAGATTTCATCATGGTAAGCAAAACAACCAGGGTTACAGAGTTTGGGGTTGCGTGGCATAGATAGTAGTTAGAAGATCTAGCTTGGTAACTTAACTATTGTTGGATCATCACCATTGTGCCTAAAGCACTTAACCTCAGGTTACTCCATAGGGACTGTCCCTAAAATAAGTCTACTGTAAGTGTGCCAAATGACTACACACTAAGTCTGTCTCACCAAGGAACTGACACGCTTAGTTTTTCCTCTGACACTTAAAATGATTTACATGTATGCATTATTTTATCCAAAGCGTGTGCATTTCAGGTATACATTTTATCAGTATGTGTGTCACATGGGAATCGAACGCATGACCTTTGCGCACACAAAACTTAACAAATTCTCCCTCTGTTAGCGCAGCTGGGAAAGATGTAACAAAAAATCCTCACCCTTGATGCTTTCCGCTTGTATTTATTGGCGAAGTCAAATTTCTCCTTAATGTCATCCAGGAACTGCTCCAGACGCGCTTTCTCCTCTTTCCCCGTGTAATCCGGGCTCAGGAGAACATACGCCCTCCAGTTCGCCGAGTCAAAGCCCCAATGGCAAGTCCTGTTCTCCAGCGATTTGTGACTGTGCACTACAAACTTATGGGTCGGGTACATGAGCCTACAGTCCATGCACTGGACGCAGGGCGCATTTGGGCTGGTGTACAGCTCCGGGACGAACAATCCCTTGCACTTCCCGAAGCACTCGTGATAGATTTTGAAGCTCTTCTCGGTGAGCTCCAACTCTATGGAGCCGAAGATTTCTTTTTTGCAATGCGGTGGATACGTTCCCCCGTATATGAGCGCGTTGCAAAGGCGCTCGGCGTCTGTTTTGGTGATGAGTCCGCAGGACGGCGCGGAAAACGGCAGGATGCCCATCACCTTCAGGATCTCCAGCTGGTCGGCGGTGCACCGAGAGCAGTAGATGTGTAGGTCGTCGCACACCGAGTTGATCTGCTGGAGCGAAAAATCCCGCAGCACAGTATTGAGGATCTGCGGCAGGCACAGGCGTTTCTCGCCGCCGACCACGAAGCACGAAATGGTCTCGCCCTCCAGCACCGTCTCGCACCTCTCGGTGGAGCGGTCGGACGGGATGAAGAGCGGCCCCGGCATCACCGGAGGAGGCTGCATGGGGGGGAGGTGCAGCACGGGCTCCGGGACGTCTTTCCCGTCCTTTTTAAACAGCAGATCGTGTTGCCATCTGGCCGAAAAAGCGGCCGGTCCTCCGAGAGAGCTCATGGAGCTCAGGTGAAACTGTTTAAGAGTTTGTTGCAGTCCCGGGTGAGGCTGAAAACTCTGTCGCGTTACCGTCTCCATGTTTTACGCACCGTTTTCTTAATGAAACACAGAGTCTGGTCAGAAATACAACTCAAAGATCCCTCGTCTCTGTTTCCAAGTCTCTGAAAATAAGCACAACAAAGTGGATAGGGCTTCATCAAATATCCATCAATTCAGTATAGGTTTTCTCCCAGTTAGACGAATGTTTCCACCGGCGCGTCTTCGTCCCCTGCAGTGGGCTCTCTTCTGTCCATATCCACAGACCGACGAGGACAGAAAACTCAACGGTAAGAGAAACTAAGCGCGCAAGTTGCCACCAAAGTATCCCACGGGGGTGTCTGACTTTCCCGCTTCGAAATTCAGCAATGAAATACACAATCCACAAACTTTAAATCCTTGTTTTTCCCTGCGAGTAGAGATCGTTGCAGCCGGACACGGCGCGTCGCCTCCGCTCCTCTGCCCCTGCAGTTCAATATGAGTCAGTGAGCACAGTCTCTCTCTCTCTCTCTCTCTCTCTCTCTCTCTCTCTCTCTCTCTCTCTCTCTCTCTCTCTCTCTCTCTCTCTCTCTCTCTCTTTCTCTCTTTCTCTCTCACTCACTCACTCACTCACTCACTCACTCAGTGTTTGTGTGTGTCTGGCTCAGTCATTGAATCCCAGCCAAGAATGTGACTGACTCCGCAGGCTGTGGCTCTTCCAAGAACCAGCCTTCACTCCTCACTGCTGTAGAGAGATTTAGTTATAGCCAGGAAAGTACAATCACTATTTATAATACTTGCATTACATTTATTTTTTCAATAGTCGTATTTATTTATATTTCCATTTTTACTTTACTACTAGTAATATAATGCTTATTATTGTGTATTTCTTTAATATATAGGCTAAGGCTATTTATAAGTAAATATTTTGTTAAATCATAAACATGTACTGCACTAAATTTTTTTAATGATAATAAGGCACAATTAAATATTAAAAATCAATGTCTAAAAGCCCGGTTGAATAATTGTTAAAACGTTACATTTCCCAAGCGATGATAAGCGCATGCACATATACTCACCATTAATTGTATCCGTTTTAGATTACTAGATATCCAAGTGGTTTGTAATATCTGAACATTTGTAAAATAAGAATCTGAGAGATGCGGAAATACAGAGGATTTCTGCAGACAGACAGGCAGGGCAGTATGTGAATCAGTGGGTTGAAGGGTGGAGTCTAAAACAGACGCTCTAATTTAGACTGACTGCGGTCTGGTTTTCCTGCGACCTCCAGACTGAGCTGAGCAAAGCAGACTAAACTGAGGAAGTTGTGAAATTACATGATTAATATACACTAATAATATGTTTCATAGCATTTGCACGGCATGACTAAGAAACTATAATTTTATGCTCATTATTTTTATAATAAAATAAAGTAGGTCAAGCAGATTGCAAGTATAACATATTTATAATACTATAATGTAACTATATGTCATACTATAATGATTCTCTTTATGTTTTTGTTTTCTGTTTAAATTTTTGTGTCACTGTTGCAACATCTCTTATGTTTACAATGTGTTTTTTTATTTTTTATTCACTTTTTGTAAATAATTTAGTGAGCTCTATAAGCTGGCTCTTACATATTTTGGATTAGTATGTATGAATGTAATGTCTGTCTGTGGATGGCAGTATGGCTCTTTTTAAAGTCCCACATGTTTCTTATGACACTAAAATGCAGTGCATGGTTTAATTAATGATATTCTTTGCAATGAGTTCAACCCTAAACGTGGTAAATGTAAATGTTGCAGTAGCTCCCTCTAGCTCCAAGGGGATGCTACTGCAGTAGGGTTACTATAGGACAAATACCCTTGATGACATATGCACCAATGCCTCATTTCTTAAAGAGTGATAGATGTACATTGCATATGTTAGTATCAGTAATGCAGAGCCCAACAGAAAATGTGCTTATCATATGTCTTGACACATAGACATGATGTAATTGAAGCTAGATTTGTAAATCACATTTCGTCCTTAATCTTGTATTTTGATTGTGAGTCCATGATTGTGACCTATCTGTCATTTGGACTACTTAAGTTTATCCATAAAAAGTATAGGATTTAACTACACAGACTTGGTGATCATGTTTTGGGCTGAGCCCTAGATCTTGTCTTCAGAGCGTATTTTGCATCATGTTTTTTTAAAAAGCTCAGTGAGTTTGACCAAAATCTCATTATTAAGTCTGTGCTGCCTTTCACAGTTTTGCACATATATGGAAATGTATTCAAATGGGTGGTGTGAAGGAGAACAGCTGACAAGAAAGTTTTTAAAATATTCCTGGAAATATCACTGATCCATTGTTATGGAAGTCAATGTAATGTTTTAAGAAAAACAAAAAAGTAAACTCATCGAGCTGCTCACGTTAGATATTTCACTCTTTCTCCTTTAAAAAAAAGCCAGAAGAAGCTTTATTTAGATGGATGCAATAAAAAGCAGATGAAATAAAGGAAAAAAGTCTCCTGAGATATTTTGAATCCATTTTGTGACTATCTCTGATATCTTAAAAAACAGGTTTGTATTACCCAGTCCACTAAAATGCAAAGGCATTCAAATTGGTTGTCATTTGTGTAGGCGTCACAACATATCTGCAATAGTTTCACTGCAGAAGAGTTAATTACCTATTTAAATTTATGCAGTGATATTTTAATGCCAGACGCATTAGGAATGTTTGCTTTTATGAGCTATTTAAAGAGCATGAATGAGTAAACTGACATCCAACTCATTAGTTTAATCTATTTACTTGTAAAAAAAATGCCAGCATGCTTGTTTTTCTAAAAGTAATGGACAAAAAGAGGTGTAAAAATATGTGATCTGGTAGGTTGCAATTTAAAGGTTATGTACCTAATTGATGAATTGTTGTACCTGACACGTATATGTTTTAGACGTCTATGTAACACCACAAACAGTATCACTGTATATCTGACAAGCCCAGATAAGAAGAAGCTAAAGATAAACACTACATTACTTTTAAGAAGCAGAATAATAATCAGTGATACATGCTGATGTTTTGTAAACACACAGATTAGTGGTTAGTATAAAGTCTCTCTTTCCCAGCACTGGCTGTGCTATACCAGCTGTCTGACAAGTTGAACCCGTTAGTATTTTGTGACCTTTCAGAGGAAGGGCAGACCTGCGGCTTAATCATTCTGGTGGGAGACTGAGCCCACCGCTCTCTCCGGAGAAGAGGCAACTCAAGCTCCTTTAGTTACATGCTGGAAGCTTAGAAGGGGCAGAGGTTTGACAACAGATACAGGCAGAAAAAAAATTCTGCATGCAATGCAGTCTGTCAGACAAATTTTGAGAGGAGACATATTTTTCTCTTTGTTAAAATCCTTACTTTTCCCCAGCTTATTCTGCAGGGTCGTGTACTTTGTAGAAAGATTTAACCGAAAAGGGTAAACACTGTGGCGCTATCAAACTCTTTGGTCTATTTACATTTGGCACTATCAAAACTTTGGTCTATTTACATTTATGCATTTGGCAGATGCTTTGGTCTGAAGCAATTTCAGTGAATTTGTGTGTGCTCTGGGATTGAACCCATGACCTTTGCATAGCTAACACAATGTTCTACAAAGAACTCCAGGAACATGTTTTCAAATAAGAGACGAATATAGCCATAGATGCTGGAATGGTGTAAATAGTAAATAAAGAAAAAGAAGAAATAAGGCATTTATTCAAACCATTATGCAAATATGTTTTTCAATTGTAATGCATGCAGTTTTAACAAAACAGCAAGACAAATATGTCTTCACTGGCACATTAGATTAGTCATCTTTTCTTCATCTCACACTTCTTCCTACCGTGCCTTGAGAAAGCTCACTTTTGGAAGTTTAGGGTATCGCCCGCTATTTTTTCATCATGCAACCATGGTAACGGCTCACAACATTGCCTCACACAGGTCCTAATGACATAAGCGCTCTTTCCTGGACACAGTCTCCCCGGCTCCATCCTTGAGCACACAGCCCAGTCTTACTCAAAACTCATCTGCTATTGTACTTTCTCACTGTGTGGCAGTGGAACCATCGGTGTCAGCGTTGGAACATTCTGGTATTCTCATCCAAAGGAGAGATGGATCCAATACTTGCCTCAGCCTCTCCACACAGCTCAGGACTGAGGCACCTTTTATGGATCATTTATTTCAGTGGTGGCCACCAGAAAATAGCTTCCAGTATTTCCCCTATATGTTCCTTCAGAATGTAGTCATGATGTTGATAGTTTATATATATATATATATTCACTGTATAGTTGCTTTATGCTATTTTGGCAGCCTATTCCAATAAACAATATATCTTTAAAAGTTCACCACATCACTTTGAGTTATATTGGACACACATGCTATTTTATTTTCTTGATCCAAAAAAATTCCAGAGAAACCTATAAAAATCATAAACTTAAAGTAAAAAAATGTATAGTAAACAATAAAATATGCATGAGTATGACATTACCACAATCGTTAGAAAACGTTAAAGTTCAGTCTAATATACTATCAATATTTTAAATATATTTTTATTTATATTTATTTTATTTAAATGTTAAATTAAATGTTTTATTATTTATTTATTGTTTAAAATAGTTTCAACTCATAGATAAACGTCATTCGAGCTGCGCATTTCAAGCGCAGCTTTAACTCAACAAAACGACTGCCCAACACGGAAGTAGTTTAAAGAACTCGCGCGGTTTCTTTAGCATTACATGTTTTGTTTATAACGGAACGAGCACGATGTCAAAACTAAAACGAAAGAAATCAGCTGTTGACTATAGACCCGAGCAGCAACCCGTGACTAAAAAGACGAATGAGAGTTTGTGCAGAGTACAGGAAAGTCATTGCAGCAAAACACTTAAAGACAGGTAGGAAATTTGAAACGTGCAATACGGAAACTTCATTTACTACACATTAAGCAATTCAGAGATTGCATTTGACTGCTGGTTCGAATAAAACATTCATCTTTATATTACAAAAAGACTTTGTAGGTTTATAAATGTATTCATTTATTTACATAACGTTAGCATATAATAGCTATAATATAGACAAGGCTGTCTTCTTTAAAGAAACTATAAAATAAAATAGATACCTTTTATGGACATAATTCTCCTCCCATTTGTGTTTTTTCATAGTTTTATATATATATAAATATAAAATGAGCAGGTGTGTGTCTACTATATATACATGTCTTATTCTGCTGTGTGTACTGTGTTGTCAAGCTCTGCTGCTGAGGTTGCGTCATGGTGGGAGAGATCAGAATTAAGTGATGTGGAGAGAATTTGGGCTCTTACTTTAAAGGCTCTTTGCCCATCCCTGCAAACCCATCAGGAAGAATGTATTCCCCAACTCCCTTCACCCTCATCAACGGTAAGAAATCAGGATTTTATAAGTAAATAATGATGGGAAACTAAATGGAACGACAGGGATTCCCCTTTGTAGATGGAACATCAAGTGAATAGTAATATAATAGGTGAGGTAAATAATAAGTGGGTTTACATGGGAAATGGCAATAAAAGGATAAAGTTAATGTTTGTTTATTAGTGATTTAATGTCATGCCAGCCTTCATGGATATTTTCATGGGCAAATCTGAAATGTGTAAGGTCCAGTGATGAACTCATTCAGGAAGCGGTAGCCAATCCACTGAAAACTCAATTTCCATCACCAAAATATCATAAATATATAGCTGGTAATAAATCATTGACTTTGGAAGCACACGTTCGACCCTCTAATTGTTAGAACTTGTCCTGACGCTCACATTTTCCTTGTTTTCCTCTCTACATGAGAAAAGTAGACTTGATGTTATTTTCCATGGATACGAGAGGCACTCATTCGTCCTTTCCGTTATTCAGCACTGGCAAAATGGTTGTAGTCTGCCATTTCAGTTCAAAGCATGTTTATGTAATAGTGGAACCTACTGTGAATAGGATTTGCTTAGGTTTAAAGGGATAGTTCAGCCAAAAATGAAAATTACCCCATGATTTACTCACCCTCAAGCCACCCGAGTTACATATGTCCATCCTTTTTCATACGAACACATATTCAGATATTTTTTTTAAATGTCCTAGCTCTTCTGATCTTTATAATAAATAAATATGGTCCAAAAAGTGTGCATCCATCCTTCGCAAAACTTTGACCTTCTCAACTGTATCCCACTATTGAAATCATACAATCAATCAATAGGCTTTATGCCCAGCTGCACTACTTCCTGAACTTCAGCCAGCTTCTTGTTTCCTGTCTGCCATTATTGGACAAACTGATTAATCCGGGTGTGTCTGATTATTGTTTTTGTGACTACTGAGGTCAGGCACACCTGGATTAATCAGTTTGTCCAATAATGGCAGACAGGAAACAAGGAGCTGGCTGAAGTTCAGGAAGTAGTGCAGCTGGGCATAAAGCCTATTGACCCAATCTGTTAAACAGATATTTAGTTGTATTGAAATGGTTACTATTTGCTAATTTCTATGACCAAAACATGGTAAGGTGTACCCTATGATTATTCTCCATTACATATTGATTTTTAGCTTTATTTTTACCCATTCATGTTAAATGCCAATATACATATATTTTCTCAGACTCCACAAGTGCATGTTTTGAAATGTTAAAAAATGCAAAGGAATGTTTGGTGTTTTTTGTAAAATAATGGAAAATATAGCTACAACAGCAGTTTAGCACCATGTCTTTTTCATTGTCTCTTAGTCAGATACACATTTGGGATTAGATGTGTTTGCCATCATTACATCCTGCCACTATCTGGCTTTTCATCATAACCACTAAGCGAACAAAGCAAAAACAGACATTTAACAGCAGCTTTAAAAATATTATGTGTAAATGATTTTGCCAACAGAAGGATCTAATTTAGAAGTTTGATCATTTGCATAAACAGTCTTATTTTCTCTAAGCTTCTTCAGAGAACTCCTGTGGATAAAGTAAGTGACTGGAAGTGGAGTAGTCCGGATGAAAATATTACTGACCTTCCTGATCTGCCTGCTCCATCTTTCCTTATTCATCAACCTCGAGTGATACACCCTACTTCGGACATTGGGGAATCTGAACCAGCAGAGACTAAGCAGACTACTAATCGAGAGAATTGTGACGTTTCAACTAACCAAGAGGGTGTATCCATATGTGACCTGCAAACTACGCAGCATCGCCGCTTAGAGGTTCATGTATTGTTAGATAAAACGAGTGACACTTGTGGCCCGGCAGGGCAAATCTCAGAACAGTTCGGAACGATATCTGGAGCAGGAGGATCTGGATCAGGGCTTAAAACTAAATCAGGAGCAGTAGGATCTGAGCTTGAAACGAAATCTGGAGCAGGAGGATCTGGTTCAGGTCTGAAAACAAAAACGGGACCAGGAGGATCTGGATCAGAGCTTGGAACGATATCTGGCCCAGGAGGATCTGGATCAGGGCTGAAAACAAAATCAGGAGCAGGAGGATCTGGATTAGGGCTGAAAACAAATTCGGGAGCAGGAGTTTCTGAGCTCGGAATGAAATCCAGAGCAGGAGGATCTGGAACAGGGCTGAAAACAAAATCGGGAGCAGGAGGATCTGGATCAGGGCTCGGAACGAAATCTGGAGCAGAAGGATCTGGAACAGGACTGAAAACAAAATTGGTTTCAGGAGGATCTAAATCACTGTTTGGTACAAAATCAGCAGGAGCAGAAAGATCTGGATCAGTCTTCAATACAAAATCTGGATCTGGATTAAACTTGGAAAAACCAGGAGCAGGAAAATCTCAATTAGAACTGGAATGCTGCCCTATGTGTCTGATGCCATTTCCTGCTGGGTGAGATTGATAATCTTTTTATTAGTTGCGTAGGTTAAACATTCAAAGACTACAAAACAGGGCTTTTTTGTAGTAATTTGTGCAATCTAGCGAGCCACATGTACAGAATTGGTTAACTACACAATTGCAGTAATGATTAATTTGATTAATCGCATAAAAATTAAGTGATTTTTGGCATAATATATGAGTTTTTGCTGTGCATAATTATTATGTATATTTACACACACATATATATATATATATATATATATATATATATATATATATATATATATATATATATATATATATATATATATATATATATATATATATATATATATATATATATATATATATATATATATATATATATATATATATATATATTTATTTCTGATCTGAATATTTTTATTTATATTTTTATTTATTTATATAATATAGAATAAATATATACACATGTAAATGTTTCTTAAATACATACATGAATGTATGTGTATTTATATTTGCATAATAATTACAAACAGCACTCATATATTATTCCAAAAATCACTTTTATTTTGTATGCAATTAATCGTGATTAATCTATGTTTACATGTTATTGTAGATTTTAAGTAGCCTGGTTAGCCAGACCTACATCAAGATGTAAGGTCTGGCAACTCTTCACACAAACGGCTCAATGCAAGGGGCGGGATATAAGGTTGTCCCTCAAAATGCCTCTGCACGCAATAGGATAGCGCTATGACCAATCAGAGCAACGAAGAAGGTGACGTAGTTACCGTAACCAGTCGGCAAAACTCCAAACACATCTTTCTTGCTTAAAAAGGACTTCAGTAGGGTTATTTGCTCTTCTCTCAAAGAAAAACATAAGTCTAAGTCCTCCAGAGTCGCGGCCAAAGCCGCTTCAAAAGAAAGCTGTTCGCCAGCAGCAGCAGCAGCCATTCTTTGTTTTCAAGTAGGAACCGTTGCAGCTCTGTCGTCATCATGTTAAGCCTGCCCCACAGACGCTACACACGATGTGATTGGCCTGACCAAATTTTGGTTTTTGGAGCTGTTAAGTGTATTGTGAGTGCCTAGACTAAACCCTGGCAGCAAATATATTTTGCGGCCGCTAGGGTGCGTCTAGATTTCTAGGCTAGATTTTAAGTTGTACAAAGAGAAATCGGTTTTCTTTGTGTAAAATCTATTTGGTTCTAATGCTCTTTGATATTAAGAAAATAATACGGTCAAAATAATTCATTTTAAAACTGTTAAAATTGATCTACTTGCTAAAATCTGAGCATCTGAATGCTTTTCAATACATTTCATTTTATTTAGCTTAATTTAAAGTTAAATAATCACCCAAGCACCTGGACATTTGAGATCTTTGACTTCCCATAGCGCCTTCAAGTTATGAATTTTGTCAAATTGAATGGGGTCACACTGGATTTGTGGTTTACGCAGTTGTGTCCAAGTTGTCCTACACTGCGTTGTGAGTACAGGTCTCTCCTATCCTGTGATCTGTGCAGATATTTGGCCGCGCAACGCTTTTCAATTTGTTTGCAATGTTTTGACACTTTTCAACTTCTTACATAGAAGTGCGTAATGTGAAACAATGACAAAATCATATACATTACATAGGAAGAAATACAACACATGAAATATAATTACATTTTCTTCACGGGCCCAACATTTTGCTTGGGTGGCTGCCGAAAAATTTCCATTGCAGGAAAACCCCCAAGTAAAACCCCCAATATTCCTCAATTAAATGTACATTTTTGTGTTGCTTTTGGATTCAGGACAGTCAGTGAAGAACAGCAGATCTTAATAAACCATTTTCTGTTAGAGCTAGATCTAGGAAGTTTTTAGGTCTAAGCTCCATAAGAAGATCCCGCATAACACAAGCATTATAATCCAATACATTAAGACCACCAACTCTGTGGGAATGCAATGCAGTGAGATACAGAGAGACTCTTTTTCTCATTGAAGAGTAGGTGCATGTTTGGAAACATCAGAGGCCAGGAGACTGACATCATATTTGGCACAAGAGATCTTTAGCTGTCTATGTAGGTGAAGCTACAAACACACACTTTTACAAACCCCTTGGTCATTGTCAGGAAACGTTTGAACTGGGACGTGTGATAAAGCGATAGTGAACGGGATTGCGCGTTTCACCGCCTCCCTCAAATGTCCAAAATAAAACGAGTGTTTTGGAGAGGCTTTTCATTTTTCCTAAATGAGATGGATTTGAGTGCTTGCGCCTCGGGTGCTTATAGAGCACTTGGAGATGGATATTGCAGTCATGGTTATGTAACTCACCCATGAATATGAGCTCATATCTGCAGATGTAGAGCAGAGGACACAGTTCAGATGGGATCAATATTTACTCGATTGTTTGTTTCACGAGGCTCCAAGATGTTCAGACAAACATAGCAGCTGTTATTATGGTCAACATAATGTGATTTGGAAAGTATTTTTTAATTTTGTGTAGTTATTGTGTGTGGCTTTTATATATTTATATTTATGCATTTGGCAAGCTATACATTTTTTATCAGTATTTGTGTTCCTTGAGTTCGAACTCATGACCTTTTGCGCTGCAAATGCAATGCTCCACCACTGTTTTATACATGAAAAAGTTGAATTAACTCGTTTTAATGAAAACATATGGAAAACGCATATGCCAAATGCATAAATTTCAGTTACAAAATAAGCATTTGTGTAGATCTAAGTCTTGAATCTTAAAGGTACATTTCACTTTTTTGAAAATATGCTAATTTTCCAGCTCCCCATTTGATTCTTACCGTTTTGGAATCCATTCAGCCGATCTCTGGGTCTGGCGCTAGAACTTTTAGCATAGCTTAGCACAATCCATTGAATCTGATTAGACCATTAGCAACGCACAAAAAAATAACCAAATAGTTTCGATATTTTTTATTACGCAGTTCCTGAAATCAGTCCCCTGCTATTGAAAGTAACCAAGGGAACTATTTTCGGCAGGGCGTAATATCACCACGCCTGCTGCAGCCATGTTACATCAGCAAAGTCACTGATTATTACGCCAGTTTGAGAGTATAGTTCCTAGTCATATCTGCCTAGAAAATGGCTAGGAACTATCTGCTTTTAATTTTCTGTCGGTCTTAGTACACAATGTAACTACAAAAGATTAAAGTTTTAAATGGGAAAAATATTGAAACTCTTTGGTTATTTTTTTAGCGTGATGCTAATGGTCTAATCAGATTCAATGGATTGTGCTATGCTATGCTAAAAGTGGTACCGCCAAACCCGGAGATCGGCTGAATGGATTCCAAAACGGAAAGAATCAAATGTTTATCTCTAGGGGAGCTGGAAAATGAACATATTTTCAAAAAAGTGTAATGTCCCTTTAATATTGATAAACAACATTGCCAGTGGACACATTGTGTCTCATCAGTGATTTTGTGTCATTCCTCTGTTGCCATCATTTAATTTCAGTCATCCAAAAAGGTTGTTTGTGAACTTTTCTGGCCGTGAACTTTAGACTACTGCTCAGAAAGAGGAAACGCAATGTTGAAATACAGCAGACCGAGGGTGCAGTGGAGGAAGAAAACTCAAAGAAGGACAGTTATTCATCGAAATCGGTCAAAAAGTCACCAGATTCTTGCGAGGCCCGGGAGCTCTGCGCCCTCGGTGCGGTGGGCAGCGCTGAACGTTGGAGAACAAGGCAGGACTTTGTTACCAGAGCAGGGCTGGCGTGCGCCGCTGCCCGTTCTCTACCCGCCGTGTGTACATTGGCCAGACTGCAGAGTACAGCAGAACACAAGCACTCCCATGAGAGAGACACAATGAACACTCTTGTCTAGGGAGAGAGAGATAAAGACGGAGGTATAGATAGCGGAGAATTTCCAAGGGCGTAGATTTGAACGCTGGGCCAAAGACTGGTGATGAGTTGGAAATCCTGATGAAGAGAATAAGAGAAGTGGTGGGATGGCACGTGCAGATTCGCAGAGTGGTTTTGAGGTTTGATGCTGGGAAGCAGCAAGTCGTCTGGGTTGGAAAAGGGATTAGAAAGGAAAAAGGCGTTAAGGTAATGCAAACAAATGAATGCGAGTGGAGTTTAAGGGGAGAAATGATCTGTATTTCTGAATCGTAGTGTAAACATTCCTCAGAAAGCACATAGACCCGGTGACCTCTTCGTTTCGAAACGTGCTTGTTAGCCTGTGTTTTTGTGTGCCCAGTATGTAATGCAACACGTGTGTGTGATCCACATCACCAAACTACTTGGGAATTGAAATTTTTGGGGTGTTTCAAACAGTTGTAGTCTCTGCTGTCTGGTGTTGCAATAGCAAAGTCACCAGATACTGTACCAGTAATAAAGATTTAATCTGAAACCAGCAGGCTTAAATTCAAATCAAACAAAAGTGTTTTAGCTATGTTAAAGTCAGCATAAAATCTAAATAGGCTTTGACTGCTTTATAATGCATGTTCTTATTACTTCTTAGTACTAGTTCATTACTTTATTTTGCTCGTTCTTTTCTTTTTTTTTGGCTTTTTAACCCGGCATGTTCATCCGGTATGTAACATTATAATATGGGAATAAAATGAGGTATGGACAGCTTTTCACATTTAAATGAAAGTTCTGTCATCATTTACTCACCCCCCTGCTGAAAAACCAGCATGGGAATTATGCTGGTTTGATGCTGGTTTAGCTGGTGGTCACCAGCATACCAGCACCAAAACACAACTTATGCTGGTCTTGCTGGTTTGGTGCTGGGTTAGCTGGTGATAATGCTGGTTTGGTGCTGGTCTAGCTGGTGCCCCCCTTTATAAATTAAGATAAGAAATAAAGAAGTTATTTTAAGAAATGTTTGTAACCAAACTATTTTGAGCACCTTTGACTTCCAAACTATTTGTTTATCCTACTATGGAATTAAATGGTGCCACAGTTTACTGCTTGAGTACAAATATGAAGAGTTTGGTTCCAAAACGCAATAAATCCATTTTGACTAATTTCGGTAAAAATGTGTTTTTTATACTAAGAAAGTAACATGATGAAAACGACTCTTTTCTGTTTCAAACTTTCACATAGCAAGTTATTTTTTCAAAATGTTATAAATCTATTTAATCAGCATATACATGTGCATTCATCTTTGCCATATTATATTAATTTAGTTGGTATACACTGATAAAAAAATATTAATGGCATTAATCAAAACACTTACTTTGTTATATTACAAACACTGTCATTGTTGCTGTCATCCTTGGGACGTCGTCGCTGAACCTTTTTGACAGCGATCAGCTGTAAAATGTTTTGGTTCTGCTCGATTTTCGTTTACTTTTTGTAAAATAATGGAAAGTTTTTCATCGATGTGTTAGCATGACAGAAGCTTGATGCTGTCGTGTGAGAACAAGCAACAGCCAACATTTTTTCTTCGCCCAAGTGCCTCTTACGTAAATTATTCGATTTTGATGGCTTACGTTTCTTTCCCGTCACAGAAAACCACCACAGGTTTATCAATGCCATCAAAAGTATTAGTTCGTTTTTGTTAGTTTGTTGATCGTAAAGTACAAAGTAGATGATGAAAACTAGGATTCAACACGCTGCCATTGTTGTTTTCCATGCGTGGAATGGTGCGCTGTGATTTGTTCAGCGGATTTATTGCATTCTGCAGAGAAGGAGGACTGGCGTTTATCGCGTTTTGGGACAAAAGGGAGAAAGATTAACAAAATTACACGGCGTAAATTAAGAATATACTTTTTAATACTGACCTGATACAATACTGATTTTGGGGCAACACATTGTTTTTTTTTTTGCGTTTATCGCGTTTTGGAATCATACTCTTCATATTTTGCTTTATGTTTAGCAAAAAAAGAAATGTATACAAGTTTAGAACACTTTGAGGGTGAGTATTCCCTTTAAGGATCCTGTACACCAAGAGTATCAAATACAAAGAGCTTAAAATACTAGTTTTCAGAAAGTTTTGTTAAGCAATACTGGGAAGTTGGCTTCATTGTAAACTATTTAGAAACAACTTTTCTCTACATTCAAAAAATGTTACGTCAACTCGTATCACATCCAAAATGTATTTTGAAATAGCTTAACATGACTCATAAACCTTTTATTCAAAACTAGTCATTGTGCAAGAGAGAAACGGCATTGTTTTAGCAACCTCATGTTCAGGCTTTTATACCACAGGGTACCAGAAAGAAAGATGTTTTTTTACATTACACAGTAACGTTTTTATGATCTAGTTTCCTGCTGATTGATAAATGGCCAAACTTTCATCAAACCCTGAAAGCATTATGACAGAACAATAGCACTGGTTTTTCTCTGCTGGTTTTATATAGGAGCTCCAGTGCTGTGTGTAGACTTGTTAGTGATCACTGCTTAATATCATGTTGAATACTTTCAAAGGTTTTCTGGTCTTTTTCAGGTTTTCCCAAATGGAATGTGACGGTCATCTTGCACAGTGTTTATCAGAGATGAATGCAGATATCGTCTGGTGAAATAAGATATAAACCAGGATGCCTGTATATCTTCAATATGTGCTTAACAGTGTGTGCTTGGAAAGCATTTGGACCTTACAGGTATTCTGCATATGTTTGACCTACAGTTAACAAAAAGAAAAAGAAATAATCAGATGGAAAAATTGCAATAAAGACTTAACATTGTTTTTCTTATTCATTTCTCCCACACCCAGAAATCATGAGACAGAAATCTAAACTCATTACAATGAACATTTACTGATTTACAGTTGTTGTTATCTAAGATGATTAAGACTTCATAAGACTGAAGACATGTTTACATCTCTCTCTTTCACTCAGGCCATGGAAACTCTGCTATAGCGTTCATTTAAATTACAATAATTTATAAAACAAACACTTCAAATAGAAAAGTGTTCCCCTGTAGCACATTGATTAGAGTGTCATTTGCTTCAGACTCAGCATAAACAAACAAAGAAAAGCAGAGAACAGCTTGCAACAGCTTTTTATGTTTGGCAAGTTAATAAAAGAAAATTTCTTCATCGGAAAAAGTGCACAACTACAAATGCTTGCAGGGAGAGGAGCTTGTATGTTCTTGACTAGTAGTTGGGACACTGACTTCAGATCATCTCTTATGATGGTGCAGAAACAGATTTATTTCTTTTTATGGAAAAGTTTTAAGGGTTAAATTACAAATATTTACAGAGATGAATTATGGCAAACTCATTTGAGTTAAAAAAATAAATAAACAGGAATAGAACTGAATAAGTGGACAATCATTAATCTGTTTCACATAGAGCCTGTACATTAAGCCGTTGGTTAGATGATGGTTTATTAATTGTTCAAATACCACACTACCAGATCGTAAATAGAATTAGGCACATAATTTCGCACTTAAATAGTTGAGTATAATCAACTGTTTTTGTTGATTATACTCAATTTTCAAATATCTTAGCTAGTGATGAGTTGCTATAACTTCTTAAAATTAAAGGTCAAATGAGTTAAGCTAATTCATCACTAGTCAAGATAAAAAAATCTAAGTTAAAATAACTTGTAAATCCAAGTTGATTATACTTAAAATGAAAGTGCAAAAAAAATGTTTACAGGATGTATCGGCAGATAAATTGTTTTTTTTTTACTATCGGATTGTTTAACTCTTTCCCCGCCAGTGTTTTTAAAAAAAGTTGCCATGATTTTCACAAAAGAATAAGAGAATGTTATTCTTAACTCTTTCCCCGCCATTGACAAGTTATCTCTTCAATCTGCAATACCGCTATTATCCACCAGGTGGCTTCCGCAACTTTTTTAAACCGAAAGTATTTCCCTAAGGCAGTGGTTTTCAAACTGGGGGCCGTGAGATGGTGCCAGGGGGGCCCCAGTTTTATGATATTTTATGAAATACATTAATTTATCATGAATTCTGTGTAATTAAACCTAAAAGAATAAGGCTACTAACCAAAAGCACTACTTTTTTGTATAATTTAATGTTTTTTTTTGTATTAAAATGTTGAATTTTAGAACAGTTTTTTGTCACAAATTTTCTTAAGGGGGGGGGGAGCGCAAAGGAATGGACCGTACACAAGGGGGGCCGCACGCAGAAAAAGTTTGGGAACCACTGCCCTAGGGCAAACAGCTGTATGTTCGTGTATGTTTTAAAGATTGCTCTGCATCTGATCTCTATCAAAAGTCCTTCACAAAAATGAAATTATCTCAGCTTTTTGCTCAAAATTTTGTGTTTTTGATGAAACCTACACATATTTGAGAGGTGATAAAAACAGAACACATGAAGGTAGGATGAAACAAATTTTTGTTTGAAAGCAGAGGGTCTGTTCTTTTATTTCATATATTGTATGTTTATATATTTAAAAAGGAGCATTTTCTGGAAGGCATTAAACTTTTGAGAAAATCATGAAAAATGCTGGCGGGGAAAGAGTTAAAATATATAAAGATACAATATGTCAATAAAAGAACAGACCCTCTGCTTTCAAAAAAAGTTATCTTTTTATCACCTCTTAAATATGAGCAGGTTTCTTCAAAAACAAATTTTTTTGAACAAAAACCTAAGATAATTACATTTTTGTAGAGGACTTTTATTAGAGATCAGATGCGGAGCAATCCTCAAAACTTACACGGACATACAGCTGTTTGCCCTAGTGCGAATCTTCTGTGTTTTATAAGTTACGGAATAGCCACCTGGTGGGTAATAGCGGTATTGCGGAAAGCCGGAAATACTCGTCATTGCCAGGGATTTCTCTTAATGAGTTAACTCATCAATGGCGGGGAAAGAGTTAAAAACAGCCAAAAAAAAGTTGGAACAATGATAAAAAGCAAAACTATCGGTATGTATCAGTATCGGTAGATGTCATTTAAAATAGCGAAATATGGGTATCGGCACAGACATTTTGTATCGTTGCATCCCTAAGGGGGCCTGTACACCAAAGCGAATGCCAATTTTGGGCGCTTGCCAGCGTTTTCACCTGGGCACTTAGGTTGCCATAAATACTTCCGTTTCTGTTTATCAGTCTTTTGTACAATGCGTCGGTTGGTTGATGTGGTATTTGTCCTGCCCCTGCTCCACTGTGATTGAACTGCTGAGTGAAAAATGACATTGACGGACTTAGCTTTTTGCCCAAGGTTGAAAATAAAAAAACAGCTCCTTTCATTTTTTAAAAAGCGGAGCGCGTTCTTTGGAAACAATTGAAAAAATACGCTGGCTGCAGATGTATACGCTTTGGTGTACACGCCTCCTAAATATACTCATTGGTTTTTTTTTTTCATTTCATTTAACATCATGTTTTTTTACTGATGTACGATGGCTTATAAAAATGACACCAGTGACCGCCTTGCCAAACTGTAATTGAATACCACTTGTTGACCGTTTAAATAGCAGATTTTACACTTGACGTTCTCACCATGAACAGTTGTCAGCATCCATGTCATTCATATAGTGTCTATAGAAATCTTGTGCCTTTTTTACCATCATTTCATTAAAGGTGAAAACAAAGTAGGGTGAATCTAACATTGCTCTCTGGATAAGTTATCTGTAAAGTATGTCAGGCTGTTATCTTCAGTGATTTGTTCTTAGCCCCATCTTGCTAATTTCACTACTGTCTGACACAAAAAAAACGAATGAATCTAAAAACACAGCAGTTCCTCATGTCATATAACAAGTGCTTGGCTGTTTTTCTTTTTCAAAGGTACATGATATGTTTTAAAGGGATAGTTCACCCAAAAATGAAAATAATGTCATAATTGACTCACCCTCATGTCTTTCCAAACTCTTAAGACCTCCGTTCATCTTCGTAACACAGTTTAAGATGTTTTATATTTAGTCCGAGAGCTTGCTGACCCTTCATTGGAAATCTTTGTACGGTTTACTGTCCATGTCCAGAAAGGTAATAAAAACATCAACAAAGTAGTCCATGTGACATCAGTGGGTCAGTTAGAATGTTTTGAAGCATCGAAAATACATTTTGGTCTAAAAATAACAAAAATTACAAATTTATTCAGCATTGTCTTCTCTTCCGATTCTGTTGTAAACGGCGTGCACGAGACTAAAGTCACGTGACTGCAGTGACGCGGATGACGTGTTATCCTCAGACATGTTTGCGGAGTTTTTTTTTCAAACTTACAGCATACGTCTCCCTCAGACTGAAAACGAAGCTCGGGCGTACAAAAAAAACAGCTGGGGCGCACCAGATAACACGTCAGCCGCATCATACGTCATCCGCATCACTGCAGTCACGTGACTTTAGTCTCATGCACGCAATTCACAACAGAACCAGAAGAGAAGACAATGCTGAATAAAGTCGTAATTTTTGGATCAAAATGTATTTTCGAACACATTCTAACTGACCCACTGATGTCACATGGACTACTTTCATGATGTTTTTATTACCTTTCTGGACATGGACAGTATACCATACGTAGATTTTCTATGAAGGGTCAACAAGCTCTCGGACTAAATATAAAACACCTTAAACTGTGTTACAAAGATAAACGGAGGTCTTACGAGTTTGGAAAGACACAAGGGTGAGTCATTAATGACATTATTTTCACTTTCCCTTTAAGTTACATATGAAAACCTTATCCAGTTGGCCTATAGATTACGCTTTTGTTTTGTATACCTTTCATTTCCCCTGCAGAAAAAGATGCTGTAGAAGTCGATGGCTGTGTTCAGAATAGCATGCTAACATACTACTTTGACTTAGTATGCATGTACTGAATACTTTTCTTGATGCACCATAAATACAGCCAACATTTCTAGCATTCAACTCCTTAAAACGTTTATACACAAAATGTAAAATAACCATAACTTCCACGATGATGACTGCACACTTGGTCATTGTACTGTTTTAATCACTGAATTATGAAATAATGGCTATTTTACTTCAAATAGTAGCCAAAATCCAGTGTAAGTAGTAAGTTATTTATCTAATCTAAGCACAGCCTTTGTAACCAAACTGAGGATTTTATTGTGCCTATAAAGAGAGTCCCACCATTTCCTAAGACCTGGTCATGTGAGATTGCGTTGCATCACCGCTGCACAATTTTACCACAACATAATGAATAAAACCAAAATTTTTTGTATTTCTTTCAACATCTCAACAGCACGGCCTCACATGAATAATCACTGACATGGTTACAAAAGCTTTAGAGTGATTTTGTGTGTGTTGATATAAATTAAACCACATTACTGTTAGTTTCTAGGCCTCTAATGATAATCATTTGGTCTGTCGGTGTTGACAGTGCCCCAGACCCAAGTGTGAAAGATGCGGAAACTTCGCTTACACATTTGGTTCAGTCTGTGTGACACACAAAGCTCATAGCTTTGGCTGAACTATTTAAATTATACTAATAAACTGGCCTAAGTACTGAACATCGGCATGGCTACCATTATATGTCTGCGTAAGACTGCGTGTGATTAATGGACTGACCTCCATGTCTTCTTAAATAATTTGGACAGCATTCAACACAATATTAAGTAAAATTCACACTGGTGGCCAACATCCCTATTGGATGCATTGGAAAATAAACTTTGATCTAAAGTGGAGTTGAAATTTGAAATCTTTTAGGCACTTCTTCACAAAACACATTTTGTTTCTCATTTACTCTGTGAAATCAATATTGGTGGTTAAAAGCATTGTTTTTGTAACCATCATGGTTGTGCCACTTTGCATCCTAGAAGGCATCGTAAATTTGGCTACCTACACTATAATACAAGGTTGAACATTTTTACCTTTTAAATATTGTACATTCTTGTTTTCACCTCATACAAGATTAAAGAAAAAGATGAACAGAACATAAAAGTGCATAATAAGTTAGAACCGTCATATTTAGGAAGGGTTCATGGGAAATGTAGTCTCTGATGGACGCAGGCACACGATGATGGAGCTTACTGAAGTCCCAGGCAACAGTGCGCACGCGCAAACACAAACATGGGCATCAAAAAGGATGCCGGGAAGCAGGAAGACACTCAACAGCTGAAATTTGGGGAACAGTTCAGAGTTTCTTTTCTGTGTAGTTTCTCTCTTATTCGTTCCTGCAGCGGAAACCTGAAATAACTTAAGAAGGGTCTTGAACTTGAAGCCTGTTATTTGTCTTTTTAACAGTTTAAAGGATCAATTGGCCATCCTTTTGTCTTCTTTGTGAAGACACACAGTCTGAAATAAACTCAGCTGTAGCAGTCCTACGGACCCGCAGGCAGAGACGGCTCTTTTGTGATGTTCTTCTCTCATACGGTTTCCTCGTTGGAGAGCAGCAGTGGATTAATGTACTCAAATCCTTCAAACTCTGACTGGTCTATTCTCTTTATCACATCCCTACGGAGAAAGAACAAACATTATTAATGTACACACAGAGTTAGAATTCAACCGCGTCCCATCTCCTGCACCGATGTGTCTCCGCCTCAGGTGAACCGTTCATCTGAACATACTGTACACAAACACTGAAATCACCAGTCGTGAATAACTGTTACGCAATATAAAAACTAAACTAAATATACCTGCAATTATATAGATGGTTTTATATGACGCACACTTGTTGTCGCATTTATGCATCTGGACAGAACTTAACTCATTCGTCGCCAGCCTTTTTTTAAAATGTTGCCATTTTAAAACGTACAATATATTAAATGAAAAAACAGACCCTCTGCTTTCAAATAAACAAAACAGATGTTTCATCCTATCTTCATTAGTTCTCTTTTTATCATTTCTCAAATATGGGTAGGTTTCTTCAAAAAGACAAAATATTGAGCAAAAAGCTGAAATATTTTTGTAAAGGATTTTTGATAGAGATCAGATTCAGAACGACGAGCAAAACATTCACGGAGTTTTCAATGTTGTTGAATTTGCTGATGCTTCAGTTTTTTATTAATTGGGTAATGCTGAGTTTAGACTGCATGATTTTCAAACTAGTCGAGTCACAGATCTTTTCACACTGTGTGACTATCTGGGGTATCGTTCAGTCGCTGCTGTTTCAGACTGCATGATGGATTGGCGACTGGGTTTAACACTGCATGATTTTAAAAAATAGGAAGAATCACGGCCAACTTTGTCCTGGTCCGCAAACTACGTCTCAACCAACCAAACGCACGCGAGAAAAGAGAGAATGTGAGGTCACGCATGCAAGACCAGAGTTGTCACGTGAGACTGGGATTATCATTAAAAATGGTAGCCTGCAATAAGCTTACCATACAAATTGCATGTGCGCTCATTTGCAGCTGAAAGAAGAAGAAATAAAGATTATGAAGGAGGAAATGGTTGGAGAGACTCCTCACCGAACTTTCAGCTGCCCTGTATGTTGCTCTCTCATTGGCTGTAGGTCATCTCCGATGTTATTTTCAGTCAAATCACAATTCACACGGCATGATTCTCTCAGATCACGTTTTTGATAATTCACACTGTGTGATTGCCTGGTACACGAGTGACATCGATTTGCCTGTTATTTTGGGCATTTGTCTGCGATTTCTCAAAACCTGTCTGCGAGTCAAAATCAGGACTTAAATCGTGCAGTCTGAATTCGGCATAAGACCATCACCTAAAGGATAATAGCGGAATGACAGATTACCGTAAAAACTCATCAGGGAAGCGTTATTGTCATGGAAATGTTTTGTCTTAATTGACGAGATAACTTGTCAATGGCGGGGAAAGAGTTAATGTCCGGTCTTTGTTTGTTTAATGGTCTGACTAGTCGCTACTCGCTAAACATGAACTCTGGAACAAATACATCGTCGTTTTTTTTGGTTTTCTAAAGATGAGAGGAGAAAGCCAATTTGTAGTTAACATTGTATACTTAATATAGTACACATTTGACACAGTAACGTTAGCTCAGTGTGGCTTTTGATACGCTTTAGCCATGATTTGAAATAATGTAATCTACTTCTTATTTATTTAGCTTGTTATCAGAAATAAACTACTTTTAAATGAATCTTTTGTTATTGATTATTTCCAGAGTTGACCGGAAGTTACGTTTGTTCCACGAAAGCCGTTTGTTTATGTTGTTAAAGGGATAGTTCGGCCAAAAATGATATTAAACCCATGATTTACTCACCCCCAAGCTGTCCGAGTTGCATATGTCCATCGTTTTTCAGACAAACACATTTTCGGATATTTTAGAAAATGTTTTAGATCTTTCAGTTGATTAAATGTAATGTTACGGGGTCCACGACCTTCAAGTCCAAACAAAGTGCGTCCATCCTTCACAAATTAAATCCAAACGGCTCCAGGATGATAAACAAAAGTCTTCTGAGGGTAATCAGCGTGGTGGTGTTGTAGAAATATCCATATTTAAAACTTTATAAACGAAAATAACTACCTTCCGGTAGCGCCACCATAGTCGCGTCCGCATTCAGGATGAGAGCTTACGCAGCCTACCAAGGCTACTCTGCTGCTGCTCTGTGCCCCCGCCCTCCGAATTTGTCATACATCACTAAGAAAAGTGCGTACATACGCTAATACTCTCTCCTGAATACAGAGGAGTCTAAGATGGCGGCGCTACCGGAAGGTATTTATTTTTGTTAATAAAGTTTTAAATATGGATATTTATACAACAACACCGCGCGGATTACCCTCAGAAGACCTTTGTTTATCATCCTGGAGCCGTTTGGATTTAATTTGAGAAGGATGGACGCACTTTTTTTGGACTTGAAGGTCGTGGACCCCGTAACATTACATTTAATCAAATGAAAGATCTAAAACATTTTCTAAAATATCCGAAAATGTGTTTGTCTGAAAAACGATGGACATATGCAACTCGGACAGCTTGGGGGTGAGTAAATCATGGGTTTGATATCATTTTTGGCCGAACTATCCCTTTAAACCGTCTATAATCACCCATAAGCAACTGAGATTTACCTACCCCCCATGTGGGTCAGATGGTCCCTTTCTTTGTCTATAATCATGCATTTTATATTTATGCAATAGTTCAAACTCTTGTGTTTGAAATATTGTGTTTCTACATTACACTAGCCTCTTAAACTGAATAAGTCATCAACTACAACAGGCGTACTTCTCTCACTGACCTTTGTGGTTTTACACTCCAATACTAACAGATTAATCAACAGATGACCTGAGGCGGCCAGTGAAATAAAAGCTGGTGTGTACATAAATGCAACACTACGCAGGCGGCCCAATAACAACAACAACAGCCTGTTCCCATCTGCAGCAAGAGGACGCTTAACCAAATAGGGGCCAGTTCTGAAATTCAGCGGCTTATTACTCCTCTTGGCTATTTTCGGCAACGGCAACGATCCTTTAAATGTTTACAAAGATGACTTGTTGCTTACTTTTCTTGCTATTGCTTACAGAACCTCAGGAATGCATTGATTTTCACTACTAAAAAACAAAGATGCTACAAAAGGTTTTTTATACAGAAGAAGTTAATTCATACCTTTTCATACTGAAATATAAAGGTCCTTCAGATGTTAAAGAACCATACGGGTGATTCTCGTGAAATTAGACTTATATGGTGTCATGAAACATTTTGATAAAAAAAGTAAATGCAATGGAAGAGTATCCAAATAAGAAGCATACAGTTACAAACATCTCTTCATGTATTATTTTGCACATCATGATTTCAAATGACATCATACAAAACAAGTTTTTTTTACATTTAAGGGGAAAATTTTCATTACCGCAACGTGTCCATGACACGGATTTGGGTTCTTTGACATGGAATATTTATAATTAAAAAATCTAAAAAATAAAAAGCTTCAGTGCATTATATACTATAAACATTTACAGTAAAGAAACATGTGGTATTTGATGATCATTGGTAAATGTAGAGACAATAATAAGGAATATAAATGTGTCCAAGACCAATTTTCTCATCCTCAGCAACAATTTTCAATCATTGTCTAAGCCTTCAAGGAACTAACATTAAAAAATGTAAAAAAAATTTGAAGGGACATAATTAACGGTGACACTCAAGATGGCTACCAGGTAAGCAGTTCTTATTTTTCTCTCCAGATAAAAGTGGAATTTTGTTTGTCATGGTATATATACAACTTTTTAGTTCTCATTACCGAAACATGAGTTTGTAAATGCATTTAATGTAATATCATGTTGCGGTAATGATAATTTTTGATAATGATAATCTAAAAAATGTAAATAATTCTATAGGAAATATGTTTTAAATCCTCTTAAAATAATGGTTATAGTAAGTTCAGACCTTAATCTTATATGTGCAAAAAAATTGGCTTAAAGGGCTTTTTAAAAAATCTGGATTTCGTGAGAATCGCCCTTCTATGACATCATGTAGCGCCTTGATTTTTAAGATTAGTGTGTTGTCAGTCTGTCGAGGATACATCATCCACCTCGTTCATTCTGTAATGCGAAAACAATTTAAAACCCGTTTATCACTTTCTGTCAAAAACGATCCACAGAGGACATTTTCCTCTTTCCATCAAGCTCTATAAGAAGTGATATCTCATCAGGTTTAATGCAGAATTCTGTTTGCCCTGTATTTGTTTGTATAATGTCCCCAGAGTCCCACTTGACTGTGCTTGTATGTGCACGTGGGGCCGAAATGCCTCCAGTGAGTGAGAAAGTAAAATAACACGAATGACACCTCAGAAACACAGACTCGTGTTTCAAAGGAAGTTTTGGGGGGAGACGTGTGGTGCCACAGAGGAAGTAACAGAGAGAGGGACATTTTGGGCGCTGACCAAAATAAACAAGTCTCTTTATTGGAAAAATCTGTGGCAGGAAAGAACAAGCAGATTCAGAATGTCTGAAAAAGGAAATAACCTCACAATGTGTAAGACCAGTGATGTTATTTACATATTTTTAAGACTATACTACTTATAGTCAGACATTGTGCATAATTGGAATCCACTGGGAATCCAACTTTCCTTTATAAGCTGTTTCTGTGAGCGTGTTAAAGGGAATCGTGTCTCTATCCACGTCGGATTCCAGTTCTTTCTTTTCCGATGCGCTGTGAGCCGCATCCCATGCACTTTCCTTTAATCCAAAAGACTAAATCTCTTACAAGGAAGGATTTCACCCCATCCCCCTCTTTATTCGTCTGCCAGATTCGTCAAACAAAAAAGGCTTCCATCACTTCCTCCCCCCGAGCCCTCTTCCTCTATCGCGTGGGACGTCAGGCTGTTCCAGAGCCCGATCTGCTTTTGAAGTGTCTGGCTTCTTCATTCCTTTGAAGCCTGGTTGGGAAACCTCTTATTGAACTAAGAACCCGCCGTGGCTCTATAGATTACTGTCTTGTAATCTATAGTGTCGTCTCTGTCAATCGGTCTGTAGACAGGAATGATTGTGTACGCAACTGCTAGTTCTCGCTTTGAAACGATGGTTTTTTTAAAGAGAAGAAGTTTTACTTGAGGCTCACACTGGTCTTCTGAAACATGCTGGGAGAGGATATCAGCTCGCCTGTTTAGATTGGAAAATCTCTCTTTCCCTCACATTCACTTGAGTATTTAAACAGGAAACATCTTAAAGAAACGTCCCAGATGTATATGACTTTCTTTCTTCAGTTGAGTAACTTTATATTAAAGTACCATCAAGTTATCTTCTTATACGGTGATCAACATGGCTCCAGAAAAACATACTTCAGATAACGTTGAATCTAATTGGGTCTCGTGTGTCTCATGAGTAGTTGTCAGAAAAATGGTCTCATTGGGGCAGTACTTTTTAACCATTGTCCATTGTTCAAATTCAATACCCTTTCGTGTTGTCGGTGGCCAAAAAGGGCACTAAATTAAAGGGCTGTACAAATGTATCAGATTAATATATTTTAATGGTGCCACAAGGTGATAAACAGTAAAAATGACAAATTTTACCTCTTTGCAAAACGAAAAACCACAAAAAATCAAGAATGCATGATAATAAGGTATCATGGCTCTGCAATCAAAAAGAATTGTTATAATGGAAGTCAATGGGGCAAAAATGGCCACAAACAATAAAGGCAAAACAATAAAAATAAAAAATGCATTAAAGCCAATGTTTTAAATAATCTTTCACATGCCCAAGACCTGTGAAAAAGGCAAAAACAAATCCAGTCCACAATCACTTTTTATATTGAAAATCGGTCATTTTGTGTTTTGTTTTTTAGTGCTGGGCAAAGATTAATCGCAAACAAAATAAAAGTGATTTTTTTTGCATAATATATGTGTCTGTACTGTGTGTAGTTCACTGTAAAAAAAATCTGTAGAAATTACAATGTTATTGCAGCTGGGTTGCCGGTAATTTACCGTAGATTTACATTTATGTTATTTACTAGCAATAGTTGGCTCAAAGTTAAATAAATTTTAAATATTAAAAAGTCTTTATCATTACAGAATAAAACTATACAATAACTGCCTCATGCAAAGCATTCTGGGAACCAGAAATCATCATCAACCTTTTTCTGTTTTTTGCTTCAGATTTTGTTTCCCAGAATGTTTTGCTTGATGCTGTTTTTTCAGTTTTACTCTGTAAAGACAAAGACTTGTAAATGTTTAATTTTCATTTAACTTTGAACAAAATGTTGCCAGTAAAAAACATAAATTTAAATCTACGGTAAGTTACCGGCAACCCAGCTGCAATTTCTACGGAATTTTTTTACAGTGTTATTATTTCTATATAACCACACACATACATATATTCATTTCAGAATTTTTTTTATATATATATATATATATATATATATATAATTTTTTTAAAATGTATATATAATATAGAAAATATAAAAATATAAATATATATATATAGACGGTTTCAGCAGTAACAACATAAACAAGCGGCTGTCGTGGTCCGCACGTAACTTCCGGTAAACTCTGCTAACAATATTTTTTTAATATTCTTTTTTTAAAATGTCTTTTTTCCTCCTTTTTTGTGTGTATTGTTTGTAAATAAGTATGTTTGTATGTTTTTTTGTTATGGACCTATGGGTCTGGAATAAAGAATAATAAAAAAATAAAATAAAAATATATAACAAGAAAGTACTTTAAACGTAGTTTATTTATATATCAAGCAAAAAAACAACACATAGATTACCTAGGAAACCAAAACATTTGTTATTTTCAACGAGGCATTTGTTCAACAGATCAGTTTAGCAACTAGTTAGACCATTAAAAAACGAAACCGGAAGTAAAGTTCAGATTCAGACGTGTATCGCGTCAGCTCACGTGTGTCCAATGAAACCGTCTATACACATTTAAATGTTTCTTAAATGCATACATGAATGTGTGTGTATTCATATATACATAATAATTACACACATCACACACTTATATATTATGCCAAAAATCACTTTTACTTTGTATGCGATTAATCACAATGAATCTTTGCCTAGCACTATTTTTTTCCCAAATCAGTGACACCACTAATAAACTTGACAATTAAAGAGTTAAAATCATTGGATTTTTGTAAACATTTGGTAGTTTTGAGGTCAATTAACAAATTTCTGCAAAAAATTTGAAAAAATATTCATCTGATAAACTTTTACAGCAGTTTAATTTAGTGTGCTTTTGGCCACTAAAAACACGAAAGCTAGTAAATTTGCCCACGGTATGATGTTGAGTTGTTAAAAAATTTCAAAGCATTTTCTTAAAATATGTGTAAATATAAAATTTGTCACCAAAAAGGCCTATTCTGTAGCATTTAGGTACAGATTTGTATACATTTGGTACCAATTTGAGGTATTAATATGTACTCTTTAGGTGCAAAGGTGTACTTTTTCAAATAGTAATTTCCCTGTGACAGCTAGGGATAATTTTTGGATTTTTTTTACAGTGTACACATGGACGCATATAAGAAACCATGAGTTTTTTGTGAACTATTTCTGATGTGTGGCTGTCTGCATAAATCAAGTCAGAAAAACAAATTTAACCAGATACAAAAGTCATTGTAAATCCAGAAGTTCCTCTCCAGAGAAAAACACGTCTACCATACAATACACCTCAAAGATTGGTCCTCCTGCAGAATGACTGGAATGTTTGAAGACTCTCTTCAGAGAAGAGAAACGGGGCGAAAGTGCCCAAACTGCATTCAGGCATGCCACCCTGTGTCACCCTCCAACCTCTAATCCATGTCCTCATACTTCCATTAGCTATCAAATGAATGAGCATTTTCGGCACCGGGTTGACTTGCCTTTCTCTCATTTTTAGCGCTCGTTTTAATCACCTTCCCACTGTTCAAAAGCACAGAGTTTATGAATGAGTGACCGAAGAAAAGACTTCAAACGCCTAAAAAGCCCCCCATAATTCACTTCACACTGATTAAAGCCAGTTTCCATCAATCTGTGGTTTTCAATCAGGTTTAAGGACCGGCCTTTGTGTTTCCTTTCAATGCGGCCCATTTCAGCACACCTCATACTGTAAAGCAATCAGAAACTCCGGAGGGGACGTTTCCATATGACATCATCACCTCTTGACGATGGCCTCCAGATGGATAAACCATTTCGCTTCATCTTCCTCTCGCTCCTAAAGGGGAATCTTAGACATAAACCTCACCACCCCGCTCGAGTTGAGTGGAAACCCCCTTTATTAAATGCGAGCGTAGGGATGTAACTTTGATGTCGTTAAATTATTACATAACCGCTCATAATAAGATGGATTCCGCTGAAGTGACCACTGACTTCAATTTCCATTCAGACATTTGGAAGATGTTACACTCTGTACGGAGAGGCTGGTTCATTTTTCAAATCTGGGAACCGGTTGTGTCACATTTAGGGTTTGCCAATTGAAGAGGCTTTTGGAAAATAGGTGAAGTTATTGCTATGTCACAAATTATGGATCTTTAGGAAAACATGTTTTATAAAAAATTAACACTGTAGGGTCCAAAAATCAGAGACTACTGTAAATCTGTTTTAAAATATATTTCATACCCTTCTAAAATGTAGGTACATACGTGTATACATTTGGTACCAATATGTAGCTTTGAGGTACTAATATGCACTCTTTGGTAGCAGTGTGTACTTCTGATATACTGATATGGTGCAGTACTTTAGGAACAAAGGGGGGAATCTTTAAAAAAAGGTACCACCCCAGGGATGGCTAGGAATTTTTTTTCAATAAATTTGTTACATTAATATAACCTTTTATTCGACTTGCTTTGATTTGCAAATAAAATCATTTAAAAGTAAAAATTGTATTAAAAATTGGACTGTATTTAAAAACTTACTCGTCATCTGGTGTTAGCTGCACGGGTTCATTGGTGAACTGTGTGTCGAAGTTGTCTAAACCGTAGTCGTCTGTGATCTGAGGTTTGAATGGTGGTGTCACCTGCTTTTGTTCCAGCTGCAAGAGAAACATGAGAAAATGATCAACTGGTACCACAATCCAGTCTAAATCCGCCTTTCCACTGTACACGACATTCGGACACAACTGTCGGAGTTCGCCCCCTAGTGGCATTCATAGTAAAAATGTTGTTTCATCGTAAATTCGTCCCAACATGGGAAAGAAGCTCGAGAGCCTTCAATCTATGAATATTTACTTTAGTGGAATAAATAAATGAATACAATAAACAGCTATGCATATATAACAAAGATCGACAATATTTTTGGAGAGAACATATTGATACAAGATTAAAAATAATGTGTAAATATTAAGTTAATAATTTATTACGTATTAGTAATAAACAGTTTTTAAAGGATTTATTTACTGACAAAGTTAAACAAAAAACTGACAACCGCCAGATGCCGAACAGAAAAATTCAGGAGATCACCTGTTCCCTATGTGTAGACAGATTTTAAAAGAAATCTTTACAGAGTATTTTATTCTTTTTCTTTTAATCTTGTATTTTAAATTGAGTAAACTAGTATTGACATTTCATCGTAACTAAATTACTTAAATACTTCAGTGTTTTTCTTATGACAAACGTCCTTGGATACCTGTAACAATGCTGAAAAGTCAATAAATCAAATAAAAAGGATTAATATTTTTTATTGTAATACACTGAAATACATCACTTCCGGTTGGCATATCGCATACGGTGTACTCTCACAAATAAAAAAATTTTACGGATCCAACACTCAAAACGGGTCCGAAAATTACACATCCGCAGATGGTCGGCACCATAGATATACAAAATAAAGGCTAGATGTCTTATGGCGAGTCTCTAATGTCATCACCAGCGGCCATCTTGTCACAGCCAAGCTTTTCGGCGTGCGCTGTGGTACCTGATGTAAGGTGAGAGATCTGCACGAACACAAACAATCTTATCTCACTGAAATCTTGACAGATTAACAAATGGTTTGGTTTCTTACAAACATTATTAACGTGGCTATAATTCTGCATACTTGAACATATTTCATGAACATTATTCATAAGTTGTCACGACACGGAGGTGAAGTGAGGACACAAATGCTGAGTTCGGAAAATAAATAACATTTAATTATAAAACTGGAAATAATAACACGAGGAGTAACGGGTAACAAAACACAGGAACATCCAAAACAGGGAACAGACATGGTTGCAATGACAATCTACCGGCGACAAGTGTGAAACAGACAACAGTATAAATACACAAAGACTAAACAAGGAACAGGTGAGATGAGTCTGTGAATAGTCCAGATGACGTAAGCGGAGACATACACAAAACATGACACGGACTAGCCGTGACATAAGTATGCAGTGTTATAAGACGTTTATAACAAACCAAGCAGTTTGAAAATCGGTAGAAAATTGAGCAAGTTATGGTGCATGCATGCGCCATTAAAACAATGTTACGAGTAAGCAAGATGGCCGCCAGGTGCGGATTTCGACCTTCATTGGCCAGCAGCGTGGACCAGACATCTAGCCTTTATTATGTATATCTATGGTCGGCACCTCACACAGCCCCGTTGCGACTCTCCACAGGGAATGAATGACTTCCGGTTAATCGGCCGTCGTTTGTTGTGTACAGTTTAAAGGCAGCTTAACATCACAAGATCAATGCTACTGATCACAAGCAATCACCTACTATTAATTCAGCTATGTGAGGTATAGCTCTCTATCGAAAAAAACAGACTGAGTTACTACACTGTCTACTATCAAATAAAGGCAAGAATGAGGATTTTTTTAATATCGTTCTCTCAAGGTCAGTAATGAATAATAATCATTCTTGCTGGATAAAAACACTTAAAAATGAAGTGAAGGGGGGCGAACGTCCTTGTGTGAGAGGCACTTCAGTCTCTAATAAAAATGAAGAATAAATGAAAATCAGAAGTAGAATTAAAAATAGTAGATTGAGGTTTTTCACTCATCAGAATGGACAGATTCGAGGGGCTTTGGGTCAGGTAAGGTTTGTTTTCATGTTTGACCGATTCACAGTTTCGAGGACATGAACCTGCCGTGTTCCACTCCACGCTGATCTGCATAAACTTGAACAGATGGCCGCTCGTCTCTACTTTCACTATATTCTCACTCTCTTTAAATGGTTAATTCATGACTCCGGTGTTGGTTTGTCCTAAAAAAACTACTAGATTTTATTTTCTAAATATGCCAGGGGGGGTTGCCTAAGCAAAACTCACCGGCATGATACAAGGACATTACCAGGGCGTTGCATTGCGCTTCCAAAGTCTCCACGAAATACTGATGTTTAAATTCGTCATCAGCTACGTTTGTGATGCACAAAACTGACATCTCAATTTCCTCTTATCTCTCTTTTTTCATCCCTTTCATCCCTTACTTTCTTAGATTTAAATCTCTCTCTCAGGAGCAACACGCTACTCCATTGCAAATGTACTGTACAGATCATAGTGCAATGGCGAGACTAAAGCAAAGAGAGACATAACAGAATTTCAAGACTGCACAAGGGAGATTAATTGGTACCCATCCGGCCCGTGTTCATGTTTTTTTCCCAAGGCCATTGACTCGAGAGAGTGGGGCGTGACGCAGTTGGCAGAACATGCAAACGCTGGTCTCTGTATGAGAAAACCAATTACACACGCACAACCGTCCAGATGCACAGAGACTCTTTACTTTAACGTGTGGGATGGGAATATTCCCACACATTTTTCTTTCTAGTTCTCACTTTCTGCCCCTCTCTCTCTCTCTCTGTCGGGGGCTGGAATCATTTTCGTCATCTCCTCTCCAAGCATAAAGTTTAATAAAATGATGTTAAACCTGCTAGGATAGATTGGCACTGCTTGCGGTGGGACACTACAGCCCCCTTTACAGCTTGCATTAACATCACAACCCAATAGCACATGAACACATTGAAAGCTGGGTGTAAATGCACCCGAGATGCAGTGCAGATCATTCAAACCACATTTGAAAGCAGTTAAAAACCGTATGATCATAATAACACAATTGGAGTTTAAATGCATTGTGTCAGTCAACCATTTTCAACATTGTTGGTCACTTGTGATTGGATTAACCGAGGCAAATCTGAACATCAATTGTAAACAGTGCCGGTGTTTATGAAGACACTAGAGGGATTTAAAGAGCACCTATTGTCTGATTCACGATTTTACATTTCCTTTGGTGTGTAAGGGTGTGTCAATACATGTTAACGATATGCAAAAGGTACAAACCCTAAAGAAAAAATGATGACGCGAGTTATTGTCTCCAACGTAAATCTAATTTCTTTGACTACAACAAACACACGGATTGTAGGCAACAGTTTACCTCCTGGGATTGTTGATGTAGTAAAGACCAACATTATCATAATTCCTCCCACTTTGGACTCATAGCCTGTAAGATAACGCCCGTCAGCATTGCATTGTGCGTGAATCTATCAAACATGGTAAGGAGCGCCACATTTCCACCTGACGTAAGAGGTATTCAGGCCAATCACAACGTACAGATTAGCTGGCCAATCAGGGACACGCCGCTTTTCAAATTGATGAGTTTTGTACACAAATCAGTGCATTTTAGGAAGACAGTGAAATCTGGAGCTATAAAAATGTACAGTATGTGGAAAATAATGTGTTTTTTAACCATAAACCACGCAAACACATTGTATTATACCAAATACACAAAATAACGTTGTTTTAAGCAATGAAATAGGTGCACTTTAAAGGCGTTCTAAGCAAATCTGTGTGACATCACTGCTTGTTGACGTTCGAAGTGTTGTCAAACATAACGGAGCGTAGCTAATTCCTCCCCCTCCCTTCTGTGCTTTCTGAACGAGTCATGAACGCGCCCAACCCCCACTCCCAAATCCTTCTTGTCATTTATTGGCTGGAACACTTTGTTATGTTTCGTGGTGGTAGGTTTGACCACTTTGTTTTTGGTGCAGATTGTGGAGCCTGCACTGTCTACAGAGAGCGTGTTTTTTACAGTGGGTTCAGGGGACAGGCAGCTAGCAGATAGTGAGTTTCGCTTAGAGCACCTTTAACTCTTTCCCCCCTATTGACGAGATATCTCGTCAATTAAGAGAAAACGCTTCCCCGCCAATGACGAGATTTTCTGTCTTTCCGCAATACCGCTATTATCCACCAGGTGGCGCCCTTCCGCAACTTTTTAAACCCGGAAGTATTGCCCTATGGCAAGCTGCTGCATGTCCGTGTCTGTTTTAAAGATCGCTCTGAATGGGATCTCTATGAAAAGTCCGTCACAAAAATTGGGTGTTTTTGCAGAAACCTACCCATATTCAAAAGCTGATTACAAAAGAACCACTAAAGGTAGGATGAAACGGTTTTTTTTTTGTTTGAAAGCAGAGAGTCTGTTCTTTCATTTGGTATATTGTATGTTTATATATTTAAAGCAGAACATTTTCTGGAAGGCATTAAACTTTGGTGAAAATCATGAAAAACGCTGGCGCTGGCTGGCAACTTTTAAAAAAAACGCTGGCGGTGAAAGAGTTAATGCTGCATTTACACCAGAGCGGTAGAGGCGGCAAGCGCGAGTGATTTCAATGTTCAGTAAATGTGAAGACGCGTTGACGCGCGTCTAGAGGTCCCGCAGGCGCGGATGAGGCGTTTAGCACGGCGCGGAAGACGCGTTTCCGCCTCATTCGGCATCTAGTTCGCGCAAATGGTGCGGTACGTGCAAATGGTGCTTTTTGACGCGAATTTGCGACTGACGCCCGAGTTGAAAAATTTGAACTTTGGCGGATTTTCACGACGCGTTAACCAATCAGGAGCCTGCTTGCAAGCCCCGGAGTCACTCATTCAGCATGAAGGCTTGATATTGTCCGTGAGCAGTCACCCAGGACTATACGACACAAGTTCTTATTTCTATAGAGAACGGAATAAAAAGGACCTCGCTTGGAAGAGTGTCAGTGAGGACATTTGGCAACCTGGTAAGTTGTAAATACACATTTCACTTTTGAGTCACGTAACATTTATCGACCCGTGCCGTTTATTTTCCCCCTATAGTAAGATGACTAAATACAAACCAGTAACTCTCTCGATAAATGCACAATCAACATCAGCCATAACCGCATAGCACTTGCCCCTCCCACAAGAAGCGGATTTGGCTTCTGTCTCGCGTCAAATGCTTGCTTCTTCCGCGCGTCTACTTCGTTCTAGGCGCGCAAATGCATTCAAACTGTTCAAGCGGCAAACTAGGCGTGGTAGATGCGATTTTGACGCCTGAAATGTGGTTCTTGTAAACGCAGCATAAGAATTAATTGGTGAATTTTGATAAGGGCATGATTTTTTATTTATATTTATACATGAGAACATCTAAAAGTTTAATAAATAAGCTTTCCATTGATGTATGCTAGGATAGGACAATATTAAGTCCTTAGCAAATACATTTTTGATATATTTTCAGTAGGAAATTTACAAAATATCTTCATGGAATATAATCTTTACTTAATATTTTTTTTTTATAAAAGAGCGCTAATTTTAACCCATACAATGTATTGCTGATTATTTCTACAAATATACCAGTGTGACTTATGACTGGTTTTGTGGTTTTAAATATATAAAATTAAAACATTTTTGTATGTGCAGTTGGCTCCAACATACCCACCTACCTACCTACTTACCTAACCGATCATCCTCCTCTCTTGTCTAAAACAAGAAAAACTGTTTAAACACACTCACACTCACTCACTCTCTCTCTCTCTCTCTCTCTCTCTCTCTCTCTCTCTCTCTCTCTCTCTCTCTCTCATATAAACTTCTGCTGTCAGAGGAGCAGAGAATGAATGATTATGAATACATTTAAACAACAGCAGTGGCAGGGCTGGTGGCTGGAATAAAATCCCAAACACTAACTGTCTTCTGTGTGACAGGGTGTCACGGCTGTTCTTCCTGAGTAAAAGAAAAAAACTTTTTCCTTTTCATTTGCCAGCACATTTTATTAAGTTGAACTGAGTTTTAAAAGAGGGACAGCAGGTTTTAATTACAGTGATTCATTGTCATTGGGAATTTGGAATACATTTTTATTCTTGTTTTAGCCTAAACGGTGGTAAAACTTCTTGCTCCAACATCTTTGTGGAGATAAAACTAGTTAAGACAAAGCAGATCTCATGAGTCTCTGATCTGGCTTCAGTTAATGCTAAATCTGCATTACATGCTGCCATCAGTGAGAGTTCTGTTGCCCCCTGTGCCGACACTGCAGATGATGTGAGGGGAATCTGAACATTTACACCATCACCACAACCCTCTTAATATTCCCACCTCCCTCTTTTCATTCATCTCTCTTTCTCACCCTTTCCCACTTGGTCTCTCACTGTTTAAAATCATCCACCTCTCTTCATTCAAGTTTTTCTCACTCTCTTCTGCAATCTTCCTCACACTGTCATAATCAGAGTTACTCACTCTTTGGATCTGTCTCTCACTAAACACAGGGACATCAACTACAGTAAAGCATCTCTCGTTTCATTGATCTTCACTGTCTGTGTGACTCTATTTTTGTAAATTTCCTCTCTCTGTGTTGTTCTTCCTTCCTACTAAAACATTTTTAGTCATAACGCACTTTGTACATGTTTGTATATGGGTGTTTCCTCAACAGTGTAATACAATGACTTTTTCATTTACACTAAAGTTTATACATTTAGGAGATAATTTTATTCAAATGAAAGGGCTTGTAACATTTTGTCCAAAGAGCCAACAATAAGCAAATAAAGCAAAAAATCTTGAAACTTGTTTATCAAATATACAGATTTGGTTATCCTGGACCACAAAACCAGTCATAAGTAGCACGGGTACATTCGTAGCAATAGCCAACAATACATTGTATGGGCCAAAATGATAAAATTTCTTTAATGTCACAAATCATTAGAATATTAAGTGAAGATCATGTTTCATGAAGATATTTTGTACATTTCCTACTGTAAATATATATAAAAAAATTTATTTATCATTACTGTTATGTGTTGCTTAGAACTTTAAAGGAAAACACCACCGTTTTTCAATATTTTACTATGTTCTTACCTCAACTTATACGAATTAATACATACCTATCTTTTTTCAATGCATGCACTTAATCTTTGTACAGCGCATCGTGAATGTGTTAGCACTTAGCCTAGCCCCATTCATTCCTTAGGATCCAAACAGGGATGAATTACGAAGCCACCAAGCACTTCCATCTTTTCCCTATTTTAAGAGTAATACATGAGGGGTTACACGAGTAAGTATGGTGGCACAAAATATAACATGGCGATTTTTTTAAGCAGATAAAAAACTAATTTGGGAACTATGTTGTATGGCGGAAGAGCACTTTGACCTCTGGCGCGGTAACATCATCAATCCTGACTTTGGACGTTTTAACATGCCACCACTTACAAGTTGAGGTAAGAACATAGTAAAATATTGAAAAACAGTGGTGTTTTTCTTTAAAGGCAATTTTCTTTATATTTAGATTTTTTTGCACCCTCAGATTCCAGATTTTTAAAAGCTCTGCTTATTTGCAACCCTGAACTAATTGATTGCGTTAGCCAGATATTACCACTCTCATCAGCGCTTTTTTGGAATTGCGCTCTCACGTTAATTTACCCCGTTTAGTAAATCTGTCCCCATATGTACTATTTACACAAAAATTATATCAAATTTCACACATTTCTATTCAAGCTATGCAAAAGGTGTGAATTGTACACATTTACATTGTTTGTAGGCAAATTATATGAACGAGTCATAATAAGAGTTTTTAGGACAAAAAACACTGACTAAACTTTCAATGTGTGTCAGAAAGTTAACAAAATATCTTTGACATTTAATAACTGTGAAAGATGAATGTTCCCTGACAGGCGCCAAAAACACACATGTACGTACAATGAATCATCGGAAATATGATTGTAACGGCAATTACAGCTTGAATGAAAAGGTCTAGATGAAAATATATCAGAGGAAATTAAACTTTTAAACAGCAAATAAGCGAAGAAATCAACTTAAAACACAAATATGTGAAACTAGATTCAAACAGACAATGGGCTTGCAGCTGAATGTCACATTAATGCATTCATTCATTCATTCATTCATGAGCAATAAACAACATGCGTAGAGTAAACTCTTGAGTATCCTGTGGTTGATTTTGTGTGTGAACGGGGGCTAGTGTGTACGCGTTCGTCAAGCTATCAAAGTGACAAAATACCAGCAATTAAAGCATTATGTCTAAGTGACCGAGCACGAAATTTCATTTCCGTGTTGCCACCGTCCTAAGCACTCATCTGAAAACACATGGCAGACATGAATGCTAACCCAAACACAATTACACCTCACAACAGGGGACAGAGCCCAGCTGTACGGCAACTACGACGTTTGAGGCGATTCGAGATGGTATTGTGAGACAGAAAATTTTGGGGACTAGTGAATCAGTGCAAAGAGGGAAAATTTTGGGAAAATTGGCCCCTGCTTTCTTCTACAAGAATACAAATGATTAATCTATTTGAAATGAACTTAACCATTAAAAACCAAAGATAGTCATTCAAACTGGATAAAAATTACAATTTTACATTCAATGAAACTTTCAAGTGGAAATAATTCATGGGATGCAATGAATTCAAATCAGATCTGTCTTTCTCTCTTTCTACTCTCTGCACCTCTTACCCCTGCATCTAAAGTCTTTCTCATATACTGTACATATTAAATCATCAATTGGACACCCACAGCGTTTTCTTCAGCTCCTGAATATTGTACTGCATGTTATATCTCTGACTTCAGCATTGTGTGCATCAACTATACCAGACCAATTAACATCCTCCTTCATCACTATAGTGTTTCTGCATGAACCGAATCTCATGTGATATTCTCTTTCATCTATGTTTTGCTGTAGAGGAAAATACCTGTCAGTGGCCACTCACTTCCTACATCTAAAACTGAATCAAATGATACTCATATGGTTCAAAACTCCCATAGTTTAATAGGGTTGCTGCTTTCATTACGTTTACATACTTTAATTGTAAGAAAAAAATTAAATCGAATAGTGATTAAATATCACTATTAAATCACTTAATTTTTTTAGCAAATATAAACACCAGCAATAAAAGAAAAATGTCAGTGCAACAGCTGGGAAAAATATGGGAAAAATGTGTTCAAATCCAGTCATATCCCATTCCCTATCTATCACCACTAATAATTTCTTGTTTCCTCAATACAAAGGGTAACAAAAAGCCACATATGCTTACCTGGTCCCAGTCTATACTTCTGAAGAACGTATGAGACTTGATATCTGTAAATCCGGTCTGAACTTGGCAACCCAGCCTCTCTTTCGGATCCTGAACAGAAAATATGGCCCGTTAACAACAGATCTACTACATTTTTTTTCTAGCTTCACAAGAACTTCAAGAGAACGTGCTTTGTGAAGTCACCCCAAACTACATTTTTTTCGATGAGGATCCAAGAGCCTTTCAGCGACTCTGTGCTATATTATGACACACTTGTTTCATCCAAATGACTGAAACCACTGATAACAGGCTCTTATTGGTTTTGAAGAACCCCAGCTATAATAAACCCAATTTGTCTTGATGATTAAAAACGCTTTATTATTCTGCCAATCTGCCATTTGGATATTAATCCACTGGACCGATCGCGTGCTTTTTAACAAGGTATGTTGCATGAATATCTGATAATGTATGAATCCTGGTTCTGTTTTTGATCTGTTGCTGCTGTTTGCACGACGTAAAACCAAAGACGACGCAAAACCAAAACTTTCTGAAAAGCGTCCTGCTTTAGAAATGACCACTGTGGTAGATGAAATGGAGACAATCTGTCCTTTGGATATTAATCTACTGGACCGATCGCGTGCTTTTTAATAAGGTAATGTTGCGTGAATATCTGATAATGTATGAATCCTGGTTCTGTTGTTTATCTGTGGCTGCTGTTTGCACGTTCAAATTAAATGTTTTGTTTTTACTAGTTCACAGACAACCGTCAACTGTATTTTTACTCAATGACAATTTCATATTAAAATCTTATCAGTTAACGGTTAATGTTCGGTTTAGAAGCTACGGTTGTCGGTCGGGAAAATTAACTGATATGAGCATCCCTACACTAAACACTTCCATGTAATCCCTCTTTAAAGACATGACATGAGTTGTTACACGAGTAAGCATGGTGGCACAAAATAAAACGTGGCGATTTTTTTAAGCGGATAAAAAAATGAGAACTATACTGTATGGCGGAAGAGCACTTAGATTGCAGCATTATTATCCGCTTAAAAAAATCGCCACGTTTTATTTTGTGCCACCATACTTACTCGTTTAACTACTCATGTAACAGTCTTTAAAACATGGAAGTGTTTGGTGGCTTCTAAATTCATCCCTGTTTGGATCCTAAGGATTAAATGGGGCTAGGCTAAATGCTAACACATTCACAACGAGCTGTTTAAGTTTAAGTGCAAGCATTGAATAAAGATAGGTATGTATTAGTTTGTCTAAGTTGAGGTAAGAACATAGTAAAATATTGAAAAAGGGTTGTGTTTTCCTTTAACATTACTTAGCCTACGCTAATACAAAATCAGTATTTTACATTGATTATCGTTTACATGGTAACTAATTGGTGGTTCTTACTTCAATATTTTACCAATTCGACAAATAAACATGATTCTCTATAGTCATGGTCAGAGATCATGGTCAGTTGGATTTAAAAGGTTTGACTTTGCATTCATCAAAGCAAGCTTACAGTGATTTAAGCCATACATTTCATCAGTTAATTCTAAGCCTTACCTATGAATCGAACCTTGAACTTGCCATTGCTACACTGGCTGAGCTACAGAAATAATACTTCATAAGTTATTATCACTAAAAATATTTTTTGTGTGTTGCACCTGTGTCACACTTTACTGTAAAGGTTATGAATGCATGTGTGCACTGCAAATGTGAATACACCTTGTTCTCACCTTGTTCAAAAAACCTTTCAGTACACTTGCCGCCTTAACAGACAGTGACCTCGGGATCCTTATTGGCTTCTCCAAAATGACTGAAACACAAAAATAAAGAAGAGAAAAGACGGATGAGTCATTTACACAGAGTACGGCAGTCGTGATGTGCAGCGGCATTAGACAGACACGCTTTAACCCACACATGCACTATACAGCCGTCTGAATAAACCTTTCAATATTCAATCAAAGACTAAAGGGATTTTCCCCCACCATGTTTATTTCTGTAAATTCATCAAATTTTGTTGCGGTGTTAAGTGGATTTAAAACACCCCACAAAACATAAAATGAGAAAAAAATGTGTTTTTTCAATATGCTTTTCAATCCCAGCGGTTTTGTTTCTTTAGACTTGCGTTTCACGGGCAGCCGTCCAAAAGAAAAGCCTGTTAAATTTCATCTATCTCTTTTATTTTTTTCCAGAAAGACAGAGCGCAGACGAGCATTTATCTTTCCTCCCTGAATGCCACGTCCCCTGTATGTTTTCTTTTCCAAATGAAAAGCTAAAGGGATTTCGGATTCGCTGGGACTCTGCCCTGCTGCTGTGACGGGGTTTGGACGCCGGCCCGAAAGCAGCTAAGCGTTGGCTCTGTGCTGGCAGCATCTGCCTCGTTTCTGGGTGGGCGACGGAGTGTTGGCGGGGGCGGACGGAGGGAAGTTGGACCGGGATTGCGCTGCAGCATATGGATGGATTGGGGTTGCGATGGAGGCAACAGAGTTCCGGTTATAGAGAGATCCAGATTCATGTTGCTCGTGTGTGTATGTGAATGAGAGTGATCCAGGAGCATGCTGACCTCTCGGCTGGAGCTCGACAGAACAGACACAGAAGCAGATGACCACGCAGTCTCTGCTCATGGAGAGGGATGGAAGTAGGGACAGTCAGAGGGATTAAAAAATGTCTATTAAGGGAATGACAAAAACGTCCAAGATGCCAGGAATATCTCACTAATGTAAAATTCCTTTAAAGAAAAACCATTTTAAGTTTGTCGATACTGATACTAAACATATGGAAATTATTTTTACCCAACCAGACGCACAAACAATTCTGTTAAAAGCTGCATTAGTGAGTAAAATGTGTTGGTTTGCGTGTGATGCTCAAGTGATCTCACCCTGGAAGAGATATTCCTCTGTGTTCATATCAGGATTGTCAGTGATGATATCGAAGGGCGATCTGCCTGCCATCATTTCAAACATGAGTACGCCCAGCGCCCACCAGTCTACACTGAACCCTGATAGAGAGATATAAACAGATTGAGGACAGTCATCAATATTATGCATTAAACGGGACATTTCACAAGACTTTGTTATGATTTCAAATAAATCTTTGGTGTCCCCAGAGTAAATATGTGAAGTTTATGCTGAAAATACCATATAGATAATTTATTATATCATGTCAAAATTGACACTTTGTAGGTGTGTGCAAAAATTTGTCGTTTTTGGGCTTGTCGTTTAAAATGCAAGTGAGCTGATATCTGCATTAAATGAGAGTGCCGTGGTTGGATAGTGCAAATTAAGGGGACGTATTATCCCCCTCTGACATCACAAAGGGAGCCAAATTTCAATTAGCTATTTTTTCACATGCTTGCAGAGAATGGTTTACCAAAACTAAGGTATTGGGTTATTCTTATTAACATTTTCTAGGTTGATAGAAGCACTGGGGACCCAATCATAGCACTTAAACGTGGAAAAAGTCAGATTTTTATGATATGTCCCCTTTAAACAATTCATCTAAAATTATACTGCATGCTATCGTAAGGTGTTGATATCATGGGCTCTCTCTTACACCCGGCGCAATGCAGCGTGTCTTTTGCTAGTTTCCACCCTGTGCAATTATCATTTTCACGTTTAGCGCCACGTTGTTTAAATAGCAAATGCATTTGCGCCCACTTTTGCGCCCATGGGCGTTCTGGTCTGAAAATGAGGTGTGTTCAGGCACATTGTTGGTGCGTTGCTATTTTGAGGCAACTAAAATAGACTACGCCATTGACCAACAAAAACCTGGTCTAAAGTCTAAAGTCAATGGCGCAATATGTTTTTTTGTTATTTAAAGAGCGCAATAGTAAAATGCGCCTATACACGGGAGGACAACGCGGGTTTGCTTATCACACTAATGAATGCGCAGCAGCACAAAAACTTTTTAAATATGAAAGATTAAAGGATTGAATGTAAAAGATTATTATTGAGTCTCTTGGACATAAATGAGGACAGATTATGAGACGTTAGAAGGCGCAAAGAGCTGCTTCACCTGCAGCCTGGTAAGTAAATAAATGCTTTGCTTTAAACAAATGCATCTGTTTTTAAATGTTTTTTTAATGCTACCTCACGCATTTATTGTATATGATGACTCTGTACCTGTGGATATGGTGAGATGAGAAACATTTTTAAGTAATGCTTAAAAAAATCTTGTGACGCTGTCCAAGTGCTGAAACGTGCAGAGAGCCGTTTGTAAATTCTTTATCTCCTGTTTGTTACAAATAAAGTATTTTTAGAGTACAAACCTTATCTTACATACTTGTAAATTATTTTTTGATGATATTGGATAGCCATACATTTAAAGCAATTAAAAGCCCGCTTTTTTACTTCCATGACTAAAAGAAAATGGGTTTTAAAGGTTTTAATAAAAAATAACCATTTCAATACAAGTGAAAAACAACACAATTATTTAAAATTAATCTTAAACTGGGGATCTTCTTCCTCCGCTTAGTTTTTCAGTTTACAAAGTCCGTTATCTAAATATGGATTAGACATAGCGCCAGCGCAACTGGCTTTTAAAGGGGATGAGAGCTGAGATTCTCATTGGTTTATTGCACGTTACGCCCAAAATACTCCCATTACTCATTAAAAAAATAGGACCAACCCTTTTCGACCATTTTTCCCGTCGTTAAATTAGCAAAAGTGGATTCGGACACGCCCATTTAGACGTTGCGCTGTGCGCTTTAGACAATGCGCTTAGACCGTTAAAATAGGGCCCAAAGGATTAGTGAAGTAGCCTACACCTACCGTAATCTTCACCCCTTAGGATTTCTGGGGCGATGTAGTTGGGCGTTCCACAGAAAGTGCTGGTGGTGTCACCCGGTCTGATACCCTCCTGAAACAATGATGTCCACCTTAAATTAGCTTTGTGCTTTATGAGGATATATTATAGATATGATACAATTTCGAGCTATTTAGTTTATTAGGTACTACCTTGCACATGCCATAGTCTGTAAGCTTGATATGGCCATCCTGGTCCAACAGTACATTGTCCAGTTTTAAATCCCGGTAAATAATGCCCTTCTCGTGCAGAAAATTAAGAGCGATGCAAATTTCAGCAGCATAAAATCTGTAGGAAGCAAGAAAAGATAAGAAACAACGCCCAATAATGCAGCATCCATTTATTAATTTTAATAAATATAATAATTTATACTTTTACATTTTTATTAGATCCTGTTGATATTCAAAAACACTAAAGTGCTAATATAAAGTATAGATAGTATCTATTTACTCTTATTGCAAAGAACCGCTATCAGGTGTAATAAAATATATCGCTACTTTCACCCACATATCGCTAAGAAAATGCTGCTATTTTAACTTATAGTGTAGTGTAAATACCCGCTGCCATTTTTGTTTGGTGATTCATGCGAACGAAGTTAAAAATCCTTTTCCGTCTCACCTCATTACAAAAAGTTTGAAAAAAAAAAACAAATCTCAAAGAGCGAAAGGTGTTCAAAGTAGCAACAATTAGTGATGACATTTTCATTTGGATTTCGCAACACGGCACTCTGGCACTCTCCGGCGATCGTTTCACGTCGACTCACAGCAAGGGCTCGTGGGACCTTTAGGAGCAGCTCATGAATATTTAGGCTCATTAGCTGTAATTAGCATGCTGATTTGCATATGAGCGGTGTTCAGGGCGCATACTGATAGGGCCAGTCGGGGGTGCGTTTGACTCACCTAATTAGCCAATGTTTGATCTCAGTTATCAGATGTGTGAAAGGGGCATTACACTGCTTCTCTGATCAGCTGCTGTTACAGATTCACTTTGGAATCATCATGCATATAACAGCAGCGTATGAGAACTGCATTCAAACCAGGTGCACTGCGCACACAAGGGTGTGGCTATGGTTTTATTATTTACTTTATTTAAAAAATCAATCGTGCTATACAGATGCATCATGTTAGTGAAACTAAATGTTGGACTATTTGAAAAATAAATCAATATTACACTCTAAAAAAAAGGCGTTGTTAGGGAAAAAGGGACAAACCTAACCTGTTGCTGGGTTGTTTCAAGCCAAAATGCTGGGTTGTTTAACAAATTTTTTGGGTAAAATATAATTATTTTCTGCGGAAAATTAAAGGAATAGTTCACCCAAAAATGAAAATTCTGTCATTATTCATGTTGTTACAAGCAAGTATGAATTTTTTTCTGATGAAAACAAAGAAAGAAATGTTTTTATCAAACCAATCAGAGGCCCCATTTACTTTAGTACGAAAAAGAATACTATGAAAGTCAATAGGGTCTCTGATCAGTTTGGTTACAAACATACCTTAAAATTAGGGTTGCATAACGATTAATCGCTATTAATCTATTGCAAAAGTTTTTTGTTTACATCATATATGTGTGTGTACTGTGTATAATAACTTTGTATAAATAAATACACACATGCATGTATATATTTAAGAAATGTTTACATGTGTATAAACATTTGTATATTTATGTATAATATATAAATACTTAATATATGAATATATATGGTTTCTTAATATTATACATGCATGTGTGCATATTTATATATACATAATTATTATACACAGTTCACACAAATAAATGATGTAAACAAAAACCTTTATTCTGCAATAGATCAATCGTGATTAATCGTTATGTAACCCTACCTGAAATATCTTCCTTGTATTTATCAGAACGAAGAAATTAATGCAGGTTTGTAACAACATAAGAGTGAGTAAATAATGAGAAAATTATGACAAAACTTTTTTTGGGGGTGAACTGTCCCTTTAATTTTAAAGCATTTTTAAGAGTTTAACGGACGTATGCAGGTATTTATTGTCTATCTTTGGTAACAATGATGATGTCGAAAAATACATAGACGTTTCATTCATTTATTTGAAAAATCTGGATTTTGGTTCAGCTAAGTTAATTTTACAAATCCATTTTAATGCAATAATAAAATATTTAGTAGGGTTTCCTCACCATCCAAATCTATCTTATGATTCAAACTTATTCATGTACAGTAGTGATGACCACATTAAAGCATTAAAGTCCCAATGAAATCAAAATTGATAATTCTTATTTTTTAATGTAATACTTATAAAGTCATTATAAAAAAAATAATGTTCCCTTAACAAAATCTGAAATGTACTTTCATCGTGTATGGCAATCATTTTCTGGTGATGTCAACTTGACAGCTTGTGCGGAAGCATCTGTTAACTCCGCCCCTCCATTTGTCAGTCTGCTGCAAGTTCCATTTCTGAATGAAACAACCTACTTTTCTATATCCAATCGAATCACAGTGGAAAACACAAGCCACGCCCACAATTTTCCTTGTGTGATATTCTGTTTCACTCGGAAATGCGTCATAACACGGAAGTAAAGTTGATTGCGACTTCTGGTTCACAGGGACTTTAATGTACACTTAATACTCAATAATGGTTAAAGAGTTGGAAGACTTGATAAAGGCAGACTTTCTGTTCCTCATTAAAAAGTGTCTGCAATGTCTTCAGGGATCACAGTCGGATTGTGCAGTAACTCAGAACCACTGCACTGAAAATATTAAAGAATCTCTTTATCACATACCGAGCATGTTCCTCTGGAAGCTTCCGCTGCCTCTGCATATGGAACATAAGATCTCCTCCATTCACATATTCGATCACTAAAAACAATCTGAAGAGAGAGGAAGAGAGGCGTTTATTTAGCACAATATGTTCGTAGTTCGGATAATTGATGTTATTGGTTGTGTTGTTTTGGACATTGAAGATCATATCGATAATAGCATAACTGCATTTTCAATACACTGCATTCAAGATGATTTTTGTTGCTTATGATGATGAAGGTGACCCGATGGTTATTTTCCCAACTTACCGACTCTCTGTTTGAAAACAGGAGTGAAGTCCCACTAAGAATGGATTGGTTGATGCTTGTTCAAACACGTGCTTCTCTGTCTGGACCCAGTCAATGTCCTAAACCAGAAAGAAATAGAGAGAGGGGTTGAATTATGACAAAATATAAAGTGCAGAAGAATATGATAACAAGCCGTTTGACTGATTTCTAAGAACTAGAGGAGAGGACATGATGTCTCTACTGGGTCACTATTGCAGGCCAATTAAAAATAATCCTCACACATGAGTTTTGAGAAAAACCTCAGCTACTTAGGAAAACATTTGGCACGATGCATGCTGTCACTTTAGGGGCCTCAAATCTCGAAATTAAAAATGTTTTAAATGAGAAAAGCACCTTTCTCTTCTTCTTTAAAAAGATATGTACAGTGCAGAAAGGAAAGACAAAAGAGAAACAGACATGTAAATAAAGCACACGGTCACATATTAGATAAGATATAACTTTAGACAAGTCACCTAACACATAAAACAGCATCAACATAAACATATGAAGACTATGAAACACAAACTGAAGTATAGAAATTGTGTAGTGAGCAAACACATGCTAAACAAAACAAAACTTCTTATATTTTAACTTTCCAAAGTTTTCCAAATTTTTCGTGAATGCATATCTGGGATAGTTAACTCTTTCCCCGCCATTGACGAGATATCTCGTCAATTAAGAGAAAACGCTTCCCCGCCAATGACGAGATTTTCCGTCTTTCCACAATACCGCTATTATCCACCCGGTGGCGCCCTTCCGCAACTTTTTAAACCCGGAAGTATTGCCCTATGGCAAGCGGCTGCATGTCCGTGTCTGTTTTAAAGATCGCTCTGAATGGGATCTCTATGAAAAGTCCGTCACAAAAATGGAATTATCTCTGCTTTTTTGCTCAAAATGTGGTGTTTTTGCAGAAACCTACCGATTTTCAAAAGCTGATTACAAAAGAACCATTGAAGGTAGGATGAAACGTGTTTTTTTTTTTTTTTTTGAAAGCAGAGGGTCTGTTCTTTCATTTGGTATATTGTATGTTTATATATTTAAAGAAGAACATTCTCTGAAGGCATTAAACTTTGGTGAAAATCATGAAAAACGCTAGCGCTGGCTGGCAACTTTTTTTAAAAACCCTGGCGGTGAAAGAGTTAAAGGGACATTCCACTTTTTTTGAAAATATGCTAATTTTCCAGCTCCCCTAGAGTTAATCATATTATTTTTTACCATTTTGGTATCCATTCAGCTGAGCTACGGGTCTGGCGCTAGCAATTTTAGCATAGCTAAGCACAATCCATTGAATCTGATTAGACCATCAGCATTGTGCAAAAAATAACCAGAGTTTCAATTTTTCCTATTTAAAACTTGACTCTTTTGTAGTTACATCTAGGGATGTAACGATTGACCATGCAAATGCGTGTTTTCTCAATGAATGAATTTGAATGAATTACGGTGAAATCCCGGCACATCCGAACGCCAAGGGGCTCTCTCATGCAGAAACTCCTTTTGTGCCACAGAAGAAGTAGCGTTACAAACGCTATTCCAGGAAATGTCTACAGGAATGTTTATATTGCTGTTCTTTAAATTGTTTCAGGTATTTTCATGATAATAAAGAATATTTTGAATGATTTTTATTTAACGAGTGTTGCTTTTTTAAATACACGTTATAAACGACTCCGACTCATAATGATTTTAGATTGATAAGGACTTCCTACTGACCAAATGCCGTAGTACACGCACAAGCTGTGCATGAAACACAGAATCGCAGCCTTGTGGTGTAATAATCAAGGACTTTGCTGATATAACATGGCGGCAGCAGGCATAGTGATATTACGCAGTGCCCGAAAATAGTCCCCTGCTTTTGAAAGTAACAAAGGGGACTATTTTCGGGCAGTGCGTAATATCACTGCGCCTGCTGCAGCCATGTTACAGCAGCAAAGTCCTTGATTATTACGCCAGAATGAGAGTATAGTTCCTAGCCATAGCGGCCTAGAAAATCGCAACTTTAAATTTTCTGTCGGTCTTAGTACACGATGTAACTACAGAAGAGTCAAGTTTTAAATAGGAAAAATATCGAAACTCTTTGATTATTTTTAGCCTGATGCTTATGGTCTAATCAGATTCAATGGACTATGCTAAGCTATGCTAAAAATGCTAACGCCGAAGATCGGCTGAATGGATTCCAAAACGGTAAGAATCAAATGTTTAACTCTAGGGGAGCTATAAAATGAGCATATTTTCAAAAAAAGTGGAGTGTCCCTTTAAAGGGATAGTTCACACAAAAATGAAAATTCTGTCATCTTTTATTCACCATGTATGAGTTTCTTTATTCTGTTGAACACAAAAAGAATATATTTTGATAAATGATAATTAGCACACAGTTGACGGTACCCATTGACTTCCATAGTAGGAAAAACAAATACTATGGAAGTCAATGGGCACCGTCAACTGTGTGCTTACCATCATTTATCAAAACATCTCTTTATTTGTGTTCAACAGAATAAAGAAACTCATACACGTTTAGTACAACATGAGGGTAAAAAAAACTTAATTTTAGGTTGAACTATGCCTACATTATGCTACACACATTTTATTTTGATGGTACAGTATATTTCTGCACAAAACTTTAAATCAAAAGATTATGAGGATGTAGTTTATATAAGACATCTTTAATGCTTCACGAAGACGTCCAGACAGGATGTTACAAAACATCTTTATTAAGAATTTTCCTGCTGTCCTTGATGACACGACACAGTGTTTGTTTTGATAAAGTACATCTTTCATGTCAGCTGTCAGCACTTTAACATTAGGCAACACTTACACGGAGCTCAAGGAACTCGACAGAAGTTCTGTTACCCAACAGCTACTGCTGAAAAATGACAATGAACTTCTGAAAAGAGGCTAAAGGTCAACTGAGGCAGACCACTTTGCCAGATCTCGCAAAAACAAGCAATATGTTTGGTTGTGTTTACAATAAATGAGCATCCTGTATGAATAAAGTGATTCATGTGTAGCATACATAAATCAACTGAAATAATAAGCTGCCTGTTTTTAGAAGTAAAACAGTCGCTTTAAATAAGTGGACATGGCAACAAAACGAAGACAGTCTGCTTTCTTAAATCAGCACGGTTTAATTTCCTGCTATTGGATGAGTTGAAAGCAGATTACAGGAAAGCATTCAGAACATGAGGAGAGACAGATGTTGATATGCTTTTTATTATTTCTCTGTTTTTATTATTCCTTCATCTGTCTTCTTGTCCTCCTTATATCAACTAATCACAATATTACACATATAAAGAGTCCAGATGCAAACCCCTCTAAGTTAAGGTGACCAGATGTCCAAGTTTTCAGGGGACAGTCTCGTTTTTTGGTGTTTTGTCTTCCACAAACCCACAACAATAAAATGACGAAAACATTCAAAAGGTTTTGTTCCCGTTGTTTAATTCATAGATAATAACAAATAAGATTTCAATGATCTGTTGACCATTGAACTTGGAAATGTCCCTGCTGGTCACCTTACCCTAAGTGCTTATTTCCACAAAAGTCACTTTAGTCTTTTCACTGGTATTTAACATATTTGACTATCTTTCGCTGCAAAACCCTCTAAGTTCATGCAAGCTTTTTTGGAAAAAACCTCCACTTCTAAAAAAAATCCCCTTCTTTGGACAAGACATAATAAACAGTTGCAAAATCACTAAAGATGCAACTAGAAACATTTCAAATGATGCAAGTCAGAATTGAAAAGGTAAAAATTAAGAAACTAAACGACACATTAAGGGGTGCTGTGATTCATGTGGCTGCTAAATTTTGTTTGTATTCAGGTCCACGTAATCACAAGGGACCCAAGTTTGAATATGATCCACGGTCATTTCACATTCGTCTGCTGTGCACTTAGAGGACTTTGCCGAAAAATCTATGTGGTTTTTAACAGATTCAACAGTTTCGATATTTTTCCTATTTAAAACTTGACTCTTCTGTATTTACATCCTGTACTAAGGCAGACGGAAAATTAAAAGTTGCGATTTTCTAGGCAGATATGGCTGAATGGATTCCAAAATGGTAAGAATCAAATGTTTAACTCTACGGGAGCTGGAAAAAGAGCATATTTTCAAAAAAGTGGAGTGTTCCTTTAAATGATTGTGAATGATAAATGCAAACATACACACATTGCAGTGTAATGTACAAAAATGAGACCAACTCTTTAAAGCAACGGCTGCTTTCCTAGAAATCATTAGTTTGTGCCTATTCAGAGGTCAATTGCATCTCTCTGTCACTCTGAAAGGACCTTTGCTCCACATGCTGGGGTTCATGAACTTCATTCATGTGCATTTGCCGGCAGCCGTGTGTGGCTTTGTGTTTCTGCGCGAGCCAAGTTTACACAAACACAAAAGCTTTGACTGTACAGAGTTTACATAACGTTGAATAGCCGTACAGTTCGGTTTGCCTTCTTGTTTGAACCTTGTTCACACAGATCAGGTTTCATGTTAAAGAGAGAAGGATAGAGAAAGCTCAAGCGAGATTAGGATTAGCTAATGAATTCAGTAAATACTTGTACCGCTTTATTTCGCAGCATTTTTGAGTGCAAATCTTGCTGTTATTCACTAACATGCAATCCGGTATAGCTAATATCGGAATGTGCTGAAATGGTACAGTTCAACGAGTATTTAAAATACTATTCTCATTGCTTTCTGTGCAGATTTGTATTATATAATTTACCCAAACTGCAAATTATGAAATCGTACCGGGCATATCGCATTTTTTGGGTGTATTCACTGTTGTGAATCAACTCTTGGGTTGATATGTATACATTTGGTACTATGGGTGGGTGATAAACCGGTAGACATGATTAACCGGTAGAAATTTGTCAACTGGCCCTGCTGAAAAAAAAAACAGCATCAAACCAGCATGGACCAGGATGGGAATTATGCTGGTCTATGCTGGTTTGGTGCTGGTTTAGCTGGTGCAAATGCTGGCTTTTTGCTGGTTTAGCTGGTGGTTATGCTGGTGCTGATGCTGGTTTAGCTGGTGTTAACTAGCAAACCAGCACCAAAACACAACATATGCTCATGTGCGTGGTCACGAAAACATAACGTTTGTACACGTATTTAAGCAACGCAGTTTTAAAACAAGTTATTTTAAGCCATTGAAACACAAATAACAGATCTATATGCCTGTGCTCTTTCTGTCTGTAAGGAGCGCGCAAGATGCGCAACCACTACTCATTAAGCTCGTGAGCATTTTTCCTGCTTTATTGGCCTTAAATGCGTCAAAATTCCCGTCTTTGCAAATATTTTCATAAACAAGACCATTAAGGGGTTAAGAGAAAGTGAACAGCTAAAAGAGAAAACGCATGTGTAACACTATTGCATCCGGTTTTAAAGGGGAAGTTACTTAATTTTGCACCTGTCTGTCACAGCATTGAGAGAAACTGCTCTTGACTAAACCACTTTCTACCTTAAATAAAAAAATATATGCATACATACATAATTACTTATTATCATTCCTTTATCATTGACTGTTTATCTTAAGAGAGCTTGAGTAGTTTTTCTTGTTTTTATCTTCTTTTTATGCTTGCATAAGGTTTTTGTGAGAATTATGAAAATTTCTGTGGTATTAAAGATTTTAACCTGATTAAAACATAAAAAACTCTACCGAGATACATTTCTTATCATGCTATAAAATGAATCCTATCGTTATAGAAGATTTTGGTCATATAGCCCACCCCTTTTTGATACCAATTTGAGGTACAAATATGCATCCTTTGGTACCTATATGTTCCTCTGAGTTACTAATATGAACTCTTTAGGTGCAAAGATGTAATTTTTGTGATAATTAGGATTAATTTTTTAACCAGTTTTTCTGATAGTGTTTGCATAATTTATTACGCGAATCACTGAAACAACACAAATAAATGATGTCATCATTCAGTCATCATTAGTGTATTTTTAATGAATTCCCTCTTTAATGCTGCTACCAGAATAAACTTGCAATCTACCACACATTTACACAATCAAAGCAATCATTTTAGAAGACTTTTACAATGGGAGCTTTGAAACCTCAGATACGTGGGTGATTCTTATGGTTTCTAGTGGTGGTCTTGGCAGCATTTTTCAGAGGGAATTAGAGATCTTGTGTTCTTTAGGAAGCAGCAGACCAACCAAGGTCAGGAGATTATCTACAACATGATTCCCAGATAGCTGTGCCTAGCACGTATATAATATACAATATAATATAATTTCTAATAACTGTGAAACATGGGTGAGAGTGAGAAGAGACTACCGTTACACTATATGTATATACAGAAACACATACAAAACATATCATCTCCAATAAAATACTGTACTGGGCTGATAACCAAAAGGCTGTAGGCATACACTTCACCATTGTGCTTATGAGTGAAATATTGTTACTTTGGGTCATAAAATATCCTCCTGTATATAATAATTATGGCTGGTGCTTTAATAAATAATAATTCATTATTAGTTTAATTTGGCTCCTATGAATGTTATTAAGAAACAAGAAAACCAGGAAGACAAAAATATGATCTGTTCTATAAATGGGCTTGTGTGAACCGCTGAAGTACAAGGTCATAAAGAGGGAAAATTTACTAAAGCAAACAATTTAAATGAGCACAATCCAACAGCACCCTCTGCTGGTAATATATAAATATACACTGCAGGAAACTTTTACTACAACATTAGCAGAGATGTGAAGCGCTTGAATACTTGTCCGGGAATGTTATAAAAGTCTTAATCCAGAACAAACAGTTATTATAAAGTATAACTGTATGAACATAGAGCATCATCACCATGGCAACAGTCTGTTACCTCATCATCATGGACCAGCTCTTTCTTCACCACCTTCATGGCATAAATCTGTTCATTCTTCTTCAGTCTGACCAGCAGCACTTTAGCATAACTGCCCCTGCCAATGACCCGGATCATGTCAAAGTCTCCCAGGCCAAGAGATCCCTGAGAGATCTGAATGCCCTCGAGACCATCAACCACCACCTTAAGATCCTACAGATGCATACGAAGACAGAGAAATCCACAGGGTTAATATATCTTGTGCTAAACTATAAAATTTCTTTTACACACGCTTAAAAGCTGAATCTGCATTCATAGGATGATGTTTAAAGTTATGTTTACTTTGAAGCTGGCTTGCTGGTTTTAGTTGGTCTGACTGGTCTCCCAGTCTAAATCGCTAACAAAATCCCTTAAAACCAGAGCAGGGATGGATATAAAAAAGTAAAGAATTGACATCTTACTGTAAAAATGTATTTCATTTCATGTAAGCACATTCCATTATAGACACAGCATGAGGTTTGGACATATCTGTTTCCCATTATGGACAATCTGTTTCTTACCTCTCCGTCATCTTCAGCTTTCTCTACTTTCCGGTTGTGCGCTAAGAAAGGGAGTGGAACTGGCAGAGAAAATAGATTAAATAGGTTAGACCTCTATAAACTTTCATTTGCTCACCACTGATATATATATATATATATGCCTGATTGGCCAGTTAATCTGTACATTGTGATTGGCCTGAATATGTCTAATGTCAGCAGGAAATGTGACGCTCCTTACAATGTTTGAAAGATTCACCCAATGCAACGCTAACAGGAGTTAATTTACAGGCTGTGAGTCAAAGCAAGAGATGCTATGATAATGCCGGTCTGATCTACATAACCAATCCCAGGATGTAAACTGTTGCTTACCATCCGTGTGTTTGTTTTAGTCCAAAAAAAGAGATTTACGTTGGAGACGATAACTTGCCTCATTGTTTACTTTGTGGTATGTACCTTTTGCATATCGTTAACATGTACTAATACACACTTACACACCAAAGGAAATAATCGGACAATATGTGCCCTTTAAAAGAAACACTGTCTATTCTAAGAGAAATGTGGTGTGTGTAATGTCATCAGATCTCAGCAGGGGGAGCCACAGACCAGACTACACTGGCCTCTCTCTCTCAACTGGGTCAACGTGACATTACACACACCTGACGCACTACAATATCCATCCGCAGTCAGCAGGAGGAGAGAATGACCCAAATACCCGTACAAAAACAACAGTGGAGACCTACTTGCGTCTGTTTCCTCAGGGTCCTCAGGGGGGAGCTCCACTTCCTCACCACTTTTCTCATCGTCTACCAACGGCTCCTGCGATGGCATGACTGGATCCTGAAGAAGAGGAAGAGACAGACAGAGAGAGAGTATTAAATCAGTTTCCTTTGCACACGATTCCTCAAGTTATTCTTATAAAAAATTCCCAACACAAAACAGCAGTGAACATCCAAATCAGTGCCTTTATATTTAATATAGTATTCTATTCAGATCAAAATAAATTTTGTAGTAGAAATATACAGTACTGTGCCAAAGTCTTAGGCCACCATGCTACCATTAGATTTGTTGTTTTTGCAATGTTATAGTAATCATATATTATTATTTCTCAGTCTCTTTATTAGAATACAACCAGAAAATATAGGATATGTGTATGTAGTATTAAAAACTGTATATAAGTATAAGCTGAAGTGTCAAGTATTTAGGGTAAACTCCCCTTCCACTTGAGCAATAGAAGGAAACTGCAGGATCTCTTAAACCTAAATGAAATTAAATCTAATTTCTAATCGAATGACTTCAGGACTTCAGTCTCCTCAAAAAAAGCTCAAGATGTGTTTAGTGCCAAGAGAGGTCACACTAAATACTGACTGAAGCCTGAAGAAGACATTTAGTTCTGAAAATTGTTTTGTTTTTAATTTTGTGTACTGTATTTTCTGTTTGTATCTTAATAAAAAGAGTGAAAAATAAATATGAATGGACATTAAAACTTTGCTAAAACAACAAGGCTGGTGATGGTGGCCTAAGACTTTGCACAGTACTGTATATTTCTACTGCATTGAGTATCAATGTCAAAATACTATATATTGACTTTTTCCATCTCTAAAAAAACTTTATTCTCTACTCAAATGATTAAATTAAGGGGAAAAATGTACCGCTTCATTTGAATCTTGCTGGTCCTATCCTACATTATTTTAGAAGATATAGATCTGAAGGTTTGAAACCCAACTCATACATTGTTACATGTTTTTGAGTTTTATGCCTCTAGTTATGTTAGTAACTAAACAAAATATGTGACCCTGGACCACAAAACCACTCATAACTAAGGTTAAATCTTTTGATCATATAAGGGTCATTTTATACATCATCTGAAATTAAGCTTTCAACTGATGTAAAAAAATCTAAATATTGAGAAAATTGCCTTTAAAGTTACGGTATGAAATATACAAAATATCTTCATGGATCATGATCTTTACATAATATACTAATGAATTTTGACCATACACATATACTCATGCAACTTAAGACGGTTTAATCGGATGCACGTGTGGTGTCGCGACTACACGTCTTGTCCAAACTTTACTTCCGGTTTCTGTTTGTTTAATGGTCTGAATAGTTGCTAAACTTAACTTTTGAACAAATACCTCGTCGAAAATAACAAATGCGTTGTTTTCCTAGGTAATCTGCGTGTTGTTTATTTGCTTGTTATATAAATAAACTACTTTAAAAGGACTTTGTTGTTATTCATTCTTAGCGGAGTTTACTGGAAGTTACGTGTTTTCCACAAAAGCCGTTTGTTTATGTTGTTACCGCTGAAACCGTCTATATGCTGACTGAAACTTTGATGACCTATAAACAAACCAGCAGTCAATATTTAAATTTGTCATGTTTGTCAAGTTTGATGTTATGTTTAGTGTATAATAAACGTACGAATTTGAACCTTTTAAACGGAGGATGTATTCACGGTTGTTATTTCAACATTTGTGAATTCCCTTTGGTACAGTTCAATACTGACACAGATAGCATTATCATCTGACAAATTCCACAAGGTCGATCTTTCAAACACTGAAATCGACTTCAACAACAGTCTGGAGAACTAAGAAAGGCAAGTTTCAAACAAGCTTCACAAAAAGTCAAACATGTCAAAAAGACTATATTTGATGAAACATGGGTTTCAACACATAAGAACATGATTTGTTAATATTAAGAAGAAAAGACAAGATAAATTGTTTATTATTCATATTTTATTCATATTAAAAATGTATGTAAATTAAAAATGTTTACATGTTTACAGTTGACTCACCATATGCCTTTGACAGGTCAGAGGGACGAGCTTGTGACAGCGTTTATGGACCAGTAGCTTGCAGTTGATACACTTGTACCCCTGACGCCCCAGTCCCCATATCCTCTCACTGCAGTGGCCACAATACGCTTTCTGACAGAGAGAGACATGAATATTGAAGTCAGACTGTTATCTATAAAAACAGTAGCAGGTGAGAGGATCTTTACTGTTTAGAAAAAATTTAGATAAGTATACAAGTATTTGAAAGTAAATATCAACTTTTGACAGGCACATTGACAAGATAAGCAAAAAATAAAAATAATACAGTAAAAACTGAAAAGTTATATATAAACAAAAAGAAAAAATACAGCGCATGATTTAATGGACACTACTACCAAGTAAGATAAATGTTCAGATGTAAAAAACGAATATATAAAACTGTCCACCAGGGGGCTCTCTAACAACAGAACTTCACTGCTTCATGTATGGAAATTTTAATAAAATATGCTAATATTTCCATTACAGAAAAGCACCTTATGTGTCATCTCATCTCTTTGTAGATATCTGAACATTTTGTTTATTAACATCGACAAAGTCTCAGAGTAGAGCTGTTTGAATACAAAATACTCATCTTGTTGACACCTGACATGTTTCCTTCATGCTCCTTGACTGCGTTTTATTGCTTTGTGCTACTGAGATTCAAACAGCACTTCTTCACCACATGAGAAGATATTAACCTGCTGTAGTGATTTCTCTGCCATCTATAAAGCTTTCAGTAGTGAGTGACCTACATTTGCCTCCTGCTTTGTTAGGTGTTTGGTTTATGTAATGGAGGTTAATGCTCAAAAATATGTCTGGAAATTAGCACAAACCACACTTATGATGCCTTTATTTAAAAAGCACCTATTTTATTGCTAAAACAACATTATTTTGATGATAACTCACGTCATAGTTTACTCTGTGGTATGTACCTTTTGCATATCATTAACATGTACTAATACAAACACCGAAGGAAATTTAAAAACGTGAATCGGACAATAAGTGCTCTTTAATTCTCAAATGAATGCCACAGCAATACAGTAAGTATTTGTGTTTTAATTAAAGTATTAATTTTGTATTAGTTATAATTATTATGTTGATGAACAACAGTGATGCACCATATTCTCTGGGGCATCACAAGAATGATAAAATACTTCCTTTGATCTTTATTTATTTTTACCAAACACTAATTTCACTTTACACTGTATTTCAGTTGTCCGTCACAAAATTGCCTGATTATCACACAAATTATTATATTGTTGTGACCTATAACATCTGTAGGCGTGACACTGTACATCCAAAAGTATGGAAAATTTACGCAATTTTTTTGCAGATGAATCTGTCTCCTTTTTGCAACTCACGATTTTTAAAAAGGAGCAGAGGAAAGCTCAAGAGAGAGAGAGGATCAAACGTTTATGTCAAACACATGCACACACAAAACACACTCCTATCCTCCTCCTCTCTACTGCCTGCCTCTGTATTTTTCACTTCCTCATTTCCGAAGCCTCTTTATCTCTGTGTCTGTTTTGAATAGAGGGAATAAAACATGCAGAAGTCTAATTCAAAGCCATTCATATCTTTCAGCAGTTTTCAAACACACACTCATAAGCCATAAGTGGGCCACTGATGATAATTATAAGGACCAGAGGCTATTCAAAGTGACATCATCTGTGGATCTCTATAGAGTGGCAGCGCTTGTCTCCATCACAGCGAAGGCCATAACCCAAAACTCCCAGGCAAAAGCACGCCCACACACACACGCACACTTGTATATCTGATTTACTGGGACTCCCCAAAGACATAATAACTTCTATATTGTACAAACTGTATATTCTAGCCCCTTACCCAACCCTCACGGAAAGCCTTTGGCTTTTTTAAACTTATAAAAAATTAATATTTCATATATCTATTGAAAAGCCCTGAAAAGTTTCACAGGGGTTTTGGACACTTTTAGCTCATCCTAGCTGGTCAGTCTGGAAGAAAAGCTGACCCACCAGCTTGACCAGCTTGGCTAAGTTGGTTGGCTAGTCTTAGCCAGTTTAAAGGGACACTCCACTTTTTTGAAAATATGCTCATTTTCCAGCTCCCCTAGAGTTAAACATTTGATTTTTACCGTTTTGGAATCCATTCAGCCAATCTCTGGGTCTGGCGGTACCACTTTTAGCATAGTTTAGCATAATCCATTGAATCTGATTAGACCATTTAGCATCACGCTCAAAAATAACCAAAGTGTTTCGATATTTTTCCTATTTAAAACTTGACTCTTCTGTAGTTACATTGTGTACTAAGATCGACGGAAAATTAAAGGTTGCAATTTTCTAGGTAGATATGGCTAGGAACCATACTCTCATTCTGGCGTAATAATCAATCACTTTGTTGCCGTAAAATGGCTGCAGGAGGCGCAGTGATATTACGCAGCAGACAAAATAGTCACCTTAGTAACTTTCAATACTATTTTCAGGCACTGCGTATATCATTGCCCCTCCTGCAGCCATGTTACGGCAACAAAGTCCTTAATGCTAAATGGTCTGATCAGATTCAATGAATTATGCTAAGCTATGCTAAAAGTGCTAGCGCCAGACCCGGAGATCGGCTGAATGGAGCCCACACACATAGAGAGATGGCATATATAGAGACTACAAATACTTAAAGGAAAACACCAAAGTTTTTCAATATTCTACTATGTCTTTACCTCAACTTACGAATTAATACATACCTAACTTTTTTCAATGCTTGCATTTTTAATCTTTGTACAGCGCTTCGTGAATGTGTTAGCATTTAGCTTAGCCCCATTCATTCCTATGGCTCCAAACATGGATGAATTTAGAAGCCACCAAACACTTCCATGTTTTCCCTATTTAAAGACTGTTACATGAGTAGTTACACGAGTAAGTATGGTGGCACAACATAAAACTTTTGTTTGGAGCCATAGGAATGAATGGGGCTAGGCTAAATGCCAACACATCCACAAAGCGCTGTACAAAGATTAAAAGTGCAGGCATTGAAAAAAGATAGGTATGTATAAATTTATCTAAGTTGATAAGAACATAGTACAATATTGACAAACTGTGGTGTTTTCCTTTAAGTATTTGCAGTCTCTATATATGCCATATCTCTATGAGTGTGAGCTCTGGTATTTTTGGTTTACGAGGACATGCTAACAAAACGGTTTTCTTTTAAGAACTGTCAGTTTATAGGATTCACCTGAAATGTCCTAGAAATAATATAGCCGATATGGATTTCCATTTACACCGTACTGAGTTATAATCATTTGATAGGGCTTTTGGTCAGAAGCTCTGAACAACTAATGCAAGCATGCATGCACACAGAAAGAAAGAAATGAAAATAAAAGTTGCAATATATAGATGATTAAAAGAAACACATAATTAAAAACAGGATATTTCTTGCTAGAGTTTAATACACATTTAGATGCACCATGCCCAGTCCTCCTTGATCATTAATTAAACAGTGTGTTTATTAAAACTATTTTAATGATGCATTATTTCATGTTAGACATGTGAAAAAGAAACCATGCATAATAAATAATAAATAAGAAATGTGCATTCAGCGACCCATGTTTATTTCCGCCTCAAGGTTCTTTGTCTATCCCATTTCCATCTTTCCACCCTGTACGTTCCTGTCCTCTCCTTATATACTTTTCTGTCCAATAAAGGATTCAAAATTACCCTGAGTATAACTTAAAGAAAGAAAGTCATTATAAGTGTTCTTCAATAACGATACAAGGATATCCCCTTTAAGTTTAATTTGTAAGGATCTCTGTTTCTATCTGTTATCTTTAACAAAACTGTTAAAAATGCAGGTCAGTCGGCTAAGAGATGAGAGACACGAGATTGTTTTATTGACCGCATCCTCAGAAGAGCCAAGATGAGTGAAGTGCTTGGAAATGATCTCAGTGCATTACCTCCCCTCTCACACACACAGACTATTTAAACAGCAACAATCAAAACAGCTTCATGATCGTATTGCGCATGTCCAAATCATTTGAAATGTGCATTTTGTAGCTATATTTCTTTTGTAATCTAATATCCAGATAAAAATAAACAAATCAGTCATTAAAGATGAAGATCTGGGTCCTCAAGATTAATAAAAAACTGCAGACTCTCCAAAAATTCAATTTTTGTAAGGCCTCAGAGTTTGCTGTGTTTTGGGTCTGCTTATCATATCAGGTGCCAGATCTAAAGCTCAGGTGATCCGTTGAATACACCACACCTGCTGGCTCAATCACCACATCAACAGATGCCACTTTATATACATTTACATTATATACGTAGACGCCTCATAGACTGAAGCTGCCTATTGGAGATGATGTATCAGTGTGGCCGCCATCTTGGATTGGTCCCCAATGCGCCCCCTGAGGAAGGTGTATCCCCTATACAATAATCTTAACACCGGATTTTCACACGGTTTTGCTGCATGCAACAAACGTTATAGTTACAATGACATAATATCATAAATGGTAAAATAACCAAAATTATTGTTATATCTTACTTGTGAAAGGTTATCCCAGGCGAATTTGGTATCAATACTGCGGCGGTTATTGGAGCCGTAAGCTGCACAAAATACAGGCATAGTTGCTGGCTCTCCGTTGACTCCGATTGACTCCGGTGTTAGTGTAGAGTAAGGAGACCCCATCCAATATGGTGGCGAAGCTGGATTATGTTCCAGCACGTCATGAGGCGTCTACGTTTGCTTTCACTATTTATGACATAACTCCTGACACAAATTTGAGGTAAATCTACTCTGCCCTTCCTTCTCATTTAAAACGCAAACAATCTCCAGAGTGTTTCTCTTATCAAGGAGCCAAAAACAACACAGTCAAGAGAAAACAATCTCGATAGTAAAAGTTTTTGACATTCCACTGTGTTATAGGAAAATAAACTTACGGAGGCTTTGAAATGCAACTGTATTGTTCGGGAAAATGTTGTGTGACTTCAAAGACACAATGATTCTTGCACTGAACTATAATTTAGTTTGGATGGCACAATCATAACGGGGTTAGTGGTGTCATGTCAGGGGGTATATGTATATAAGATTAAATATACGAACATGCATCGATTTACTAATGCACATTTTCATTCCAAAATTTTAGAGAGAGATAAGGCAGCCAAACATAACCATATATTAAAAAGTTTCAAAAAATACAGACATGTAATATGTTTTGTTTATTTAAACTGCACCTATTTCATTGCTAATAACAACGTTATTTTGTGTATTTGGTATAATACAATGTGTTTTGTGCGTGGTTTATGGTTCAAAAAACACATTTTCCACATACTGTACATTTTTGTAGCTCCAGATTTCACTCTTTCCTGAAACGCATGGATTTGAAAAGCTCTGTGTCTCTGATTGGCCAGCTAATCTGTACGTTGTGGTTGGCCTGAATACCTCTGACGTCAGCCGGAAATGTGACGCTCCTTACCATGTTTGAAAGATTCGCTCACAATGCAATGCTAACGGGAGTTAACTTACAGACTGAGTCCAAAATGGGTGGAATTATGATAATTTTGGTCTTGTCTACATCACCAATCCCAGGAAGTAAACCGTTGCCTACAATCCATGTGTTTGTTGTAGTACAAGAAAAGAGGTTTACGTTGGAGACGATAACTCCGCGTCATCGTTTACTTTAGGGTTTGTATCTTTTCCATATTGTTAACATGTAATACACACTAACACACCAAAGGAAATTAAAAATTGTAAATCGGACCATAGGTGCCCTTTACGTGGTTGACACAGTTTACAAATTGACATCTCGTTTATACCATTCACATATACCTGCCCTGTTTGTCCAAAGAGGACATAAAAATAAAGAGACAGAGAGAGAGAAAGATGAGAGAAATATAGGATGGAAAATGTAAGATCTTTAAAGAAATACCAGAGGGAGGATGAAACATGACCTACTTCTCCTCCATCCCCTGTTTCTATGGAGAAAAAGAGGAGAGCGAGAAGACACAGAACAGAAATGTGTTCCTCAAAATGAGAGATCTGACCAAATAACAGAAGTTACTTTAAACTGTTATACAATGAATATTGGTTACACTTTACAGTAAGATTGTGTTTGTAGACATAAGTAAATGCATTAGCTAACTATCAATGAGCAATAAAGTTTTTTTAGCATAGTTAATGCCAATACAGTTGTTCATGCGAATTCATTGTGCATTAACTAATGTTAACTTTTGATTTTAAATACTGTATGTATTAATGCTGAAATGAACATGAACTGTTAAATGCTGTTAAAGTATTGTTCATTGTTAGTTCATATTAGATACAACCTTATTGTATAGTGTTACCTTTATATTCACGAAATATAACACTAAAACCAAACCCACTTCATAACAGTTATGGCCAACAACAAGCCATTTCTAAGAGGAACAACATTTTTAACTACAGTATTTGGAATACAGTCCCTGTTTGTTTAAACAATGATTAAATAAATAAAGTAATTTATCCAGATAATTTATTAAGGTCACGTTGAACACATTGCACTGTAGTATTTTGTGTTTGTAGTCAGTCATCTAGGAATAATAAAATTTTGCATACTATTTTCCATACACACATTACATGCATACTACTGTACATACTAGGCTACTGTATATAATGCAGCAGGTATACTAGTAAAAAAAATCATTTTTGCAGTTCTATTCAGTTCTGCTAATGGTGCAAAATTACACACTGTACTTTTGAAAAATTACCATTAGGGCTGGTTAAATGTTTTACTAAAGACTCAAATGCACATCTGGGTTAAGCAGACATTTGTCCTGTCAGCAGTCTGGCATGTGCATTAGTGCCTTTCAATGCATCCGTTTTAAAAAAAACTAGACATTTTAAGGTCAGATACAGATAATAATGCTGAAGTTGATGATGTCATCCTGCTGTTCTGTCATAATCTAACGTGGTCACACATCAATGAACTTATTACAGAAAAGTAATTTACACCCTTTACTTTGACACACACACACCTGCAGTGCCGAATGGGAGTTATTTGAGGGCATCGTGCCACAGCGCTGTGCTCATCTTGTCTCATTTTCTAAGCCTATTTTTCTCTCTGTGGTTTTCTTTCATCTTCTCTATCTCTGCTGAAGGGCACTGAAACTTTTCTAAGGAAAAGGCATTTGCAAAAATAGCCCAGGCAAAAAGAACAACGTCTCCCACGTTATTTGCCATGTCACTGTTTGTCCCTCTCTGATATTCTTTCATGTTGTTCTGGCGTTCTTGTTTGCCTGTTATATGTTCTGTTCAAAAGAAGATTTGTGCAGAAAGAGGCCTGCGTTAACATAAACACTTCAGAAACGAGATCTGATTGAATGCAGATCATCGTGGCATAACAAGACATTCATCTTACTCGTATTTTAAGAATCAATACAATAATGTTTTTTATCCGTGCTCGAGATATTATCAGAATCAATCTGGTAAGCAGATTGATAAATGCAAACCGTTTTCTTATTGGACAGATTCATGGATACTTATGGTAACAGTCCCTACTACAGTACTACATGTACAGATACCTCCAATAAGTAAATTGTAGTTTTGTAGGAAAAAGTAGTTGTGACAGTGACTGTAATAGTCACTACTACAGGTACAGATACTTAAAATAACAGTCACTACTACAGGACAAGTATAGATACTTACTGTAACAGTCACTACAACAGCTGCAGATACTTATTGTAACAGTCACAACTACAAGTACAGACATTAACTGTACTAGTCACTACTACTATATAATAAAATACTTTTATTTTATTATATGCCTTTGTTTTCTTCTTTTTTTTTCATATTCCCTTATTGTATAGTTGTTTTTACAATTTATATTGTTCTAGATTTTTAGGCTTAATTTAAATGTTATCTGTAAGCACCGGGGTCTGAGAGTAACGCAATTTCGATTCTCTGCATGTATGTACTGTATATGTGGAAAATTGACAATAAAGCATACTTGACTTGACTTGACTATAGGTACTTATACTTACAGTAACAGTCACTTCTACAGGACAGGTACAGATACTTAGAGTAACAGTTACTACAACAGCTGCAGTTATATATCATTCAATTCAATTTTTCAATTCAATTTATTTATATAGCGCTTTTCACAAAAGTCAATTGTTTCAAAGCAGCTTTACATAAATAGAAGCAGTGAAAAGCACAGAAAAACGACAGATAGCACAACAAAATACATGATAGCATGAGCAGTTAAATTTGCTGCGGCTATGACTCGATATTATAAGTGCACGTAGTACTAAAGCAACGTATAGAAGAGGAAGCTAGGTAAAGCCCAAAAAAAGGCTGCCTCCCCGGGGTGAAAAACCCCCTTGGAGAAAAAAAACCCCGTGCTTTTATCCGAGGAAAAATAAGTCCTAGGAGGGAAAAACCCTTGGGAGAACGGTTAAGGAGATTTAGCGGAGATTAAGCGGTTCTGCCGGTGATCGTTGGTCAGGCATCAGCTGGGCATAACGTTGAAGGACGACCAGTAGATCAGAGGTGTATCATAACAGTCACTACTACAGGTACAGATATCTTTAGTAAGAGTAACAACTAAATGTACTTAGCAAAAGTCACAACTACAGGTACAAATGCCATAACAACTACAGGTACAAATGCCATAACAATTACTACAAATACAAATGCTTATCGTAACAATCAAAACTAAAGGTACCGACATTAACAGTAGGTACAGACAATTACAGTAACAGTCATTACTACAGGTACTGATACTTACAATAACAGTCCCTTCTACATGTACAGAAAATTACAGTAAAAGTCATTACTAGAGGTACTGATACCTACAGTAACAGTCACTACTACAGGTACTGATACCTACAGTAATAGTCACTAATACTACAGGTACAGACAATTACAGTAACAGTCCCTTTTACAGGTACAGACAATTACAGTTACAGTCATTACTACAGGTACTGATGCCTACAGTAACAATCACTACTACGATACAGATACTTACAATAACAGTCACTACTACAGGTACAGATACTTACAATAACAGTCACTACTACAGGTACTGATACCTACAGTAACAATCACTACTACAGGCACTGATACCTACAGTAACAGTCACTACTACAGGTACAGATAATTAAAGTAACAGGAACTACTACAGGTACTGATACCTACAGGAACAATCACTTCTATAGGACACGTAAAGAATCTACAAATAACAGTTACTACAACAGTACAGTCACTCCTACAGGTACAGATACTTACAATAACAGTCACTACTACAGGTACTAATACCTACAATAACAGTCACTACTACAGGTACTGATACCTACAGTAACAATCACTACTACAGGCACTGATACCTACAGTAACAGTCACTACTACAGGTACAGATAATTAAAGTAACAGGAACTACTACAGGTACTGATACCTACAGGAACAATCACTTCTATAGGACACGTAAAGAATCTACAAATAACAGTTACTACAACAGTACAGTCACTCCTACAGGTACAGATACTTACAATAACAGTCACTACTACAGGTACTGATACCTACAATAACAGTCACTACTACAGGCACTGATACCTACTGTAACAGTCGCTACTACAGGTACAGATAATTACAGTAACAGGCACTACTACAGGTACTGATACCAACAGGTACAATCACTTCTAAATACAGGTACAGATTCTACCAATAACAGTTACTACAACAGTACAGTCACTACTACAGGAACAGATACTTACAATAACAGGAACTACTACAGGTACTGATACCTACAGTAACAGTCACTACTACAGGTACGGATACTTACATTAACAGTCCCTTCTACAGGTACAGACAATTACAGTAACAGTCGCTACTAAAGGTACAGATAATTACAGTAACAGGCACTACTACAGGTACTGATACCTATATGTACAATCACTTCTAAAGGACAGGTACAGATTCTAACAATAACAGTTGCTACAACAGTACAGTCACTACTACAGGTACAGATATCTTTAGTTAAAGTCACAACTAAAGGTATTTAGCAAAAGTAATGACTAAAGCTACAAATACCATCACAGTCCTAAACACATATACAAATGCTTATTGTAACAATCATAATTAAAAGTACTGATACTTACAGTAACTGTCACTATTACAGGTACAGATACTTACAGTAACATTTACTACAACAGCTGAAGATACTTATCTTAATAGTCACTACAGATAAAGATACTTACTGTAATACTCACTACTACAGGTACAGATATCTTTAGTAAGAGTCACAACTACAGGTACTTAGCAAAAGTCACAACTACAGGTACAAATGCCGTATCAGTTCTAACCACATATACAACTGCTTATTGTAACAATCACAACTAAAGGTACTGATACTTACATTAACAGTCACTTTTACAGGTACAGATAATTAAAGTAACAATCACTACTACAGGAACAGATACTTCATCATATTAGTCCCTGCTACAGCTACAGATACGTACAGTAACAGTCATTTTTAGGTTCTCATTACCACAAATACAAATGCTTGTTGTAACAGTCACTACTACGGGTACAGATACCTTCAGAAACATTTACTACTACAGGTACAGTAACAACCACTACCGCTAATACTGATTATAAATTAGTATTAGTAAATTTAGTATAAATTAGTATTAAAACAATATGTACTTATTGTAACAGTTACATATAGTGTTTCTCATTGCTGCTTAACTGTAGGATGCTGAATTCATTCTTTTTGTCATGTTAACAAAATACACAAACAACCAACACAAAGTGTGCCGAAGGTTGGAATCGTTTGATTAGATTATATAATTTAAGCTAAAGAGGACTGGGGGACTTTAACTTACCCTGTTAAAGCGCTTGGCCTGGAAGAGGTGCCCGTTCACCCGGTACAGCTTCCTCCATCGTCTAGCCCCGCGGCGGTAGATCGATTCTACGAGAGAGAGGAAACGGTTGTATAGGAGCAGCATGGAGACTCAAGGAATGAAAAATCAATCCACAGAACAAGGGAAACAAGAGGATTCGAAGAGGAAAATGAAGTTGAAGGTAGGAGCTGGACCAAGGTGTGGCTGGTCCTGACCCCAAGTGAACAGATTTCAACAGCGAAGTGATGAAAACATCACCACTGTAATGTCATAAGAGACAATCCCTTTAACACTCTCTCCTGCTCTCTTTCCATCTGACCATTCCTCCCTCTCTTCTCCTCCTTATGCTCTCTAGCATCAGTGATCTTGCGTTCTCTCACACTCCTTCCCTTTGTTATTCCCTAAAGCATCACTTTGGTCTCCTATGAAAGTTATCAAGCTTCTTAAAAATACAGAGTGATCTTTTAGAGGTTCTGCTGTCTCTCTGGTTTCTACTGGTTTTGCCTTCACGTACAATGTCAAATAATTGTCTTATTACTATGACAACATAAACTATGACCTTTAAGGCTTTACCAACACTCCTGATTGAACAAAACGCTAATGTTTATACACTATGTCAGATGATATCATCCAGAGTGACGTGTCCAAGGACATATTGCGCATTTTAATGACAACTGTATGTGTATAGAAATATATTCAATGGTATTAACAGATGCAATGACAATCCATTATAATGATACTTAAACGTTTAGACAGATATACAGTATCATGACAAAATCAAAACACTTAAATCATATTGTCCTCACTAGACCCGCAGACACATCTTCCTCCCTGTTATCTAATGTATTTAATTGTCTGGTTAAAATATGAGACCTTCATCATTTCTGTTTAAAACGGAGAGGTTTAGGTTTGCTGCATATGCCGCTATTTTAGGTTTCTCCCCTTAAGTGCAGCTAAGTTACGTAAAAGCAATAAATACTGAAACGCTGCTGAAACTGTCAAATGTTTGCCACTAATGAGAACAAGGCAGATTCAAAGGCCTGAGACATTTGTAGGAAGATCTAAGCAAATGCGCAACTGAGCCTTCTGTAGGATACCCAAAATATCAGCGCGATTCACATACACATTTAAAAATCAAATTCAGAATTTCAAAGCACAGCTCAACTTACATCAGAACTTGAATTATTTATTAATAAAACTAGATCAAACTAAATCTTACACAATAGAATGAAACTATGTTAGAATGAGTAGGAATATTAAAAACATAATTGTGTGTAGCCTCTTTGCGTATGCCCCGCCCACAAGTGTCCAAAAGTGACAGTTAGGTCATAATTTCTATTTTAAATATTCTTTAAATACAGCTAAAATAATAAATAGGATAATATGCGTGCTTGCTTATCAACAAGGCATATTCGGCAATTTGGCACAAAAATGCTACCTTAAATCAACCAACATATTTCTTAGCTGCAGAGAGGGCCAGATGAGATCAATTTAAACTCTCAAGCACAACTACCTTCTGCCAACAAACAAAACACTACAACCATGTGGCACAAGAATCATCCACATCCCACATCACAGCACTGCTGGGACTCAGTAACAGCTGCGGCAAAGGCCACAAAGCAGGTGTTGGGTTCAAGCCCTCATCTGGATGATTATGAAACCAAACACATCATGACATTATGCATATGTCTGGATAAGTCCAGCACAATATATTGGCTCATGTACAGCCATGCAACTACAGAATACAATATTGAAAAAAGAAAAAAGAAAACGGAACAAACTGCACAAAAAAACTGAAAATGTACATTTGTAAATTTCCACGTATGCATTTGGCAACTAAAAAGAAGTAAATATTAATGTTATTTTTTTTCTGGATTAAGGGACACAACAGGGGTCTTAACTCTTTCACCGCCAGCGTTTTTTAAAAAAGTTGCCAGCCAGCGCCAGCGTTTTTCATGATTTTCACCAAAGTTTAATGCCTTCCAGAAAATGTTCTTCTTTAAATATATAAACATACAATATACCAAATGAAAGAACAGACCCTCTGCTTTCAAACAAAAAAAAAAAAACGTTTCATCCTACCTTCAGTGGTTCTTTTGTAATCAGCTTTTGAATATGGGTAGGTTCTGCAAAAACACCACATTTTGAGCAAAAAGCAGAGATAATTCCATTTTTGTGACGGACTTTTCATAGAGATCCCATTCAGTGCGATCTTTAAAACAGACACGGACACGCAGCCGCTTGCCATAGGGCAATACTTCCGGGTTTAAAAAGTTGCAGAAGGGCGCCACCTGGTGGATAGTATCGGTATTGCGGAAAGACGGAAAATCTCGTCATTGGCGGGGAAGCGTTTTCTCTCAATTGACGAGATATCTCGTCAATGGCGGTGAAAGAGTTAAAGTTCCAGTGAAATAAAAACTGACAATTTTTATGTAATATTGCAGTGTTTATTAAAATTTATTACAAATATAACAATTTATCCAATTTATTAAGTTATTTTTTTTATTTGTGTGCCCTCATAAACTTCAATCAAAATCTGCAAAAAAACTTCCGCCTTCTTGTGGTGATCATTCTCAGATGCCTCATTTTCTATATTCAATCAAAGCAAACCGCCCACTACTTTTCTTGCGTGATATTTTGTTTCAATAAAAATATGTCATAACATGAAAGCAAAGTTTATTGCGGCTTCCGTTTCACCGGGACTTTAAAGGGATGATTCACCCAAAAAAGAATCAATTCACCCTTATGTTGTTCCAAACCTGTATAAATGTCTTTGTTCTGCTGAACATAAATGAAGATATTATAAATAATGCTTGTAACCAAGCAGATCTGGGCACCGTTCACTTCCATAGTATAATTTTTTCAGACTGTGAAAGTCAATGGTGCCCAAGATCTGCTTTCTTCCTTTGTATTCAGGAAAACACTGAAATTTCTACAGGTTTGAAGGTGAATAAATGATGACAGGATGAACTATCCTTTTAATAACCTTTCATCTTTCTTATTTCCACAAACCTCTCTGACTCTTGTCTGAAGTGGAAAGTCATCTCAATCTAAGCCATCATGAGTTCCATAACCAAAAGCGTCCTGAATCTGGGACGGGAAATTTGTTTTCTGTGTCATGCTAGTGATTTTGAGTCACAATAATGGATTGTGGAAGTGATTCACATGGCTAAAATCAGAAACCTCTTTCCTGCATAATGGTTTGGTAGATTGATACAGCTGGAAGATGGTACGATATATGGCTCTGCGATATTTAAAGACAAATACGATGTGTGATAACTTGCTAGATAATGCGATGTGCAAAACAATAAATCTTCAAGGTCGTAAAATAATTTTAAATTATAATAAAATATCTCTCTCCTATTTGTATCTACCTAAAGCGTTGCATAACTTTTTAAGTGTAAAATCATTAAATGTTTCCAATATATCTTGCAGTCCTAATGCAGCAGGTGCCAATTACATTTTTCCTTGTTGCTATGGCAAAACATGTGTGTGTCAGATGCCAGCCGCTCTGATGGAAGACAGCCCCAGGCGTGAGCATGTTCACACGCAAACGTCGCTGAATCGCCATCCAGCAACTTCTAAACAAAAACACACATCAGCTTGCCAAATGTTGTGCAACAAATGCACTACAGGCAGCAATATGAACAGCAAGAACAGTTTGATTGTATCGACATATAAACCAGCAGCAGAGTAAAACATCTGTTATTTCATTATTTGATCATTTAAGTCAACAGAAGCACTATTTTATTTTAAACTAGAAACTTCTCTAAGGTCTTTAAAACCAGACAGTTTATCACTGCATCATTGGTTGGTTTATAGATAGATATTTGCATGACAAAAACACCTGTTCCTGTGTTCCTATACAGTAGCTCAACTAGTACAGCATGCTACTAGCAACCACAAGGTCATGGGTTAAATTCCCAGGGAAAACACATTCTGAGTAATACATTCAGGGTAGTTTTAGAAATGCAAAATGCATTAAACATTTATCTGTGACAAAAAAAACTAAAAGGCTTTTATTTAATCTGTGCATGACTTCTTAATCTAAAAATGTTAGATATTTTAAAAAGCTTTTACAGGACACAGACAGCAAAAAAAAAATCATAAATCCATCACTAACTGAATGATTCTTCTTGTTCTTTCTCTTTTTAAAGCTTTACTGATTATTTAAACTAGTGTCAAACTACTTCAGTAACTACATAAGTGAAAAAACACAAAAACTATTAGAAGTATAAGTTTAGCGCGTCTGTTCTGGGCAACCCAGTCTCACCCCATTTCGTCAATATTTGACGACACTTGACCATTCGTCATATGTTGACGTGAAGGGTATACCTTTCGCGTCATTTTTTGACGAACTGGGGACTTCAATACTATTACGTCCGTTGCATTCTCTTTCCTATTTTATTACCATTTGCGCGTCGGTTTAGGGTTAGATTTACATAATGACATCCCTACCCAAACCTAACTCCAACCCCAACGCCAGGTGACAACTGTTTCTAACCCCAACGCCAGGTGACAACTGTTTAATTTCGCGTACACTGTTTAATTTCGCGTACACTGTTTAATTTTGCGTAATCTAACCCTAAACCGACGCGCAAATGGTAATAAAATAGGAAAGAGAATGCAACGGACGTAATAGTATTGAAGTCCCCAGTTCGTCAAAAAATGACGCGAAAGGTATACCCTTCACGTCAACATATGACGAATGGTCAAGTGTCGTCAAATATTGACGAAATGGGGTGAGACTGTGTTACTCTGGGCAAGAAGTTTTTGATGCGAAGAGAAAATGAATAGCTTACTCTTCGAAGGTTTGCCTGTTGGGGTTTAACTCTCAATCTGTCTAAACAGCGTTTTCATTTTGGAGCTATAAAATATTAATTGACTTTCTCACTTTCTGGAGATCTTTGTTGGTTCTTTTCCTGGCAGGATCGATGCACAACAGATGATGTTAATGTCACAACACACAATTACATAACATCACCTCTGCTTGATTTGTGTGAGTGGGTCTGAGAAATAGAGGAGCTAATTAAAAGACAGAGCCCTGGTTGTTAGCACTGTCATCACTGAGATCTATCTGGAATCTTATTAACTTCACCCCTACAGAGAGAGAAATCACACTGTGCTGTTGCCATAGTTACACTGTACTTTTTGGCATTATTTCGAACACTTGACCACATATACTGTAGCAACAGAGAGAGAAAGAGAGAGAGAGAGAGAGAGAGAAAGAGAGAGACCTTTACGCCTAAGACCAAGTCAAACAGCGGGCCATAATATCAGTGTTTCTGTGTTCCTCTGCTTGTATGGTGCTAACAAGGACAAGATCATTTGTTTGATTCCCACTGACCTGATGTATAACTTGAATGCAAAGTCACTTTGAATAAAAAGCTGGTAAAATCTCTTGAATTTCTTGCTCAAACCTACATGGCTAATGCTGCGTTTACACAAGCCGCGGTAGAGGCGGCAAAACCATACTATTCTCGCGTAGTTGGATGCTTGAACATTTGAGTTCTCTCGCTTCATTCGCGCGTGAAAGCCGCGTGTAAAAATTCTATTAATTCGAGAAATTCACACGGTAATTCGCGCCAAGGGAGGGGCTTCTGCGACTACGCTGAAACTCCGCCACTCCGCTCGCTTCCTGTAATCACGTCACTCCTACAGAAAGGTCCTGATTGGTTAATGCGGTGCGGAAATCTGCAGAAGTTAGCAACGTTAAATTCGCGTTTAGCGCGTGTACCCCGCAACAGGTTGCCTAATCGCGTCTTTGCATTACCTTAACATGTAAATCACCCGCGCTTGCCGCCTCTACCGCGGCTGGTGTACACGCAGCATTATGGCCGTTTCACACGGTAAGCGGAAAAATCGCCGCGCGGCTTCAGATTTTCTCTTGTATTTGGAAGCGTTTTGTGCAGCATTTAGTGCAAATATGTTTATCTTCAACGGCGCCTGTCATGAAGTACCATGTCCGGAGAAGGAATAGGATTTTGGGTGCACGAGCAAGGCGTGTGGACCAACTCCGCTTCACCTCTATAACCGCCCCCGTTTTGCCGCTTTCCGCACGTCTCCTATTGAAAAAGAACTAAACACTCGCGGTTGCAGCGTACCGTGTGAAACGGCCTTTAGGCAGGCAACAGGCCCATCCTGAAAAAAGCACCACATCAATTGGACTAACCATCCAAATGTCCAACAACAACAGCAAACACATACCTGATATGCTCCTACTTACTTGAAGGGGTGTTCATAAGACTGACATGACGCCTTCATAATAATGACATAACATGTGTCATGAACATGAAGGAAATTGTTATGCACGTTTATGACAAGTGTCATTCATTCAATTGTGTCATTTTTAACTTCTTACACCCTGAAGCTATTTTGGGGATTTTCGCCTGGATTTGGCCTACCCAATTTCAAAAGCATCCCATACCCACATGCAGAGGTTTACATACAAAAGTTTGGTATCATTTTACAGGTAACCCTTTGAAATTACATAAAACACTGTTAAAAGTGCTCAACATGGTTGTATGTGATATCAGTCCTCTAATAAACACAAAAATAAATAGGCGCTTTTTTATGTTTTTTTCTAAAGTTTTTATTTGAAAGTATTTAACTCTGGCCCTGGGTATCTCAGGTCCCTGCAGACAGTTTTGTTTGATTCCAGCCATTGTCAGCTTACAGAGGAAAAAGGATTTTTTTCTCTATCATAATCTATGCAAAAGTTATTTTACTCCAACTGAAGGGAGGAATAATACCCTTTTTGTATACAATTTCTGCCTAAGAACATTTGAAGTGTCCCCATAACCACATACAGTGGAATAAATGCAATTTCTTTATATCATTTTGCAGAAAATCCTTTGAAGTTACATAAAAAGCTGCTGTTTGTGACAAATATTGTTATTTATGTTGTTTTTCATATGATGAAACACCAAACTTTCTTTTTTATGTTGTAAATACTGTCTTTGATAGTGTATAACTCTGGTTCTGGGTGCTCTAGCAGACTGCAGACAGTTCTGGTTGTTACCAGCAGCAGACAGTAAACACCCAAAAAAAGAATGAACTCTTTAGCATGTCGCATTCAAAAGCTATTCTCATTTTACTGAAGGGTGCGGAAATACATTTTTCATATAAATATTAATTTTTTGTTTTGCACATATAATAAATAGCAAGGGATTATATATGCACACAACCAAAGAAAATGCTGTGAATGAACTCATTGTTTAGAGTAGGACCTAAAATAAAAGATGATGTATCATTTGTGGCTATATGTGCTATCTGAGGCAGTCCACACTCAAGTTTCACATATGTTTACAAAAGACCATTTTTTACCTTGTTATTCATTCAGCGATTGTTGGATATGTGTTGATATTAGAACAAAAATAACGCTGTAGCCTTATTCCTGAGAGTGAGAGCTTTCATTTGATATAAGACTTGCCCATGTTTGTCATTTTTGAAAAATATGAAATATGTAAATATTAAATGATATAATAAAATATTGGGGGGGTGATAGTGTAAATTAAGTGTAAATAACTTTCTTACAGTAAAAGATGTGTCAAAGTGATGCATATCTGCAGAAAGTAGAGACTCTAAGCTTTCAAACAGTATCTCATATGTGTTACTGGGGTCCATGACGGAGCATCAAAGATTAAAAGAATACAAAATTCTGGACCCGGGACAGGGTCCTCAGGGTTGAAGAGGTTAATGCAAAGATGACATTGTTTAAGATGTCTTGGTTGTGACAACTTGACATTAACTAATACATCATAACTTGTCATGACAACTTGACATTACCAAGACAACACAACTGACCACTTTTTACCAGATACAAATTGAATTTGTCATTAAAATGTTATTAAGGGTTAATACTCTGTCAAATGGTTTTATAACAGCATCATGAACATTCTTCAGTTTATGTTCTGTTTTAAGTTTTCTCCAGGTGTAAGAGAAATAAAATCAATCATCCAATAATAAGTAACAATAATACTAATTAAAATTTATAAAATTGTATTTTATTGCATTTGAAGACAAATTCACTTAAAATTGAATGAAAAACAAGTTCTGTTAGTTGTTAGTTTTTATGTAATGTGCACTGCACATAAAGTTAAGTATAATCTTTTGACGTCTGTTGCATTTTGTTAAGGCATTTAAAATTATTTGACAGAGTATTAACACTTAATGACATTTAAATCACAGTTTAATGAAATGTTAACCTATAAAGCTAGGTAGTTTCTTAAGTTTGATAATAATTCTGCTATGTCATGTTTATGACAGATTAATGACAAGTTATGATGTATTGGTTTATGTCAAGTTATAACAAAGACATTTTCAAACAATGTCATCTTTGCATTAAAAATGACATATTTGAACAAATGACACTTAATGACAGTTGTCATAAAACCTCCTTCATGTTAATGACAAGCGTCATGTCATGATTATTAAGGTGTCATGTCATTCTTATGAACACACCTTCAAATAAAGTGTTACCAATAACTCTGACATACAATTACCCTCTCCTTAATCGGCCTTCTATTCTTATTAACAAGAGTGACATGATTGCTCATACAGTGCACCCGTCATTATAAACCTGCCCTTGCTCCAGTGGATGGAGGGCAATGAGCCACCTGAGAGAATGGCAGGACTGGAATAGAGTCTGTGCTGAGATTCTTCAAACCTCCACCTCAATTAACACAGCAGAGATGTGATCATATGACACTACACAGACAAGTGATTAATATCACAATCATGACCACACAGTCCTTTAACATTTCAACTTGAGCTTGTGATATGGAATCATGCCTGTTACTCCATCACAAAGACAAACGTCTATGAGATTAAAGACACAAGACAGCCATCCCATGTCTCTTCTATACAGGTACATAATATGTAGGCTACTCATTTATTAAGACACGTTTTTATTTCGCTTAATCGTTTTTTCCCCCATGGTTGATTCAAAATCGATTCTCACAGGGGCCACAAATCGTTTTTTTTTCCTATTTTATTTCCGCAAGCATTGAACATAAGATTAACGTTAATCTAATTACTAGTCTTCTCCACTAGATGTCACCCTTTTTTTGCCTTGAGCAAAGGAGCGAGAGGCGGGCCTGTCATTCATTCATTTAATCTATATTCGAATATATTCTAATATAATATAATATTCTACATAATTTATATTCATTGAGTTGAATCGATAATCGAGCATAAAAATCAAGGCGAGAATCGGAATCGGAAATTGGATCGAGAATCGAATTCGAATCGATTTGATAGCTTGTGAATCGAAATCGAATCGATCTGGAACATCTGAATCGCTACCCAGCCCTATTAAATACAATTCTGTAATAATGTGTGCTGACTCACGTCACTATATAATTTAAAGGTGAACTAACTTCCAGCCTCACGAAATTTTGTGATATAGTCACGTAACTTTTTGATTCTTTTTTCGTGATATTGTCACGAATTTCCGCGTTTTTTCATGATCGTATCACAAATTTCACGTATTGGTTACTCAACTGCTTTTTCCTATTTTCAAACCATTGTCGCTTCAGTTTAATTTTAGTTTTGGTGTTTGCGTTAGGATGTCTATTAAAGTATTGGTTTATACAATTTTTTCGGAATAATTGTTTTTTAATTTTCTGATTTTGAAACTATTGTCGCCTGGCATTAGGGTTGGAGTTGGGTTTGAGTAAGGATATCATTTTATGTAAATCTAACACTAAACTGAAGCGACAATGGTAAGAAAAATAGAAAATAGGACAAAACAGTTGAGTAACCAATACGTGACAATTGCTCGTAAAAAAAAAAAAAACGCAGAAATTCGTGACAATATCACGAAAAAAAATTAAAAAGTTACCTGACTATATGACGAAATTTCGTGAGACTGGGCTGTTTATAGGGTGCAATAACTTATAAGTCTTATAATGAATATACAAACTATAGAATAAGCTGTACTTAACTCTTAAATAGCCCCTACTTACAAGAAAAACCTTGGCCCCTTGGTCACACCTGCCAATGAAACCTTAACCAAAAATGACCTTAGGCACCTTTAGCACTAATGATTATAATGCATCAAAAGGCTTTCCAACTTAAATGTTTTGCTTGATGAAATACGAGACAAATGTGCCATTAATGGCAGGGTAAGTTAAAAAGAATTGACGTAGCGCAACCAAACTGAAGATATCCTGGCTGCGATCCAAATCCCTGACCTTAAATTGAACAATGGCTTTGGAGCCAGAGAGTCTATGCTGGATCTCCTACTGCCTATGAAGGGAAAGTGAAAATCGGAGAAAATATGCAAAGGAAAGGCTTTTTAAAGGATTACATTTAAATTGCAGCTAAACAGTATCTAAAAATCTAATTTTAACATTCTTTAAAAATATAACCTTGATATCTTTAACATTGACTATGTAAGGCTATGTCAAAGATGTTAAATGATTTCACAGACAGGGTCACATAATCTTAAACATGGCAATCACCCCACGGGGTGCAAACACGATCGCACGTCCTGAGTGCATGCCACAATTCCAGCTTTATGAATACATTATGTAAGTGGATTGTGTTTCATAGAAACTTTTACATTAAAGTTCTGCTTCACTTGGACTAAACCATTATCAGCACAAGCGGAGGGGAACACACCTGTCCTGTTCTCCTTTAGAACTGTTGCAGTAATAAAAAACCTAGTGATATTTTAAGCTATCATAAACAATACCTAACAGAAAGCACATTCCAGACAGTGAAAAAAGACATTTCTATTTGCTTCTCTCCCATTTCTACCTTAAAAAACAATGACCATTCGTACCTCCTGCGACAGTCTGACAGCACACCAGCGTCGCATCGCTCCACATTCTTCCTCCGCCTCCTCCGCCGGTCAGAGGCAGCATGGCGAGGGAACACAACGGCACAAGAGTTACCGCTGCACTTTGCGCGCCCTGTAATGACGCAGGGAAGCCCGCCATGCAGAGAGTGCAGCGCTCACCCCAAAACCTCCAGCCAGGACTAAGTTTCCCTCTATGAGGGTCTTTGTCTAAAGTGCGAGTGAAGGCTAAGAGAGTGTGTCCAGTTGCAATGGGCTTGACTCACTTCCACACATTGTTGGAGGGGCTGGCAGGAAGATGATAAAGGGGGTTTCCCTTTGCTGTTCTGAGGGTGTGTGGGATCAAAGCAGGCAGTGGGATTTAAGCTGAATGAAGGGCCAGGACCAAAGTGTATACAGGGCCCTTGTATTCCGACTCCAAAATGTGAAGTTATAACACTAATGTATCTGTTTTCGGACAATCTGTGCAACATAAAAGAGAGGATTAACTGTTTCAAATGCCCAGGACGTCTGGCCTAAATGTGCCATGTCGCGATACATCAAGAAACACATTAGAAATCACTAACAAGGATTTAGTAATTAGGAAAATCTGGAAACAGTCACACCCACTACTTAGTCTGCTTCCTGAAGATCAAGACCTAAGATGACCTTTGCTTGAGTTTATTGTACATATGGGAACAAAATGTCAAGTATTCATATTATAAGACAGGATTTTCCTTGCTCTTTTAAAATAAACACTACGAAGCATAAAGACCAGATTTGTTTCGAAAGCCCCAGTCACAGTGCTAGCGTCTAGCGGCAGAGCGACATGATGTCATTCATTCCAATGAAAGCTTGGTTGCTTTTCAGCGACACAACAAAGTTAAGAAATGTTGAACTTGATGCAAATGATGAATGACTTTGGGAGCAATTAGCAATGGGAGTGAAGCAATGGAGGTCACACTATCCATCTCTTTTTAGTTATTAACTCATTCCCCGACAGCCAATTTTTTTGAAGTTGCCCACCAGCATTTTTTGTGATTTTTTCAAAAGTTTCACAAAATGCCTTCCAGGAAAATTTTCTTCTAAAAATATATAAACATTCAAATAACAAAAGAAAGAACATACAAACAAAACGCGGGAAAAAACTTTTCATTCTATCTATATTTTTTCTCTGTTTATAAACTCTTAAATAGGGGTGTTTTTCTTCAAAAAAAAATTTTTTTAGCAAAAAGCTGAAATAATTGCATTTTTGTGAAGGATTTTTGTCAGAGATCAGATTCAGAATGATTACCAAAACATACACAGTTTAAAATAAGTAAATAATTTTTTTTTTGCTTCAGTTTTTTATAAATTGGGTAAGTGCCAACCTAGTGGATAGTTGCGGTATTACATATTAACATAAAACATCCTCAGGAACACTTTTTTATCCAAATGTTTTCTCTTAAAGGACAAGTTCGGTATTTTAGACTTAAAGCCCTGTTTTCAGATTGTTTATGGTGAAATAGAATGGTTTTGACTGAAATTTCGACATTTGCGGGTGCCCTGAGAATTTTCGCGTGTTTGTGTTTCAGCTCAGACCTCTACAATGGGTTTAATGGTGCACTGGAACAATCCTTCCTAAAATGCATTAAACTTTCGTTTACAAAGACGTGAAACTCACCGAGTGGTCAGGGGTGTTCACTGGTATGCTCACACAAAAATCGCTCCAAAAGACGCATTCCAACAGGTTTTATCGTAGTTTTTACCAGCTCCATGGACTTGTATTAGATGTCCTGTGAGGTACGGTATTACTCCGCGCCGGGAACTTTGTTTCTATTCTTGCAATTGGCAAAGGCGGATTAGCGCCACCACCTGGGCTGGAGTGTCTATTATTCAAGCTCTAAGCGGAAGAATGTACGGGTGTGAGGCGTTTGGAAAAATAGGTCCACAAGTTAACAACGAATGCTAAAACACCTGTTGGAAAGCATCTTTTGCAGCGATTTTTGTGTGAGCATACCAGTGAACACCCCTGACCACTCGGTGAGTTTCACGTCTTTGTAAACGAAAGTTTAATGCATTTTAGGAAGGATTGTTCCAGTGCACCATTAAACCCATTGTAGAGGTCTGAGCTGAAACACAAACACGCGAAAATTCTCAGGGCACCCGCAAATGTCGAAATTTCAGTCAAAACCATTCTATTTCACCATAAACAATCTGAAAACAGGGCTTTAAGTCTAAAATACCGAACTTGTCCTTTAATTGACGAGATAACTCGTCAATGGCTGGGAAAGAGTTAAACTCATTGGTTATAAAAGACAACAAACTGACCAAATTTCCCAAAATTTTACACAACAGCTGAAATTATAAGTTATTATACCCTTACAGTGCATTCACTTGGGTTGTAAGCGTTAACGCTTCCCATTCACTTTTAATGGGTGACGTTATGCGTTGCCGAACTGAATTGTGGATCCGTTGGCGCTGCGTCAATGCCGTTGCTCACGGCAGAAGTTGAACATTTCTCAACGTTTCAAGCGGCAACACATGCTTCAGCCAATCAGATCGCCTTATGCAAATAACCTAGGCAGAGTGAGCCAATTATGTTTATGGAAGACCGGAGCATAGGTTGTGGCCACTGTGATTGGCAGTTGGCCACGCTTCAGACAAGCCTTGCGTCAAGCGTTAACGCTTTCGCCCCGTGTGAATGTACCGTTACAGTTAGAATCTGGCAAATGGAAACCAACAAAAGTTATGGATTGCAGCTTTAAAGGGATAGTTCACCCAAAAATGAGAATTCTGTTATCATTTTCTCACTCTTGTGTTGCTACAAACCTGTATGAATGTCTTTGTTCTACTGAACAAAAAGGAAGATGTTTGTGATGAAGCAGGAAACAGAAGCACCATTGACTTCTATTGTAGGTAAAATACTACTATGGAATTCAATGGTGCTCAAAAATGGTTTTGGTTAAAAGCATTGGCTAAAATATCCTCCTTTGTGTTTAGAGACATAACAAAGACATAAATTCAGGTTTGTAACAACATGAGCAAGTAAGTGATGACAGAAGACAGTTTTGGGTGAACTATCCCTTAAAGGGAACCTTGACTGAAATTATAAGTGTGCCTTGTTAATGAAGAGAAATGCTATAAAAGTATAGAAAATGGCTCTTTTAAAATAATGTATGAGCATTTAGGAAGGACAAAAGCGCTTATAAAATTGACAATATAAGCAGTTAGAGGCAGCCCACCGGGTGATAATGCTTATTACAGTTGCAGACATTAACACTAAGCGTTCATTGACAGGGAGGAGCTAGAAAAAATGCTGCAAGGCAACCAACCTTATTATGAACAGACTGCTTTGAAGTTTTGTGTTTAATTTAAACAGAGATTAATTTACCAGCCGTGTCATAATCTAAAAGATTAGACGAAATTTGATTACTTTGGAAGTTTGCGGGTGGCACAAGACCTCTCATTCACCGCTAACACATACACACAAGCACTTCTATTCTCAGGGATGTAGTTCCTCCGATCTGCTCTTGCGTGGGACAGGAGTGTAAATGTACATTTCACATGGATTGTGTGGGTTTATCTGGACCTTAGTCAAATATATATACACACACACAGCTTCAGTGTTGACAATCAGTGAGTCAAACCTTAAAGAACATTGTGACAACTGACACCTACACAACATATTTCCATAAACGTAATACAAAGCAGCTCATTTGACTTTCTGAGCATGTTAAAGAAAAATGTGTTAGTAACCACCCAGCCAAATTTTAAATTTAAAAAACGCAAAGTAAATGAAATAGGCAAGATTCTCTGCTCTGAAACATGGGGGCGTGTCTGCTCTGAAACCACACCCACTCATCTCTCTCAACTTCCAAATACTGCTGCAACCTGAAAAGATGCTCGCGGTTGTGTTAGGAGTGGGCTCTGTGCGTCATCGAGCCACAGTTTTAGCCTGTTCAAAACAGTAGATGAATACATACAAAACATAAAAGACTGGGCTGGCAAATTTTGTATTTCCCACTCCAACTTCCTGTTTTAGAGGGAAATATGACAACACAAGAAAGAGAAATGACCTCATCATGCCCTTTAATGTGCTTTTAAAGCCACAGGATGATGGTAATGTATTGAATCATACTCTATGGCTGAGAATGAATCACAATTTCTCTAAACTATATTTAAAGCCTTGAGGCACTATGCACACATATTGTACAACACAAAAACACACACAAAGCCCCACAGATCTTTATATACTGTATTACCTTTGAACTATCATCCTCTGATCTTTTCTGACACCTTAGGCAACTCTGTACAAATTACGTAGATGGTTTTACTGTCATGTGTCAGACCAGCCGCATTTACAAAGTCTGACATAATCAGGCCATACAGTTTTTAACCATCAGAAAAGTTATATGACAGATCCAAAAACAATGTATCAAAGCTCGGTTAATATTTCACCTCATGGGAAAAAAGCCATTGTACGAAGTTAAAAACTTTGCTTGATAGAAAACCCTAAACACTCGAATTAACATGAGACATCAGAGTGGCAGTGCTCGCTGCAGGCTCATCTGAAATAAGACAGCTGTGGAACTCTGTAAGTAAGGCAACTTTTTTGTTTCTCTCTTTTATTTTCTTCTGTTCTAAGTAAACAAACACTCATCCTTAATAATGATATTTGGCTCCTCAGGATGTTTTTATGAATCTGAAAATGTTCTGGTGCTTCAAAGGTTTAGACTGTCACAGTGTTCTCAAGTGGGTTCCTTTAGCATTCTGTGTTGTCATCATTGAAAGGATGACTCTAAAACGGGGAAGGCGCCTTTGGTCATAGAGTGGATGTGTTGCAGTAGTATCTGTCTATTACATAACAAGCTTAAGTGTGAGGTTTACAGAATGAGGCAGTTTTAAGTAATTAAGAGTGAAGAGAACAAAAACAGCTTTACTCAAGAGTTTGCTCAAGAAAACGACGCTCCCGTGAGAGCTCATTGCCGAGTGTGCGTGTGTGCCACGGTCTTTGATATGGAAACATCAACTATGCATGAACCATGCACAAATTTGTCACACAAGTTCCGCATCTTTACAATCACAGAAAAAGATACAAAAGCTGTTTAAAAAAGTAAACTGTAAAAAGTTAATTCAACATATAATTTTAGGTTTTGACTTAAAAAAGTTGACATAACAAGTTGAAATTATTTAACTTAATTTGTTAAGTTAAAGTAACATAAAAATATATGTTGATTTAACAAAATGCAGTGTACAATACACATCTGAACTTAAAGAGTGCCTATTTGTACATCAAAAGGCGCATATTAGTTCCTCAAAAGGCACATATTAGTTCCTCAAAAGGCGCATATTTCTACCTCAAAAGGTGCATTTTACTACCTCAAAAGTAGAATATTACTACCTCAAAAGGCGCAAATTACTACCTCAAAAGGCGCGAATTACTACCTCAAAAGGTGCATATTACTACCTCAAAAGGCACATATTACTACCTCGAAAGCTGCATATTACTACCTCGAAAGGCGCATATTACTAGCTCAAAAGGTGCAAATTACTACCTCAAAAGGCGCAAATTACTACCTCAAAAGGTGCATATTACTACCTCAAAAGGCACATGTTACTACCTCAAAAGCTGCATATTACTACCTCGAAAGGCGCATATTACTAGCTCAAAAGGTGCAAATTACTACCTCAAAAGGCGCGAATTACTACCTCAAAAGGTGCATATTACTACCTCAAAAGGCACATATTACTACCTCGAAAGCTGCATATTACTACCTCGAAAGGCGCATATTACTACCTCGAAAGGCGCATATTACTAGCTCAAAAGGTGCAAATTACTACCTCAAAAGGCGCAAAGTACTACCTCAAAAGGTGCATATTACTACCTCAAAAGGCACATATTACTACCTCGAAAGCTGCATATTACTACCTCGAAAGGCGCATATTACTAGCTCAAAAGGCGCAAATTACTACCTCAAAAGGCGCAAATTACTACCTCAAAAGGCGCATATTAGTACCTCAAAAGGCACATATTACTACCTCAAAAGGCCCATATTACTACCTCAAAAGGCACATATTACTACCTCGAAAGCTGCATATTACTACCTCGAAAGGCGCATTTTACTAGCTCAAAAGGTGCAAATTACTACCTCAAAAGGCGCATATTACTACCTCAAAAGGCACAAATTAGTATATCAAAAGGCGCATATTACTACCTCAAAAGGCACATATTACTACTTTGAAAAGCCTTGAAAGCTGCATATTACTACCTCGAAAGGCGCATATTACTACCTCAAAAGGCACATATTAGTTCCTTAAAAGGCGCATATTACTACCTCAAAAAGCGCATATTAGTACCTCGAAAGGCACATATTACTACCTCGAAAGGCGCATATTACAGTGTTTCCCATACATAGGCTGTACTTGGGCGCTGCGCCCAGGTAAATTGCGACCCGCCCAGGTAAAAAAAAATCACTTTACGAATTTCCGTATTTTCTGAACTCGACTGGATGACCCGTGTTTTGGAGAGAGAGAGAGAGAGAGAGAGAGAGCGCGCGAAAGAGAGAGCGCGAGAGAGAGGTGGGGGTCGGGTGACCGTGAAGATGATGCATGCGTCATAAACTCATCATCCAGCGCGGCAAACTGGATCAACTGCAGCAGCACATACGGAGCAGCCAGGGAACACACTGCGACCAAAATGGTCGCATATGCTTATGTGCATATGTGTTTATAGCATCTAAGTTGGCTTCATTTTGCGTGCAAGCACGTTGTGTCTCACCGGTTGAGTGTCCGTTCACGTGCTCTCTGTTTCTCAATGAATTGGGCGCGACGCGAAGCAACCTCAGTGTCACATTGTATCCTTGCATGTTTCTGAACTTGAGCAGAGTTTTACCATTAGAGGTCTTTCTTCACTGAGGATGCGGGACCCGTACGGTTCCGGGTTTATATTTTAAATGGTCAGATGGGTCCGGGTCGGTCCTAGTTCATTACTTCGGGTCCCAAGTCTGATTAATATTGTGTGTAAAACCCGAGTCGATCGGAGAACGGCCGTGAGCGCTACCGCGCTAAAGCTCGAGTGCTGTTTTAGCGTGCCTCCGGTTTCTATGGCGATAGCAACTGGCTCTTGTCACGACCACGCGCCGCTTCATTTTCTTTATCCCATTTTTTTAATAATCTTACTATTAATAGACAATATCTTTACTAAAATCTAAACAGTTTGCACAGAGATTGTAGCAAAAAGCAGTGCTAATACTGAATGAGCAAAGCTCTAGCTGACTCAGGATATAAAAAACGCAAAGCTGTAATGTAAAGTCTGTCATCGGGACAGCAAGTAGACTTTTAAATCTGAAATAACTAGTGGATTAAGCTTTTTTTAATCGGCAAAAGAGAAATAGAAAGCAGAAGCAGTAAAAGTGCCTATCTTATAGAAGTTATTAACATTATAACATCAGTCACATTTATAATCTATAGACCTGCACTGTCTATATAGGCTATAGTATACATAGTATTGTATATAATTGAGTTTGATAAAAGGGGTCATCAAATTACTTCATATATCAGTGCAAAAACATCAAGTGTTTTCGTGGTGCTTTGACAAACAGTGTCAGCTTTGTTTATGGCAAAAAAAGTTTGGGGTGGTTAAATTAATGAACTATAATGTGAAATTAATATGAATGTTTTATAAATCAAAGTATTGTGTTGTGTCACACATTATTAGTTCTTTGTTACATGTATAGTAGACCATTTTTTGTCAGTGGATAATAATGATTGCCCTTTTCACCAGCTACCACCACAAGTAAATTTCAGATCTGTGGAAAACACTGTATTACTACCTTGAAAGGCGCATATTAGTACCGCGAAAAGCGCATATGACTTCCTCAAAAGGTGCATATTACTACCTCAAAAGGCGCAAATTACTACCTCAAAAGGCGCATATTAGTTCCTCAAAAGGCACATATTAGTTCCTCAAAAGGCACATATTAGTTCCTCAAAAGGCGCATATTAGTTCCTCAAAAGGCGCATATTTCTATCTCAAAAGGTGCATATTACTACCTCAAAAGGCGCATATTAATACCTCGAAAGCTGCATATTACTACCTCGAAAGCGCATCTTACTACCGCGAAAGGCGCATATTACTACCCCGAAAGGCGCATATTACTAACTCAAAAGTCGCATATTACTACTTAAAGGCGCATATTACTACCTCAAAAGGCACATATTACTACCTCGAAAGGCACATATTACTAGCTCAAAAGGTGCAAATTACTACCTCAAAAGGCGCAAATTACTACCTCAAAAGGCACATATTATTACCTCGAAAGCTGCATATTACTACCTCGAAAGGCGCATATTACTAGCTCAAAAGGTGCAAATTACTACCTCAAAAGGCGCAAATTACTACCTCGAAAGGCGCATATTAGTACCTCAAAAGGCACATATTACTACCTCAAAAGGCACATATTACTACCTCAAAAGGCACATATTACTACCTCGAAAGCTGCATATTACTACCTCGAAAGGCGCATTTTACTAGCTCAAAAGGTGCAAATTACTACCTCAAAAGGCGGATATTACTACCTCAAAAGGCACAAATTAGTATATCAAAAGGCGCATATTACTACCTCAAAAGGCACATATTACTACTTTGAAAAGCCTTGAAAGCTGCATATTACTACTTCGAAAGGCGCATATTACTACCTCAAAAGGCACATATTAGTTCCTTAAAAGGCGCATATTACTACCTCAAAAGGCGCATATTAGTACCTCGAAAGGCGCATATTACTACCTCGAAAGGCGCATATTACTACCTTGAAAGGTGCATATTAGTACCCCGAAAGGCGCATATGACTTCCTCAAAAGGTGCATATTACTACCTCAAAAGCGCATCTTACTACCCCGAAAGGCGCATATTAGTTCCTCAAAAGGCACATATTAGTTCCTCAAAAGGCGCATATTAGTTCCTTAAAAGGCGCATATTACTACCTCAAAAGGCGCATATTTCTATCTCAAAATGTGCATATTACTACCTCAAAAGGCGCAAATTACTACCTCGAAAGGCGCATATTAATACCTCGAAAGCTGCATATTACTACCTCGAAAGCGCATCTTACTACCCCGAAAGGCGCATATTACTACCCCGAAAGGCGCATATTACTAACTCAAAAGTCGCATATTACTACTTAAAGGCGCATATTAGTACCTCAAAAGGCCCATATTTTTACCTCAAAGGGCACATATTAGCACCTCAAAAGGCGGATATTACTACCTCAAAAGGATCATATTTTTGCCTCAAAAGGTGCATATTATTACCTCAAAAGGCTCATATTTTTACCTCAAAAGGCGCATATTACTACCTCAAAATGCGCATATTACTACCTCAAAAAGCGGCATATTACTACCTCAAAAGGTGCATATTAGTACCTTAAAAGGTGCATATTACTTCCTTAAAAGGCGCATATTACTACCATAAAGGCGCATATTAGTAGGTTCTTATAAATGGTACCAGTGACAGTTCTATCAGAAACCTTACAAAAACAATTGAACAAATGTAACCATTACACCACCGTAAACAACCCATCTTGCTAAAGACATTAGAAACTAAATGCATGCTAACAAACCGTCAACATCACTTTGCTCTGACAACAAACAACAAAACTGGACAGCGCTCAATGCCTTAAGGAACTTATTGAGCTGTGCACTAAAAATACGCTGCAAATCCATAAATAGACATTTTAATGCAAAGGAAATGTTGAACTTACTCTCAAATGGCGACACACATTGGAGCTACACATCAATACAGCTCTCAGACTACATAGACTATGTGATATATCAAGATAAACTCAAACAATTAACTGTAAACACCTATTGAACTCAATAAATGGAGAAATGCTGCATATACTGTAAAATAAATTGTATGTAAGACAAGAGACCCAAAATTACAGAGTGTCAAGAGCAGCTCAAATATAACCTAACTGGAAAATTCATCTAAAGCTAAATGTTTTGTTTAGAAACATGGCACTGTAGCTGCTTTCTACAGGTGGCCAATCATGGTGGTCCATGTAAAAAGTCTGACCATCTTAAACCAGCTTGATAGAAACAGCACCCATCTTCCAAAACACAGATCCAACATCTTAAAGACCAAATCACTTTCTTGAAACAACATGAGACTTTAAAAACATTTTTAGGGAACTGGTGTCAAAACACAAAAATATATGGAACAAAATACATCACTCAACTACATCAACAATCAGACGATGATCATTACTCCTTATCTTCAATTTCCCTATCCATTCATCTTATTTATTCCTTCACATGTTTTCTTTCCATACCAGTTCTCTCTTATTCCACCAATATGTTCTCTCTCTGTACGATGTACAATGGTACCTTTTACTCGCAGATAAAACAGCAGTGTTAGTAGCATCCCTATGTGGGCTGGTGGTTCCTGGATCCACTTCACTGTCTCTCATCCATCCTTCCTACCACTGGAGCTCAGCCCGTGTCTCTGGTCCCCACTGACTCGCTCAGTAACACACCATCACATGCCCCTCCGTCTGCATTCACACACACACACATGCGATGAGCACAGCACTACTGAGCATGCTCGGTTTAGTGCTTCTTAGTGGTTGTTAAAAAGATTTTGGGTTGTTCCAGCGTATAATATGTTCTCTCTCTTTATTCAATGTCCTCATGAGGACCCCTGCAGGTTGATGCCTTCACTTGTATATACTAGTAAAAACCCACATCTGCCACAAGAGGGTGCAAGTGATGCTTTTAACCGCATTGGCCTGATTCTCTGAGTCTCTGTGGAGAAGTGATGCTATTAATAAACATGCAGCAGTGAAAGACAGAAAAGACAATCTTGCAGGTTAGGTCATAGTTTAAGGCCAGGGGGTTTAGTTAAGTGTTTAGTCATTTGTTGGCGACTTCAGCATGGTAGAGCATTGCATTATTAGCGCAAAAGGTCATGTGAACGATACATAGGGAACATACATACTGATAAAACGTATAGTTTGAATGCACTGTAAGTCATTATCGATAAACGTGTCTCCAGATGCATAGGCGTAACTAAAGAAGATCAATTTGACTTTAAAGGGGACTTTTTCATGTTTAAATGCTATAACTGGGTCCCCAGTGCTTCTACCAAAATAGAAAATGTGAAAAAGCTTAGTTTTGGTAAACCATTCTCTACACGCTTGTGAAAAAATAGGTCATTAACATTTGGCTCCCCTTGTGATGTCAGAAGGGTACAATACCGCCCCTTAATCTGCACAATCCAACCATGGTACTGCCATTTAGTGCAGAGATCAGATCATTTGCATTTAAAGGACATTTTTGCTCACACCTATATAGTGGTTATTTTAACATGTTATAATAAATTATCTATATGATATTTTGAGCTAGAACTTCACATATGTACTCTGGGGACACTAAAGATTTATTTTACATCTTAAAAAGTATTGTGAAATGTCCCATTTAAATGCTAAGAATTTTTTTTTAGCTTATCTTAATGCTTGTGTTGTCCTATTTGAAATAATTTTAAGTCATCTTGAGGCCCCCTTGGAAATTTAGTAAAGCCCCCTAAAGGGCCCCCGACCCCTGGTTGAAAAACACTGACGTAGACTACCAAGTTTAAATCATGAGGGCTCTTCTTAATCCATCATAAGAAACTTTGCCTAATAAGAAACACATTTGAACCTAGGAGATCATAACGTAAGTGAAACCATAAATGTGAATAGTTGACCTGGCGATGTTGCAATACTCGGGAGGTTGCGAAAACATTTCCCAAATACCTCAACAATGAGAATCTATTCCTCTCTCTCACTTCTCAGGATGGGCAGCTTTATCAGAGCCAAGCCCAGCTAAGCATGTCTTATCTGAGGACTTTAACCCTGACGTCTGCTTTAGCTCATTCATACGTCTGTAGCGTAACTACACGTTCTGTGAACATTCCTGCATCTATTTACTTCTAGTCAAGTTGTTAGTTAATTGCTAATGATGTTATTTACTGTAGAAGAAGCATTGTAAGACAATACGTACTTCAATTGTACTTTTAAAAATTAAAAAGTACATGATGTCGTGCTGCCAGCTCTATGTTCCAGTGTCGTCATCTAATTGAAAATGACAAAGGCTTTAGATCTGCAGGACTGGACAGTAAATCTCTAACCTAAAGGCAAACTCGATACGCAGCCATTAGGCCTTAATTCACAGAGGTTCTGTTTATGTGCCTGACAACACTGAAGCAAACCCGCTGGTCTGTCTGGTACGGTTAAGCTGTGTGTGTGTGTTATCACATAAATAAAGGGGTTAATGGAAGGCCCTGGGATTCTGGTACACGGACAGACAGCAGCTATGGGTTCGTACAACTCTAATGGTTTTCCATTACAGCCCAGCGTGTGCATTTGTGTTCAGGGATTAGTCATCGAACAGATGTGCAGCAACCTGCAGCATTTACTAACTCAAATATCTAACAGAAAACACATGCAAAACATTGCCTCATAAATAATTCAGCACATAAACTAGTAAATGATCACTTCTGAGTAAAAATCAGGGTTGGTTTACAGATGATCTGCCCATACGACATCCCATCATAAAGCTGGAATGAAAACCAACGCATCTGGATACAGATCATGATCTGAATCCTCATCTGTAAAAAATACAATATAATTTATATACTAACTGATTATCATTTAAAATAATAAATAAAAGATTAATTTGCATACACAAATGGTCCCTAGCTGTCAGTCAGTGCACCTAAGAATTCATTATTAGTACCTCAAAGGCACATACACGTCATATATACATATCTGTAAAAGAGACACAGGACCTTTTCAAAGGGTCCAAACGCTAGTCAGTGTGCAGGAATAATGAATATGACAATCTTGCATTATCATGATGACTACATTTTACCATGACAAGATAAAATACAACATTTACAAACACCAAAAACAGATCTAAAATTTAAATCTGACCTTTATTAGTCTTTATTTAAAAGTTTAAATGCGGGGTGCAAGATCTACCCCAATAGAATCTGGACCTTCTTTTGATTAACCCGCCCCACACATACGCAACCCAGGCAATGATATCGGTTAGTATACACACCCCTTACTGCTTATTGGCTACAAATGTGTTTTGGTAGTTGGCCTTACTCCCTTTTCCAAAGTGTTTTTCAAAAATCATGCACCCCGCCTTTAAGCTGATTTCATTGCACACATTTAATATTTAAAGGCTTAGTTAATAAAAAAAAAAACAGATAATTTACTCACCACCATTTCATCCAAAATGTAGATGTCTTTCTTTGTTCAGTCGAAAAGAAATTGTGTTTTTTTGAGGAAAACATTCCAGGATTTTTCTCATTTTAATGGACTTTAATGGACCCCAACACTTAACAGTTTTAATGCAGTTTAAAATTGCGGTTTCAAAGGACTCTTAACGATCCCAAACGAGGCAAAAGGGTCTTATCTATCAAACGATTGTCATTTTTGGCAAGAAAAATAAAAATATGCACTTTTAAACCACAACTTATCAGCAGCCATATCACCCTGTAGCCCAAGACAGCTTGCCCACTGAAGCTAAGCAGGGCTGAGCCTGGTTAGTACTTGGATGGGAGACCACCAGGGAAAACCAGGTTGCTGCTGGTAGAGGTGTTAGTGAGACCAGCAGGGGGTGCTCACCCTGTGGTCTGTGTGGGTCCTAATGCCCCAGTATAGTGACGGGGACACTATACTGTCAAAAAAGCACCGCCCTTCGAATGAGACGTTAAACCGAGGTCCTGACTCTCTGTGGTCATTAAAAATCCCAGGATGTCCTTCGAAAAAGAGTAGGGGTGTGCCCCGGCATCCTGGCCAAACTTGCCCATTGGCCTACTAATCATCCCTCATACTAATTGGCTATATCACTCGGTCTCCTCTCTCACGTAATTGCGTATTGACGTGGAAAGGTCACCTGTTACATATATAAAAACGCACATTTGTGGACCATTTTAAACAAAAAACTGGCACAAAGACATTAATTAGTATCATTCGACATACAACAACGTCGGAACGGTCCTCTTTCTCCACATTTGTAAACACTGGGGCGTAGTTTCGCATAAGTCATCCGTGACCTCTCGACGTGATGACGTATTACGTGAGGTTGCGCAGGCGCGTCATACAACCGCAGGGAGACAGAAGTTGTGGTTTAAAAGTGCATTTTTTTTTCTTGCCAAAAATGACAATCGTTTCACTAGATAAGACCCTTATGCCTCTTTGGGATCGTTTAGAGTCCTTTGAAACTAAAATTTTAAACTGCATTAAAACTGTTAAGTGTTGGGGTCCATTAAAGTCCATTAAAATGAGAAAAATCCTAGAATGTTTCCTCAAAAAAACTTAATTTCTGAACAAAGAAAGACAACAACATTTTGGATGACATGGTGGGGAGTAAATTATCTGGATTTTTTTATTAAGAAAATGGACTAAACCTTTAAGATTCGACACTCTCATGCCTTGCCAGCACAACAACAAAATTAATTTGTCAAAACACCCTTTAAGATTATGATGTCATTCTCTTCCATGTCTGATTCTGACCACACACTGAATCCTGATCCTGTAATGACTCTGAGCGGCTTGTCAGATGTATTTATCAAACACATGTGTCTGCCTACTCCAATCGTGATGCTTGACAAATGCTTCATGCTGGTGAAATTGAAGCAGATTGGACAGACTGGAACTCATAAAATTTGAGATAAAATGTATGAGGGGATGACATCACACACAAGAAGAAAACAATCATAAAACATTAAAGACACAATGAAATTCTAATAGAGTTTTGTGGCTTTTAGTCCACGCCTGTCAGCTTCATCTGTCTGCTTTTGTACTCTGCCAAATTATACGATATTTTACGAATAATAGCAGACATACCAAATGTATTTACATATTTGTTCTTAACAAGATTCTAGCATTTTCTATGCGGTTTATCAACACACAAGTAAATTTGCAGTAAACACCTTGGCATCTCAAATTCACCTAACTTGCATGTTTTTGGACTGTGGGAAGAAACTGGAGAACCAGCCGGGCTTAAACCAGGGACCTTCTTGCTGTGAGGCAACGGTGCTACTCAACGAGCCACCGTGCTGCCCTCATTTTAAAAATACTAAAAATAAAAAATCATTAATGGGAATAAACTGCTTTTCAGGTAATTTAATTACAGTTAGATTAGTCTGTACTTAATGTTTGATAAAATGTACAGTACATATTCAGTGCATATGAGGAAAACGTTATGATCCATTTTCAATGTGTGATAACCAGATGGTGTCTTGAAATATCATACTACATTTGCATGCACGCAATATGGCAAAAATATTCTTCTTTTTTATCTCGGGCACTCTTTCCAATAAAAAAGAGTTTGAAAACGGGAGGAGGAGGAGGTCACAAGCGTATGCAAAGACATCCTTCACGGAACAACAAAAGGGCCATTAGCCAACAGGCACTCAAATTAAGTATTTCCAAAATGCATCTATTTAAAACAACTGACCGAGGACATTTAGGATAATCGGAGTCAAAGTCTGGCAAGGCATACAGTGCATGAGGTGGTGAGACCTTTGGTCTGAATCAACTGAGGTGCATACAAGGAAAGGTGAAAGGTGTTAAAGGTGTTATATTGTGTTCAAAGGAGAGTTCACACAAAAATGTAAATTCTGTAATTATTTTCTCGCTCCCATAAATTAATTTTTTCTGATGGAAGATACAAGGAAGATATTTTGAGAAATGTTTGTAACCAAACAGAAGCCCCATTGACTTCCACAGTATTCTTTTTCCTACTATGGATGTCAATGGGGCTTGGATCGGTTTTGGTTGGTGAGGGTGAGTAAATGATGACAACATTTATTTTCATTTTTGGGTGAACTATCCCTTTAAGAGGAAGAGATTAAGGGCCCTATTTTAACGATCTGAAACGCAAGTGCGAAGCGCAATGCGCAAGTGACTTTGTGGGTGGATCTTGGGCGCTGTTGCTATTTTACCGGTGGAGAAATAACTCTTGCCCCAGGCACAAATCAATAAGGGGTTGGTCTGAAGTAGGTTCATTATTCATAGGTGTGGTTTGGGCGTAACCTCAAATAAACCAATCAGAACGCTATCCAACATTCCCTTTAAACGCAAGGGCACAAGTTCCATGGCGGGTTACTATTATTATGACGGATTTACCAGGCGCACGCCAGGAGCGGTTTACAGCCGAGGAGACCGACGTTCTTGTAAGAGCAGTCAAAGGCAGAGAAGTTGTTTTGTATGGGGATAGGAGAAACACGCCCAAATCAGCGTAGGTTAAACAGGCGTGAGAGGAAATAGCCACAATTGTCTCATCAGCTGGCATCCCCATCGTTGCGCCAAACGCTATAATGATGTCAGGAGACGGGGGAATCCCAAGCTTGCCAGCATAAATCGGGCACGCCGTGTAACGGGAGGTGGATCTGCCTCAGGACCTGACGCCAGCAGAGGACATCGCTGCGTCCACCCTCACCGCTGAAAGGGTTTGGGGGCTTTGAAATCGGACCCAAGAAACGCAAGCAAGGTCCAACCCCAAAGTACACTTACAAATCAAGTTCATATACTGTACATTAAGGTTTCTTATAAAAATATTTAAATCGTTATTTGCATGAGAATTTTTTAACGCAGCCACACAATAAATAAAAACTATCACCACAATGCTTTCCCTTATCTCATGTGTTAATATTTTTTATTGTAACAATTTATGATTTGCAAAAATAACTGTTGCATCTGTGTAGATTAGATAAGCAAAGTGTGTGCGCGTTGTGCACGCTATACATTATGGTAAAGCATGTGCCCTTAAAATAGCATAATGAACCACGCGCAACGCGCCGCTGACTTTAGACTAGTTTTTTTGGTCAGGGGCGTAATTGTTTTTTGAAACTGCAAAATAGCATCAGGTATGGTTTGCGCCGCAACACGCCTCCTTTTATGCGCTGAACCGCCCAGGGAGCGCAAGTTCATTCCCTAGTTTGCCGATGTGCGTCTGTGGAGGGAAAAACCCGCTGTGCGCCGGTGGAAAATATGAATGACACTGACAAAGTCAATTGCGCTGGGTGCAAGATAGGGCCCTTAAAGTGTCAAAAACATGAGATCTTAAAATATTTGGCTTTTATATAGGAACTTGGATTGGTCTTGGTCTGGATCTGATCTTAGGTTTTGGTCTGAGTCAGAATTTTTGTTTCTGGTCTTGCATATAAAATCTTGAATTCATGAAACTACTATCCAGTGGCAGCTCGTGACTGCTCATCCGAGGGACGCAAATTCAAAAAAGTGTTCCGAGTATTGCTCGTATTTTCAAAATTTGTGTTTGTTGCGTCATGTGAACCATGTGCATCACGTGTTTTGTCAAAATTAGTGCCTGCTGCACACGTGTCAAAACAGTTTATGATAAAAGTGACGCTCATGTTCACAAAATATACGCAAGACACTCCCTTAACAGGCACTCTGATTGGGCATGAGATTATGCGAGTATCTGGCAACACGAGTGTCTCTTTTATCATAAACCCTTTAGACGCGTCTCCATCAGGCACTTATTTTGACATGCATGTTGTGATGAATTTCACATCGAGCGCCCTCGAAAAAAGAAGTCACCGGCTGCCACTGCTACTACAGTATGCATAATTTCAAACATATAGAGTGGTTTTCCAGTGGCTGGGTGTCAAGTGCAACAATCTGCATTAGATCTTCTCCAATCTCTCATATACTCTACAGGTCGTCACATAAACGCTGAACAAAGAGCAGGTGTGGATCAATGCTTGCGTAACTGACAGTAAAGCTTAAAGGGTGAAAACAGAAGAACCTTACTGTCACTAAATAAAAAAAACATTCATTATCATAAGCGGCGGTATGAAGAATAAAACTGTAATCTTACAGAAAGAAGCTTTTATCACAGAGGAAGAAAATTTCACTTTTTAGGTAATCAGCATAAAGTCATGAAAGCATGTCATCCATTCACACACAGTAATCCTACAGAGATTACAGTACAGAGCCCCTACACAAAATTTTAAACTGCATGCTGTACAATACACCCATAGTTAAACCTATCATGCAATAATACTGCTGGAAGTTCAGCTAACACTTTTCATTTTTATAAAGCAGTATGTAATCACGGACGTGATTTAAAGCCTATATTTAAACAAACAGAAAACCTATCTAGATATTCTGACTACAGATACAGCATTCTTCACATATCTGCATTGTCCTCAGAGTCAACAATGCCTTCTGTCACACGATTGCAGGATTTCATCATGCCAGACATCGTGCCAAACCTCTTCCTGCCTGGCAAAGGGCCCTTTGTGTGTCTCTGTGCCTAATTCACTGCATCAAGCACTTTTCTCTGTTGTCAAACAAGATTCTTCAAAAATATTCAGATTTCTGCAATGGCCCCTAGGATGATTTGGACAATAAAGCAACAATTAAACATCACTAAATTGTTGTAATTGCATTAAAAGAAAGATACACTTTTCAAGCAAAATATCTAAAACATAATATATACAGAGATGTTTAAGCAAATTAAAGTGTAGTCCATTAAAGGGACGCAAACGTGTTTTAGCAATATAAAAATAGTCTCTGGTATCCCCAGAATGTGTCTGTAAAGTTTCAGCACTAAATACACCACAGATCTTTCATCTTATACGATGTTGAACATGGCCATTTGTGACTGCAATGAAAAACGTGCTGTTTTTGTGTTGTGTTTCTTTAAATGCAAAGAAAGCTTCTGTTCCCCTCCCCGTATGCAAAGTAGGGTGTAGAGTGCTTACACATGTTTGGACTACATCAAAACATGTGTCTCTGGCAGAAGGTTGAACTACGCAATCATAAGGCAGAGTCTGTGAGCGGTCATGGGTGGGGCGTAATCAATGTGACATCACATTGATAGGGGATCCCCAACAGCCTGTTTTGTGTGACTGTTGCTGTTTAAAGGAGATTACACAAAGAAGAAAAGATGGATTTGTATAATTACAGGATGTTTCTGCACACACACTAGCAACTCATTTTCTGCTAGAAAAACATTTAAAAGTGCATTTTCTAGGATGGGGGTTTATCCACCTCCTATGTGATACGTGGACATAATTTTTTTTTATTGTTTGCACCATAATACTTAATTCTGTGTAACTGGAACCTACACAAACACGGACAACTACACTGTTCAAAGAAAAATATTTGATTATTATATTTTGGACTGTCAAAAGATTAATCGTGATTAATCACACACAAAATAAAAATGAGTTTTTGCATAATATATGTGTTTGCACTTTGTGTAATTATTTAAATGCATGTATGTATTCAAGAATTTTTTACACGCATATATATTTATTTAGATTTTGATCGTTTTTTTATTATATATAAATGTAATAAAATATACATAAATAAAAAAATTCTTACATTTATACATCTATGTGTGCATTTATATATACATAATAATTACACACAAATATATTATGCAAACACAAACTTTTATCTGGTATGCGATTAATCGAGATTCATCTTTTGACAGCCCTAATTATTTTTATTGGTTCTTCCTAACCCCAAAATAGCTGGTAGAAATCTGAAAAAAAAGACAAACCAAAGCTTGGGTCTAAGGAGGTGAAAGCAACACTTTGTAGTTTGCCATGTAAGATTGGCTTTCATCCGGGTATAGATTGGTCCGGGTATAGTCATTTCAGAGAATTGTTTCTAAACACATTATTAATGTTAGAAATGTATTGCTAAAACATTTTGCAAAGACTATGTACTATGTAGAACTGAATTATGGAGTTACAGTACACCGTTAAACAGTTTTTCCACATTTCTGTGTTCAAGATTACACTGTAAGCCCAGACAATTTGATTCTACTTAAAAAACATAGGGTAACTCACTGCCCTAAAAACATTTGTTAAACAAACAAGTAATTTTAAGTTAAACAAGTAATTTTAAGTTAAACAAACATGTAATTTTAAGTTAAATCTACTTAAAACTGCTGAACAGGCCATTTAAATGTTTCGTTAACTGAATATAAAACGTCTTATTCCAGTATATATAACAATATAATAAACTTATTTTAACATAGTTTTATAAAACTTGTACGTTTAAGAGAACTCTGCAATCTTTGCCTCTCACAAAAAAGAAGATGCATTGCAAAGCAAAGGTAACATCAAGTAAAGCACAGGTGTAAACTTCACACAGAGACCTCAACACTGAACACACAAGTCTCAATAATGGTGACAGTAATCAAATCTCGTGAAGTGAAAAGATGAGCTCTTGCACTTCACCACAAAAACAATAAGCTACATAATGATAACAAAAAACAACTGCAGTAATATAAATGAAGAGAAACAAACAGCAAAACAACACTCATATAACAGTAGCAGTTAATGTATGCATGCTGCAATGCATTATGGGTAAAATTTTCAAATCCAGAGACTTAAAGGAATAGTCTACCCTTTTGCCATATGTTATTACCTCAACTTAGACGAATTAATACATATCTATCTTTTTTCAATGCGTGCACTGTACAGCGCGTCGTGAATGTGTTAGCATTTAGCCTAGCCTAATTCATTCCTATGGTACCAAACAGGGAAGCCACCAAACACTTTCATGTTTCCCTATTTAAAGACGGTTACATGAGGAGTTATACCCGTAAGTATGGTGCCACAAAATAAAACTTTTTTTGGTACCATAGGAATGAATGGGGCTAGGCTAAATGCTAACACATTCACAACGCGCTGTACAGTGCACGGATTGAAAAAAGATAGGTATGTATTAATTCGTCTAGGTTGAGGTAATAACATAGTTTAATATGGCAAATGGGTAGACTATTCCTTTAAATAAGCTAAAATAAGTTGATTTAACTCAAAATTTCTTGTTGAATGAGAGAAATCGTGAAATTCGTGCATTAAACTTAAAAACTAGCGTAAACATTTTTCAGAGTTTAGGTTAAGGGTACTTATTTATTTGGGTTAAAACAACATGAGGGCTAACAGTGTACTTGGGCGGGGCTAAAACGGTGGCTTGATGAGGCACAGGAGCCACAGAGCATGTCAACACAATCGCGAGCATCTTTACCTACAGCAGCTTTCCCTACGAGTGGGAGTGGTTTCAGCGCCAACATCAGACACGCCCCCAGCATTTGAGAGCAGAGAATCTGGCCTGTTTTAACTTATTTTATGTTTTTGGCTTTGTGGTTAATATCACGTTTTTCTGTGGTATCACAAACAGGGAACAAATTTAATAACGGACTTTACACTGACTTTAATGCGTTTACTGGAAGATGAGATGGTATGGGTCATAGTTCATGTTTACAGTCGAGCACTTATGAGCTACATCCTAATCCTGCAAGTTAACATAGACCATAACAGAAAACACTAGCTGGTGATAAAATCAAAATTCTATTCTTTTCTATTCTATTCATATTTATTTCACAGGACTGTAAATAACTTTTACACTGCAAACAGTCATCAGTTTTTCTTATGTGTTTGTGCATTATTATTAAGAGCTGTTAAATATGGATGGATGCTTGTGGTGTTAGGATCTCAGAGCTGTGATAAATGTGCCGTCTGCTCTGCAGGAGAACTCTTCATATTTACACAAGCTGATTATGACAACTTAATACCTGAGGTTCAACCCCGCCACTGAAGAGCTCATCTCCTCTGTTACCAAACTTCACATTTACTTACAGTTAGGCACAAAAAAAATCACTCTCATCTTTACTGCTTTCTCATTTCCTCTCTCTCTCTCCTAATCACAGTTTTATTCTCCTCTTTGATTCGCTTTTTTCTTTCTATTCAAAACTAATTCAATGGGCTGCCCTTGCTCCATTGTAATTATTACAGTATTGTCTTTTAATTATGAAGTAAAAATGTATTAGCAAAAAAGCTTAAAATCTAGCTGTCATACAATTTGCATGCAACCCTGAAATGCACGGCATGATTTTAACCCTTTAGATGAATATGAATGGAAACTAAAAATCTCCTGCAATATTTAGTCTGACATCCTGAGGCTGATGTTTAACACCTTCTGTCCACAAATCATGAGTTGCAAGCCCTATTTTGTATTTTATAGTAAATGCATAATTTTAGAGAGACATCATTTCCCCCACCCCATTTGTTTCCTCTGACTGAGCATGGGAATGACAGCTGGCTCCTTCATGCATGACGACAGACAAGCAGCTCAGTCAGCAGGCAGCGAATCAGATGCCTCAATTCAGCCACACAAACATATACACATATAGACAAACATCCCTCCTCCTCCTTTTTCTGTACTTTCACCCATAGTACACTGAGCTCCTTATTTTTCTCTCTTAAGCCCCTCGGGGTCAATTCAACACAAAGCTTTGTCTGAAATTTTACACAGCCTAAGCTAAATATGAATATTGTCTGTGTATTTTTGCGTGTGGCCTGCTGTAAAACGTCTCTGTAGGACATTGTGTAGTTAAAGGGCACCTATTGTCTGATTTTTCATTTCCTTTGGTGTGTAAATGTGTATTAGTAAATGTTAACGATATGCAAAACAGTTTACGTCCTGGGATTGGTGATGTAGACAAGACCGACATTATCATAATTCCTCCCGCTTCGGAGGCTGTAAGTTAACTCCTGTTAGCATTGCATTGCGAGGGAATCTTTTAAACATGGTAAGGAGCGTCACATTTCTGGCTGACGTTAGAGGTATTCAAGCCAATCACAACGTACAGATTAGCTGGCCAATCAGGGACACAACGCTTTTCAAATCGATGAGTTTTGTACAGAATCTGTGTGTAAAAATTTGGAGCTACAAAAATGTACGGTATGTGGAAAAAAAATTGTTTTTTGAACCATAAGCCACGCGAACACATTGTATTATACCAAATATTTTTTTTTAGCAATGAAATAGGTGCCCTTTAAGGCCAGCAAGAGCAGAAAAGGACTAATAGATGAATATACCAAAATATTACAGTGACGCCCGCATCAATATGAAGGCAAATAGAATCAATGATAAATAATCAGAAGTTTGCTAGAAGCAGCCTGGAGGAAATCATCTTTGCAGTGGAAGGCACATGATCATTACTGGTAGATCAAACCTGGTTGCATTTTGTTTATCAACATTGATGTACTGTATATTCCCTGTCAGCTTGTGGCCCAATGACATGGCACATGTATGAAAAGTGTGCATTGAATTTTTATCTTTTATTTGAGACTTTTAAATATTAGTGACATCAGCCACAAGAAGCATTCAAGGTGAAAAAATGTTGACCTTGATGATCTCATCAGAACTATTCAATATACAGGAAAGCCAGGTGCTGTACTGTAGATAATCAGACAGTAAAAAGCAGTAAAAAAATCTTTATGATTATGATTATTATGTGTAAATGAACACATAGTGGTTTTATAGTTTTTACATTTTGTGCACATAATATCTACTGTATGTGTGAACAACAACCCTTATTTCTAATACTCTTGTCTGTGGTGGTTTCTTGAAAGAATTCACTAACGATTGTTAATAAATAATTTAGTTTCTTGCAACACTAAAACATCTCAAGAACCCTCAAGCATTATTTTGCACGTCTCGCTGAGCAAAATAATGAAACCAACACAATTAAATACTGTTTGAATTAATGAATTGAGAACTGTGAAAGACATTCAGCAAACTCTCAAATGTCAACCATCGAGCAAAAAAGAGGTCAGTGGGTCTTTTGGTGTTAAATAATGAATGATCGAATGAATAACAGCTACATCAACTAAGAGCAGCTTTCATATCAGGTTAAGCTGCCTCAATCTGCAATCCTATTGGCTGAGAGATGCCACAGGGACAAGAATCATTGGATGCAAGTCTGTGATGTGTGTTGCCAGTGGTTGGGAAAAAAGTCAACTTGTGGTATACTAAACAACCAAAGATAAAAATACTAGAGTACTAAACATTACTGAAACTATACTATGTCAATCTGTATCAGTGTCCCATTGAAACTTGCCTTAATTTAGCTCACTTTAATTTTTCATTATCATAAACATGAACTTTCATAGGCAGAATTGCAAAATTGTGTTCCCAAGAAATAAAAAAGAAAGAGAGCGAGCGAGAGAGAGAGAAAAAAAACTTTACATTGAGAAACAATGTGACTCTGATGTTTGATAAAGACCAGAAATCAGCAAATATTACAATTATTTACACCTATAAACTATACAAAAAACAAACAAATCTTGCAGATCTTGCAAACATTGTGCATACTTTGCAAGCATTGCAGCTTTTGAAAAATATTATGGATACATTCAAACAAGTTTATGTGGCTATAATGAGTACAGTGAGCCACAGGCAGGGATGTGGGTGGAAAGTGAAGTCAACTCTCTCTCTCGTTCTCTCTCTCTCTATAGTGGGTGGAGGAGAAATAAATTTTTACTGTTATATACATTACCTATTGCCCCTACCTGCACCTACAACAACACTACAGTATGACCCAAAACCTATGCCTTTCCTGACTTTACAGATGTTTAAAAAAACTGAAAGAGCATTTGTGAAGTTATTTTCCACTCCCAAAAACTTTCAAAATATTTAGACTTATTTGAACCAAACACTCCCACATAACAAGCCCCCAGAATAAGTTAAACTTACCCTAAAGTTATCCAAGGTATCATAACCACCCACAAATCATGTTTAGTCATGACAGTGCAGCATGACTCTGCTTTTGCTTAGCCAACACACTGAGAGATTTGTGGCATGACTTCATAAGTGAATCAAAAAGCCTGGCACCAAGGCCGATCCAAGCCAGACGTATTTCCTGAAATGATGTACAGTATGTCCAGAGAGTAAATGGACTTCTGCAAATAATGCTTTTTTCATCCTCTTTCATGCTCACACAATGAGACACACAGTGCTGACTCAAGCCATTGAATCAAGTCAGGAATGCAGATTTATGCATTTGGCAGACACTTTCATTAAAGGAAATCGTTTCCTGGGATCGAACCCACAACCTTTGTGCTACTACTACTTACAAATGCAATGCTCTAACAATTGAACTGTAGGAACCCAGCATGGTTATGACATGGATGATTTGCAATAAGTTTTAAACAATGAAGTTGTTTACATCCTCACTATTTTAATGGAAGATTTTTTAGGAGCATAGCTGCCTGTTTTATCGTTAAAAACAGATTTTTTTTTTACAGTGAAGGCATAAAAGTTTGCATTTATTATAATCAGCATTTTGATTGTTTTTTTAGCTACAGTCTGTTCCTTAAATATATATATACACACTGTAGAGCGCACAATGCACATCAACACCTGGTGTCTCTCGCCTCAGCCTGTGAAACTGTGAGGGAGGGGGAAGACATAAAAAGAAGGCAAAGTGAGGAAATAGATGGTGTGATAAAGGGTGAGAACTGTAGACCCTGGGTAAAAATCTAAAGATATCTTCCTATTCGCATCTCTCAAAATTGAGTTTGTGGTGATATCAAGCCTAGAAAGCCAAAAAAGACCTTTAGATTGAGCACCGACATACAGTATATACCAGGGTTTCCCGCAGCACTTTTCAGTTCGGGCGGCCCACCTAAGCTGTGATACCCTACCACCTTAACAAGGTCGTCCAAAAAATAATAATTCGCTGCACAAAAGGCCGTCAAGTGCATCTCGGAGAATAGCATGGACGCGCTTCACACTGCGAGCGGGCACGTCCACATGGCCGAAATGAGAGAAAGACATGGTTCGTCAATGTCTGGAGGATAACCAGCCTGTTTATAAAACATTTAATTCATTAATAATCTAGTATGTGTTCATTATCTGTCATAGTTTTTTCAAAATTGAGTTTTATTTGAGTGTTTTAAATAAAAATATTTTCATCATGACGCCCCTTTGATTGCCACGCCCCCGGCCCACCCACCTGCACAACCCTACCACCTTAACTAACAAATTTTCTGCGGGAAACCCTGTATACTTCTACAATAGTAAAAATATATGCCATTAAATGTTTAACATACTGTCAGTGGCTATCAGTGACAAGGAACCAACAATGCATTTTACCACAAAGACTATAAAAATTCACACAATGCCGCAGTTTCTATTGCTGCGTCCGGAATCGCCTCCTTCTATACTATAAAGTAGGTGAAAATCAGTAGGTGAGGCCAGTAGTATGTCAGAATCTAGCCATATTGCCTAGAAAATCGCAACTTTTAATTTTCCGTCGGTCTTAGTACACAATGTAACTACAGAAGAGTCAAGTTTTAAATAGAAAAAATATAGAAACTCTTTGGTTATTTTTGAGGGCGATGCTAATGTTATAATCAGATTCAATGGATTATGCTAAGCTATGCTAAAAGTGCTAGCGCCAGACCCGGAGATCAGCTGAATGGATTCCAAAACTGTAAAAATCAAGTGTTTAACTCTAGGGGAGCTGAAAAATGACAAATAGTACAGATGTTGTCAGGTTTAATTGTTGGTTGGAAATATGTTCTTTAGTGCCTGAACGAGTTCATTGAACGAAAGTTCATGAACTTGTTCATATTTTGGGCGAATGTGAACTGAACGTACTGTACTGCCTGATGAACGTTACTGTGAACTCGTTCATTCTGGTGTTTGTGAACGGCACACTTTCTCAGTTTAACGGCGTTCAATAGGGCGCCAGATTTCTATAGAGTCTTCCAGGCGAAATCCCGGCTAAAACACACTGTAAACAGACCTTAATGTGTATCGGAAAAAACACCCAATCTGGCAACCCCAGCGTTTCACGGCTGCATGCGTCATCAAAACACAAAAAAGCATGGAGGTGACACACTGACTCTGGATGCTGCTGAAATCCCTGCCGCGCCACTCACATAGTTTAACATTTAATAACATCATATTTGTCCCAAATCGTTAACGATTAACATAGGCTGCTAACGCACATTTTGGATCTTGAAATTGACTCTCGCTATTTAACGTGCACATGCGGCGTGCTATATGCGAGTTGTCCGACCTACATGCGACGCTGCACAGCGCTTCTCACCCGGTGTGCGACCCCCTTGAAGCACCTGGCTAGCCTTTCAAGGTATGTGCAAGCAAATACAAAAATTAAAAGACAGTCAAGGCTAATATAAACCCTGGTTGGATAAGGATTTAAAGTTGGATATGAAGATGAAATCTGACGCATTTAGCTTCAGTGTCAAAACTGATAAAATTATTGCTGTCTGTGGCTCTATTTGAGCTATAATGGCAATCATTTTAAAATATAATATGGGAAAAAAGAACTATAAATTAGTTCATTTTTGGAACTGTGAACTAGTTCAAAATTTTGAAATATGAACTATGAACTGAACTAGTTCATTTTAAAATTGGTGAACTGAACTTTGAACTAGTTCAAGTGTACTTTCCCAACACTGATGTTCTTATATATTTACATTTCTGCACTTGGCAGACACTTTTATCCAAAGCAATTTACAGTACAAAGTGTACATTTTTATTGTGTGTTCCTTGGGTTTGAATCCATGACCTTTTGCACTGCTTATGCAATAATCTTACAGTGAGCTACAGTATACAGAAGCACATAAATTATATTGTGACCTTAGCCAGTGATTTTAGAGATAAATTACACACAGAGCTTCCCTATTGCATTTGTAAAGCCAGCAAAAATGTTTAAAAGTCTTTGAAAGTTGCAAAAATCATCATGTCCCTTAAAATTGCTATTTATAAGCCAAGCTAAGGTTCATAATGTGCCCCACACTTTAGGGATCATTTCTAAGCCGCTGCTTAAACAATATTGACCCTCTCTCATGACATGCAAACAAATCATTGATATCCTGATTTTAAACAATTACACACATTTTGTGAAATTATTATATCAGGTTTTTGAAAACCATGCAAATGTTTAGCAAAATGGCACATATATTACATAAGGTAACATAGCATACTGTTTAAAAATCCAAATGATTATGAATTATGGATGTACAATAGTATTAGGAACGTTTCAATGTGCCAAATTGTTTTTAATAAACAACTATGACATCATAACAAGGCATAAAATATACAGCAGACAGAAATGAAGTCTTTGGCTTTTCTGACAGTATATAAAGAGGCCTAGGCTGGTCATTGTGTGAACACAACACTTAGCACTGGCAACCACTTAAGACTCCAGCAAACATTGTCCTGGACCACAAAAGAGGGAGAGAGATGAAATAGAGGATAGGCAGAGGACAGGAGGAGACAGGGGAGATAAAGAGGAGATTTTGAGGGCATTAAAGCATGTCTGCATGACTATTTTAGGATGGGCATTGGAACAGGAATGCCCACTGCTCGCTGCACTGTTGGTTTTGACCTTCAGTGTGCGAGTAAAACCATGTGATGGGACTCATGCTGTAAAATAAAAGTTATATTCTTATCTGGTAGTGACTGAGATAGGTCATCCCTTAAGAATTTTTTTTTGTATTTTTTTCTTTTTCGGAAAGTGCATGGTGGTTTTCATTTTTTATGCTCTCAAAATAACAAAAATACTCACATTTAAAAAACAAATACGTCACACAGAAATCGAAATTCTGGCATCATTTACTGTGACTACTCTGTTTGTCCAACCAATGGCAGACAGGGAGCATAATTAGAAAAGCTGTCTAAAATTTTTTTTTTTTCATAATTCTGTTTGGTGGTGGTAGTAAATACACACTTAAACTTTAATAGTGAGACTACACAGAATAAATGTGCTTTTAAAATGTCATTTTTAACAGTGCAGGACAATGAAAAAACTAATAGAGTTTATTACAAGAGAGCAATTACAATTAAAGTGTATCTGAAAGACAATAAACTAACCACTAAATAATGAACATCACGTGCAAGCTGCTAAGCAAGAAGTTTTCTCTCTGCGGAGGACATCTGATCAAATCTAACCTGGCTTTCTGGAGGAGTGGAAATGAGGAGGAGAGAACAGCGGCACATTTAATAAACGGAAGAGAATGACCGGCGTGGGAGAACGAGAGAGAGAGAAAACAGTGGAGGAAGAAAGCATGAAAGATCATGAGCGGAGGAGACGAGGAGGGCAGTCAAACGCTGAGTTGGTAAGATGGGTAGAGAGCTGACGGATAGCGAGAACGAGGGAGAGAAAGACAGAACACTCAGGATGGTGAAGTCAAAAATTCAGTTAATGAGCTGGGAAAAAATGACAGAGATAGAATAAGAAAGAGGTGATCTTTATCATTCATATTCTCCATTTTGGAACCATCTGTCTTTCCTGAGACAGTCCACCACATCTATTACATCATAACAACCATTACCATGACGATAAACCTTGCCCGGCAACAGCTAACATAACAAGCTTGATATTTTTTTTACACCTAATACCTAAAATAGCCACAAAACAGGCAGCAGAGCTTTTAGAGAAACATTTACCACTAAAACCAAAGGATGAGATTAAACTGAAGGTGACAGAGAACTGCTGAATTTATCCTTAAAGGCGAGGTGCATGAACACTGAATCACCTAAACAAACACGCCCCTACCCCAATAGAATCTGGACCTTCATTTGATAGACCCGCCCCACACATACGCAACCCAGGCAACGATGTTGGTTAGTAGACACGCCCCTTACTGCTGATTGGCTACAAAATTAACAGGCTAAATTTTCATGGATGATCTCTCATTCAGTTTGATTGTAATTTTAAGAAATTTTAAGTTAAAGGGACACTTACCTTTTTTAAAAAAAATGCTAATTTTCCAGGTCCCTTAAAGTTAAACATTTGATTTTTACCGTTTTGGAATCCATTCAGCTGATCTCCAGGGCTGGCAGTACCACTTTTAGCATAGCTTAGCATAATCCATTGAATCTGATTAGACCATTAGCATCGCCCTCAAAAATAAGCAAAGAGTTTCAATATTTTTCCTATTTAAAACTTGACTGTTCTGTAGTTACATTGTGTACTATTGAAAATTCCCAAGGAGACTATTTTCAGGCGCTGTATAATATCACTACGCCTGCTGTAGCCATGTTACGGCAGCAAAGTCCTTGATTATTACGCTAGAAAGAGAGTATAGTTCATAGCCTTATCGGCCTAGAAAATCGCAACTTTTAATTTTCCCTCAGTCTCAGTACACGATATAACTACTGAAGAGTCAAGTTTTAAATAGGAAAAATATCGAAACTCTTTGATTATTTTTAAGCACAATGCTAACGGTCTAATCAGATTCAATGGATTATGCTAAGCTATGCTAAAAGTGGCACCACCAGACCCGGAGATCAGCTGAATGGATTGGAAAAATTGAATGTTTGCGGAAAGGGGAGCTGAAAAATGAGCATATTTTCAAAAAAGTGGAGTGTCCCTTTAAAGGTGGGATTTGAATCCGGTTTCACACTAAATTAAGTACTACTGCACACTATACTACTAACACATAAACTTATGTACAGAACAAATGTATTGTTTCATTTCCTTTCGGTTATTATGTCATAATCCATCAAGGGTACCAAGTGAGTCATCAAAACCACCTACAAAGATCTAAATAAGAATGTGGCCCTGTAAAATCCACGCTTAAGTGTCATAATCTAATTTTTAGATTAGGAACATCCGATATTGATTTCAGTCATTGATTTCAATCTTTCACATGACCTTACTCAGTCAGTATTATAGATACCCCGGTTATATTTTCACAGTATATGTTCTTTACATTATGTAGGATGATTTATGTGCAGTAAATCACAAAAAATTATTTTAGCTAGGATTTCACAGACTGGGTCACGTAGCATCTCTACTCTGCGATGCTATAATCTTTCCACCGTTAAACAACCTGACATGCCTAAGAAGCACATATCAACCTGCTGACAAGGCCAGCTTACAACAGCATGAATTTCCATGCTGGCCCATACTGCTGTATACAGTACGCTATACTGTTCCACTGATATGCATAGATAAACAACATGTACTGATTGATGGCATTAGGTGAAAAAGGACAGAACGAGTAGTCAATCACTTCTCAATGAAAACAATCATGCAAAGCTGGAAGGTGTGTTTTAAACCAAAACACTACACAGAGTCCTATTCGAAATAGTTGGACCTAAACCACACTGACACTACAAAATCACCATCTTTAATCAGTCTGGTTAAGATGCTTACATCCAAGGTTTATCCTAAGCACCCACTAGCATGCTGCAGTGGCCATATTTAGATTTATGACCAATCAATACTGGAACAGGTGGATCATATGACAGGCAAACACAGACACTGCAGCTAAAAACAGCAACATTGGGAATACATTCGGAAATTGAGTGGTATTCCATCGCAAATTACTTAAACAACTGTTCTGAAATAGTCCTGGACACTATTGGCCCTCTCTGTCTGAAACATCAAGGACAAAAGCAACTACACGCACCGTGGACACACATCAGAGAAACCAAACAGGAATCAGTGAGGCGAAGATCCCCAGTGGACCTGACATGCATCTGATGGCAGGTCAAGCCAAACCACACAACGAGTTTGCAGGTACATCGGGCAGACAACAGACCGAGGAAGAGTCACGATAGGAAAGCTTTGCGTTCCAGGAATGGGAGCACAATTCTCTCCTTTGTTATTTTCCGAGAACGTCAGTAACAACTAATCTGCAACAGCATTCAATGTGACTCCTTGTGGCTCATCCACTGACACACACACACAAATGTTTGTTCCCCGTACGACACAGAGCCTCGTGTTTGGGTGCATCACGGCCGAGAGGCGGTGTTAAAACTGACATCTCGATAATCATGTCAGTCGGAGTTAAATAATGCATGAGCATCTATTTTAACCACGTGAAAGAAAGAGGCAGGCCAGAAGCATTCGTAATGACATAAACACCACCTATCCACAGTCAACAGTCAAAACTGCACATTTGGGTGACCACAAACACCGAACAAACCCTCCACACCCTCTCTCTTGACACATCACTCAATCTGAAAGGAAAATACATTGAGACGGCACACAATAACCTCGAGCAAGACCTTGAGTTGATACAATACCATTCACGTACCGTCTGACTTCTTTGGATGCATTCAGTCTCCGGCACTTCTTTGTGTGTTGAACGTAAAAGCTAAATTAAAGGATCCTTTCCTTTCGTTCCCAAACTATGACTAAATCAGGTGGGCAATCACACACGAAAGCACTCGCACGCATCTACCGTGGGTTCAGACCCCCACAGGAACCACAGTATGGCAAGCAAGGTGGGTCATCGCATCACTGCAGGTGAGATGAAAATTACGGGAAGAGTGGAAATTAAAAGGGACCAGGATGTCCGATGCATCCGATTTGTTATAATCTCACAAAAACGAACACACACACACGGATGCATGCATGCACGCACGCACACATACATGCATGGATGCACCAGGGCTGGACACACCGCGCGCTAGCTCAATGTCAATCGCACCCCCAGAGAAAGACAGCGGTAGAACGAGATGCGTTGGAGAAATGAAAGAGATGTGGAAATGCAGCTCACCGATTACGTCCTGTTTTCTGCTAGATTCAGCGCATTTTCCCTGGCAGCCTCCACGATGCACCGGCTACATCCCCTCCTCCCGCACTCTCTCCTCTTTTCACTCAATCTCTTCCTCTTCCTTGTGATTTATTTAATTATTTCTCCCCCTCCCTCCGCTCCCTGCTGTTCTGTCGCTCCCTGCGAGGATTCGTTTCAGCTGGCTGTCCTTGTGTAGGCTGCCTCCTCGACGGATGGATGAATGGATTGAGGGATGTTTCTATCGGGAACTGGAGTTTAATTGAGATAGGCGGCACAAACAAAAGGAGGGAGCTCCCGCAACACAGACTGATATTTTGCTACGGTGCCTGGCTCCGCTGTGCACTCTTCGCCTCTCTCTATTATTCCTCTCCCTCGCCCTTTTCTTTTACTCTCTCGCTCGCTCTCATCCCTTGGTCAGGGTGTAGCTGGGTCCCTAGACGGTCGGTGGCAAACAGCTGAGGGGCTCGGTAGAAAACATGGAGTGGAACTGGGGTTGATAAGAATAGATTTAAAGTTGCAGGGGCTTCAGAGTGGCTTTTGAATAAAAAGGAGAGGGAGTTCCTGTATTTAAAGGGGAGGAGATGGGTTGCCAAGTCTGGTAATGGCAAGGGTTGTTTCCTAATTAGTGATGATTACAATAGCAAACCCCTAATTCTTACATTTTGGAATTTAAAGGTGACATTTCACAAGACTTTTTAAGTCCCCAGAGTATATATGTGAAGTTTTAGCTGAAAATATCATATAGATCATTTATTTTAGCATGTTAAAATTGCCACTTTGTAGGTGTGAGCAAAAATGTGCCATTTTTGGGTGTGTCCTTTTAAATGCAAATGAGCTAATCTCTGCACTAAAGGCAGTGCCGTGGTTGGATAGTGCAGAATAAGAGGTGGTATTATCCCCTTCTGACATCACAAGGGAAGCCAAATTTCAATAACCTATTTTTTCACATACTTGCAGAAAATGGTTTTCCAAAACTAAGTTACTTGGTTGATCTTTTTCATACTTTCTAGGTTGACAGAAGCACTGAGGACCCAATTATAGCATATTGTGATATGTCCCCTTTAAATATGCCCTTCTAGTTTTTTCTACATACAGAAATGACATATTAAATCATGTAGACAGGTGTGCTATTGCTAAAGTATGCATACTTAACAACTAATAGGGATGCAGCGAAAGGAAAATTCTTGGCCGACGCCAAATAAAATAAACATGGGCCAAATACCAAACATGTTTTTTTTTTCATTTTCCTAATTTTTTGCCATTTTCATCACCATTGAATAAGTAACATTTTCAGAATTTCCCTTTTTACTATATTTTTTATTTCACATTATTTAACAATGAGTTTTTTGCTATTTTATCCAAATAATTTTGTTGCCGAACATTCGGTACATGTCTAGCAACTTAGGCAACACATTTCATCCTATAACTAAATCAGTAAGTTCTGCAAATTAACAGTCTCCTCTATATTTTTAATTTCTTTAAAAATGTAGTTATAAGGTGTCACCACCATGTCATCCAAAATGTTGATGTCTTTCTTTGTTCAGTCGAGAAGAAATTATGTTTTTTAAGGAAAACATTCCAGGATTTTTCTTATTTTTGGACTTTAATGGACCCCAACACTTAACAGTTTTAATGCAGTTTAAAATGCAGTTTCAAAGGACTCTTAACAATCTCAAACGAGGCATTAGGGTCTTTTCTAGCGAAACGATTGTCATTTTTGACAAGAAAAAAATGCACTTTTAAACCACAACTTCTCGTCTATCTCCGGTCCTGTGATGCGCCAGCGCAACCTCATGTTATGGCGTAATTGCGAAAGGTCACGTGTTACATATATGAAACGCACATTTGCGGACCATTTTAAACAATAAACTGACACAAAGACATTAATTAGTATCATTCGACATACAACAACGTCTTTCTCCACACTTGTAAACACTGGGGCGTAGTTTCGCATATGTCATCCGTGACCTCTTGACTTGCTGCGTGAAGTCGCGCTGGCGTGTCACAGGACTGGAGATAGACAAGAAGTTGGGGTTTAAAAGTGCATATTTTTTATTTTTCTTGTCAAAAATGACAATCGTTTCGCTAGATAAGACCCTTATGCCTCGTTTGGGATCGTTTAGAGTCCTTTGAAACTCTGTTGAAAAAACATTTTAAGTGTTGAGTTAAGTGTTAATTGTTGGTGTCCATTAAAGTCCATTCAAATGAGAAAAAATTCTGGAATGTTTTCCTCAAAAAACATAATTTCTTCTCGACTGAACAAAGAAAGACATCAACATTTTAAATGACATGGTGGAGAGTAAATTATCTGGATTTTTTAAAGAAAATTGACTAATCCTTTAAGCATGGTTGACCATTGTGACTCTGTCTTTGAAAAACCCAGCTAAAGTCACTTGATGTGATTTACTGATTTACTGTTTTCAACATAAAATCATCATACATAATGTAAATAACTTTCTGTAAAAATATAACCTTGATATCTTGAATACTGAGCGAGTAAGGTCAGGTCAAAGATTGAAATCAATGAAGGAAGTTCCTTATCTCATAATTCAATTATAAGACTTTAACCTGGATTTCACACACAGAGTCACAGTGATCATTCACATCAATTGAAGATACAAGATCTCAGGACCTCTCCTACACACCCCAGCAGAGTTGTGCAGGACGAAGAGAGTAATATATATTCTGAAGATATCTATCTAAGGTATGACTCTCAGCGGAGGTTAAGAACTGTCATTGCGTGAAGAACACTGCAGAAAAGATACAGCCGACTATGACTTCTCATTTAAAAAACACTTCCTTGAAATAACCCTGTGTGATTAATAGCACATTATAAAACGGCAGTTCTGGTCCTTCATTCTGATTGGTTGAAGCGTTCTAAGCTGTGATAAAATACCCCGGTAACCCCATATGCACAACCGGAATGTCATAGATTGTCTCTGCCACTTTTGAAAACCACCATACAGTATCGGATCAAGGAAGTGGACTAACCTAATAACATGCCAAAGAGTTGTTGTGTGGTTTACTCTTCACAGCTAAACATTATTGAACAATATTATCTCAATAATAATTTATTGCATGAGGACACAAGCGTGCTAAAACATACCGTTTAAGTTATGTAAGCTTCCCACAACTCCAATATTTTACAACCTATCATGATCATTGTGTTATTTTAGATAGATAACTGCTGGGCTGTCTGTCCGTTATCAACCAGCCCAGGCTTCCTGCCATCATCATCCATATCTTGCTGGAAATATCATGAATTACGTATGATGCTATCAAAAGCTAAGCCAGGCTAGTTGTATTGCTGGGCAGAAAAGTGCACTCAGTACTCTAAATATAAAGACGTAATATATACATTTAAAGATGTTTACTTTGAAATACGAAGTAAAATCATTCCCTGGTTTCCCTGTTGACTAAATGAGGTACGAGTAAATGTTACACAAATTTGATGCTGGGAGAATAAAGGGACATGTTTTAAAATAAAATTTGTGGATGTATCTTTCAGGCTTTAAGGCAGGGAGTGTTGACATATAATTACTTGACATGTTTAATCTGAGTGATTTTTTAAGTTATTCACGCCTGCCGAGTGTGTACGAACGTTGCTTTGTGCCGCTATTTTGTATGGAAGACTAGATTATTTTCCCCTAAAAAGGGGCAGTTGAGTTCCCGAATGTGCTGGTAGCCCATATGCTTCAGACCCAATTACATAGCTTAAGTATCACTGTGCCACTGTTGCTACGTACTGATTTATGAAAATAAACACTAGTCTTTAATCATATTTTACAACAATTGCATAATTAATGCCGATATCCAGAAAATGTAAATAAACATCCAGATCTTTAAACTTTTTCCCCGCCATTAATGAGTTATCTTTTACAAGGTGTTTGGACAAAATGTGTGTGTTGGCAGTGTGTGAACACAACCATCTACGATAAAAAAAGCTGTTTTGATTCTCTTATCAATGTGAGGTCACACTGATAAAGCCCCGCCTACTTACAGTCCTGCATTACCATAGTGTCCACCCTCACCACGTCGTACTCTATCCACTAAATACTATTGTCTCAGACTGTATTAATCTGATCTATTTTAACTTTGCATCAACCTTAACAACGCCCCTTGGCTATTATAAAATGCACTGTAACCCACTGCTTCTTCGGGCTTATTGCTTTAGTTTCACTGTGCGCATCTTTATAGCATTAAGCCCACAAAAGTCAGTAATATACACACAAATACAGCAAAATATAATGCTAACAAGCCTTTAATGAAATTCTGGAAAACAGATTTGATAAAAAGGCACATGATCACTGAAGCAGATGTACCTCAATAAAAGGTTAAACTTCCATGTAATACAAGATTGGAGCAGAACAGCTCCTGAGCTTTCATGCAAAACATGACTGACTGACCTTGCGTGCCAATAAGCCCAGACCAATTCCACATAACAGTAAGGCACACAATGCATAATGCAAATCGAGGCTTGAGGTTTCTGAACACACACACACACACACACACACTAATTCATACACAAATCATATAAAGAGCTCAATATAAAGTCAAGGATGACTGGAAATTCATTTCACTTCTAGAAAGGATGGCCATGCTGTGTAAAAGAAGCTGACTCATCAGTTTCGAGACAGTAAAACAGCAGGTTAAAACAGCATTACTGTGCAGTTACTCGAGTGGTTTAGTATACAGTCCCACTGAGAGACACAAACTTTTTCACCACTACAGCTAAAACTAAACCTTTAGTCCCTTAACAAGACCTTTAATTTGACGGGAATAAATAAGGACAAAATTGGACCCTCGTTGTGTTTGTTGAGCCTTAAAGTTCAACAAAAAAATAAACTCAATTCCTGGGAAATTCAGTAAGTTAAAGGTGTCAGTCATTCGCTGTACTATAAGTACTGGACATATAACCTAATCAACACAGTTTAGGACAGAACAACTAAAGGATATAAACAAACTAACCAAGTATTAAATGTTGGCAAGTTTTAAAATAACAACATGAATGACGTCTAGGATATCTAAGAATCAGAATATTCTGAGGGTTAATCAGAAACAACCATTTAGCAATCGCCTAGAAGATTCTACCACATACCTTAGCAACACCCTGGCAACAACCCACACAACCCTAGCAACACCACTAGGATTGTATTGTACTTGACAGTACTGCTTGTTGATGCAAGAAATACATCCTTCTCATTTAAGTCTTTTTAAAATATTTTTTTTCGAAACTGGGTCGCTGTATCAGACAGAATGATGTCATTAAACCATATCAGCAATACAGAGCACATGAGGAGAGCTGAACATAGCAGGACGCTATAGATGATCACAATTAACACTTACTATCCTCTCCTGGGCACGGCATACCAGGTCTTTCAGGAATGCTAGGGAACACTGAAAGGGGGAGAGAGAGAGGGGGGGGGGAGAAAGAGAGAGAGATGAGTGTGACTCAGTCTTGTGGTTTAATCTATTTATAGACCAGGATGCATGAGGACAGCAGAAACGCTTCTAAAGAAAATGGACTTTTATTAAATGCTTTAGCCACTCAGCGTAAATGTAATATTTCAAGTCTTGTGTTGCATTCTGCTGTGTAATACTGATATTTTGAGATGTTCTGTTCCAGTTTAATTATATAAATAGTCAGGTAAAATATACATCGAGTAACTGTATTACTTGGAACAACTGTGAGTTTAAATACCGTAAGCAGCAAGGAGAAAGAAAAGATATTCATTTCACACGTTTTGTAATGAATAAGTACCATGCAGAAGGAGTCCCGATCGCCGGTTCCGGCTGTAGATCCGAAATGCTTCTTCCAGCTCCATCTGAGAGGAGATGGTACATGGGTCCCCTTGAACCAAGTCAAAGAAAACAAATATCAGCAAATACTCTCAAACTATCTGTATGTGATCTGTCAGACCCAATATCTTCAATCTTAAAATCTTCAAAAAGCAAAATGATTAGATCATCATTCCAAATGTGAGTCGAAATAAAAAAATTGTACATACCTTCATCATCAATCCATTTGAGTGTTATTGGCAGCTCTTTGTGAACCTTACACATCTCTCTCACTTCCTCACATAGTTCTGTGTATGTCATGGCCAAGTCCAAGTCGGAAATCAGCATGTTCCTATAGAAATACACTGACATTTAATGCAGAAATCACCTTTATGCAGATCTGAGAACTGTTACAGTACAATGACATTTATTTATATTGAATATCATAAAAAGGCTTAAATACATTATATTAGTTTTAGGTATTTTATGTGATATACATTTTTAGCTATATCACCTCTAATGTCAAACAAACAAATTTCTTTTTAGTGCAAAAACAATGATTTACATTCTGATTTCATTGTATTTTTGTCAGAAAGTTAAATTCTTTTGCTCAAACAGTTTTAACCAAGATTTTATTTACAAACACAACTAAATGGTCAATAGTGTTTTCATTATGCATTAGGATGAATGGCTAGTGTATTTCAAAAACAAACCATGTCACATGAGATGCACTGTAAAAAAAATCCGTAGAAATTGCAGCTGGGTTGCCGGTAATTTACCGTAGATTTAAATTTATGTTTTTTACTGGCAATATTTTGTTCAAAGTTAAATAAACATTAAACATTTACAAGTCTTTGTCTTAACAGAGTAAAACTAAAAAAACAGCATCAAGCAAAACATTCTGGGAAACAAAATCTAAAGCAAAAAACATAAAAAGGTTGATGATGATTTCTGGTTCCCAGAATGCTTTGCATGAGGCTGTTATTGTATAGTTTTATTCTGTAAAGATAAAGACTTGTTAATATTTAAAATTTATTTAACTTTGAACAAACTCTTGCCAGTAAATAACATACATTTAAATCTAGGGTAAATTACCGGCAACCCAGCTGCAATAACATTGTAATTTCTACGGATTTTTTTTACAGTGTGCTTTGTGGCTTAAATTTGCACTAAAACAAGTTGGCACATCTTGCCAAACAAGCCACATCTGTCTGGACACACAAGAGACTTTTCTTTCCATCTCTGATACACAGCTGCCTAGTCTGGTTCCTGCCCCACTTTCACTGGCAAAAAAGCCAAATACAAGCTTTTAACAAGGTTTCAACAAAGTTCATAGTGCTTAATAAACAATATTACTAAGAAATAAATACAACTAATAGGTGCTTAGGCAACATTTACTCTATATGATGATATAGTGGAAACAAAAACGTTTTACCTTTGCAATTTTGAGAAATATTTCATTCACTGTTAAAATGATCCGCATTTACACGGATCCACAAAAACGCCAGTGTGTGCATGCCAGGCCAGTGTTACAATAACTATAAAACAAGACTCTATGGCAGGATCCTGACAATAACACACAGCACACATGCACTTTTTTTATTATATTAATCTACAGAGCGATAAAAACAAACTATTAAAGGGACACTCCACTTTTTTAAAAATATGCTCATTTTCCAGCTCCCCTAGATTAAAACATTGGATTTTTACCGTTTTTGAATCCATTCAGCTGATCTCCGGGTCTGGCGCTACCACTTTTAGCATAGCTTAGCATAATCCATTGAATCTGATTAGACCGTTAGCATCGTGCTAAAAAATAACCAAAGAGTTTCGATATTTTTCCTATTTCAAACTTGAATCTTCTGTAGTTACATCCTGTACTAGGACAGACAGAAAATTAAAAGTTGTGATTTTCTATGTTTAGGAACTATACTCTCATTCTGGCGTAATAATCAAGGACTTTGCTGTTGTAACATGGCTGCAGAAGGTGCAATGATTTTACGCACTGCCCGAAAATAGTCATCTGCTATTGAAAGTTACCAAGGGGACTATTTTCGGGCAGTGAGTGATATCATTGCGGAAAATCTAAAAGAATATTCCACTTTCATAAAACAAAAATCCAGATAATTTCACTCCTATATCATCCAAGATGTTGTTGTTGTTTTTTTGTTCAGTCGAGAAGAATTTTTTTTTTTTGAGAAAAACATTCCAGGATTTTTTTCAATTTAACAGACTTTATTGGACCTTAACAGGTCACAGTTTCAATGCAGTTTAAAATTGCAGTGTCAGTGCAGCCTCAAAGGGCTCTAAAGAATCCCAATCGAGGTATAAAGGTCTTATCTAGCAAAATATTCACTTTTAAACCACAACTTCTCGCCTTACACTAGCCATGTGATCCGCCAACACGACCATACATATTGCATGTCGAAAGATCAAGCATTACATATATGAAACGCACACTGGCGGACCATTTTAAACAATAAACTGACACAAAGACATGACTTAAAGATCATTCCACATGCAACGTCATAACGGTCTTCTTTCTCCATACTTGTAAACACTGGAGCGGTAGTTTCGCATACGTCATGCGTGAACTGTCGAAGTGACGATGCGTAAATACGTAAGGTCATGCTAGCGCATCACACGGCTAGTGCAAAATGAGAAGTTGTACTTTAAAAGTACATATTTTTATTTTTAAGACCCTTATGTCTCTTTGGGATCGTTTAGAGCCCTTTGAAACTGTGTTAAAACTGCAATTTTAAGCCGCATTTAAACTGTAAACTGTTGGAGTCCAATAAAGTCTATTAAATTTAGAAAAATCCTAAAACAATTTTTCAAAAAACTTAATTTCGTCTCGACTAAACAAAGAAAGACATAAACATATTGGATGACATGGGGGTGAAATTATTAGGATTTTTGTTATGTGAAAGTGGAATATTCCTTTAAAGCCGCTTATATTTGTAAACCTTGTTGGAAAAATGGTTGGTTGTTTCAATCCAAAATGCTGGCTTGTTTCAACCCATGGTTGGGTCACATGTGGACATTTCCTCAGTTAATTCAAACCAACGGTTGGGTTTGTCCATATGTGACCCAACCATGAGTTGAAACTTTTTTTAGAATGTAGTCAATAGAAAACCAGCATCAGATTGCACGTATTCTCCTTAGCAAATATTTGTTTGATCTGAGCCTAGTGGTTAACCAGTCTGTCTTAAAATTAAACCTAATCCACCAAGTTTCTATCGACAACAATTTCTTACTGTATACAGGGCCATAGTTGTAAAATACATTTTAAAAGCATGAAACATATGAAGCATTTAGAGCAATTGAAAACATTTACAAATCAGTCCACAGACTTTCACCCTGGCAGACAGGTGAAGAAAAACGTGACATCAGTCAGATATATAATGCATGTGTCTGTTTCCTGCTGTGAAGATTGTGTAGCAGCTTGGCCCTCGGCAGGGAAGCCTTCATCATGAATCCATCATCTGCCACCCTGCCCTCAAGCATCCCTCCCACCGTCCTCAACACCCACATGGCTGGCACTGAAGTCGGGGTGAAAAAATCTCCCATCGCACGACTCACGAGTCTGATAAGCAAATAAATGTTAGGAGTCCCTCGAACAGCTGGTGGTTAGACATGACGTAACCAAAGAGGGAGGCAGGAAGATTAAATTCCAGAGGAAGCCACGTGAAACATTTCTGATTAACTTTAATAAGTGCCAGCCATCCCAGAGGACGTGAACAGTTAAATAAAGTCATTTCAGAGGTGTTAAACTCTCACTCCATATTAGAGTGATGTGTTTGACATAGACAAGAAATGTTAAAACAAAAGCTTGGGGATAATGTCACTTACAGTGAAAAAGAAAAGAAACAACCCATGTCTCTCTCTGGATGAGCTGACACAAAAAGCTCACACAAGAGATTGAGCTTATACAAAATGCTGGGTTATTGTAAAAAGGGACAAACCCAACGTTTGGGTTAGAAATTGACTTACAGTGTATGCTGGTTTTTTTTTACCCAAAATGCTTGGTTGTTTCAATTATATGTATCAAAAATATAAACTTTTCTGGGTTTATTTAACCCATTGTTGGGTTTGTGCTTTTTTTGGGCTGAAAATAACCAAGCATTTTTTATTCAGTCAAAAATCCCAGCTCTTTGACTTGCGTCAAATATAAAAATGGGACCAAAACAAGATTTAAAAATGCAAGACTGCAATAAATTGCTATACCATTGCTGAAACAAAAGCAGGTTTTGTTTGTGGTAAAAATGCATGACAAACAACTTTTGTCTATTCAGAATGTACAGTGATGCAAAACATGACACTCAACAATGCTGAGTATCAAACAACTTGCCATCTGAGATGAGCTTTAAAAACGATGTAATCTCTCTTTTTATGCTAACAACGGACACATTTTAAACTGAAACCTTTAGGTTTGAGCTCAAATCAAAACAGCTCTCGGAATCTCCATGAAATAAAGAGCTTTTATTGAGGCTTATGACTAGTTGCTAGGCAACTGCCTGGCTCAGGTTGTCGGCCAGATATTGAGATTTCTTTCTCGCCTGGTGCTAACTTCCTCCCAAATATTTTTAGAAGTGGGAATCACCGAATCTTTTGAAATGTTTACAAGTTACTTTATAAATGAGAACTCACACTTTTACAGACAACAAGGAACTAGATCAATGCTCTACTTCCTTTAAATATATAAGTTCACCTGCGCTACGTCAGGTTATAATGCTCTCGATTCAAAGGTCTGTCTCCACCCATTTAGTATAAATGACATAACCAAGCTCTTTTTTTGACATAAAAGAGCATTAAAACAGTCTACAAAAGAGCTATGTTGTATATTATCTCATAATTTTTACATTTTACAACACGTACTTGTTGTAAACAAACAGTCCAAAGAATAATTTAATACAATAAAAAGTGAAGAACCTACGTTCCTTTTTTTTTTCAAATGTGAAATTTAACATTTTAAATAAGCACCAGTCATAAAGTTAGCCGGTCAGCACTACATTTGAAATAGAATATTAAAAGCTGCATCACTGTGAAACCTAAAAGTTTACTCAACTCAAACCATTTAATTAAACTGGTTGCATTAGTTTTAAAACACACATTTGAGTACTGTGAACTTAAACAAATTGAGTCATATGCAGTTATGCACTTATATTTAAGTTCACACTACTTAAATATAAGTGCATAATGCACATGACTCAAGTTCACAGTACTTAAATTTATGTGTTTTAAAACTTAAATGGTCTAATGCAACCGGTTTACTTAAATGGTTTGAGTTAAGTTAACTGTTAGGTTTTACAGTGCACTTTAATCATTCATTTGAAATGTTTATACTTTATTATACTTTAATTATACTTTACCCTGACTTAAATAAATAAACATCCCAAAAGACCAACATTTTCATTAACTATACTAATACAAAACTACATATCTTGGAATGAATATTACTAAGGTGTCACTAAGGATTAATTGGTGACTAAAAAACAGTCATAGTTTATTCAGTTTCATGTCATTCCAAACTCATATGACTTTCTTAATCTGTGAATTAAAATAGTTTTGGAAAATGCCTCATTATTTCCCAGGCGTTTTACAATAGGGATCAAATTTTAATCTCCATTGACTTGTTGCTTGTCATATTGTATGACATTTTCAAAATATCTTAAAAGTAATACAGGTTTAAAAAGGAATGGAGGTGAGTAGGTAAAAGAATTTCATTTAGGGGTACATATTAGTACCTAAAAAGTACATACTGGTATCAAATGTATACGTATACATATATATCTGAATGTTAGGACTTTTTTAAAGGGTAAAACCCCAGTGACAGTTTGGGACCATTTTTGACATTTTTTCTGACATTGGCGTGCTATATTTACACCATTTTAGGAAACAAACAACTAAACAAATATAGGTAAAATTTAAATTATAGGGCCAGAAACATAATTCCAAAGAGAGAACTGTATTGTATTCACCATGTTAAAGTAATGAATGATGAAAAAGGACAAGTTGGGTTCAAAAGCAGTCAAACCAATTCAATTGTCTTCATCATCCAGTTTTGTTTTTTTTTAACTGGTTGAGCAGTACTGTCTTAAATTAACCTCTGTAACTAATATACGAGTTTGATTAAAGCAGCAATCTGCATGAATAAATGTCTTTAGGTGATTGACCTTTCATTGATTTAATGTTTACCTGGGCATATGGTAAATAAGGCTTCATAGCTAAAATATATTGCTATCCCATAGCTTTATAAAGCATCATGGTTTTAAAAGATTATTATATTTATTTATTTATCGTATAAGAATATGTCAAACTGAAACTTGACTGTTTTCCTTTTACAATAGTCATAAAAGTTACCGTCAAAGAAGTATGCATGAAAAATATTACAACCATAAATACTAGGAGTGCTGTGTTGAGCAACAAGTAGCAGTTAGATAAGACTTCAGCCTGCTGCAACTTAAGAGTATTTCTGGTCACAAATTACAGTTATATGTGACAACTACTGCATTATATTATGCAGTATTGTAATCAAAAATAATAAAAAGCCCTTATATATATCATATAAAACATCGAAGGAATGGGATAAAAAAAGTTTAAAAGTTTTGTGTGTCAAAAAGGTTGCGATCTATGGGAATCAAGTATGTATTTATTTTATGTTTTACACAAACTTAAAAAAAAAAAAGGATGGCATTTCCCCTTTATTGCCGAAACAATGCAATACAACTTTAAACAGACAAACACCTGAGTACAACACTCACCCAGCATAATGCGCTTTTATTTTCACATACTCCGAGGGCAAATCCATCATCGATCCGTTGCTTACAGGCATTATTAACTCCAAAAGTCTAAAACACTTTCCTGAGGCAGAAAAATACACAACCTGTGTTTATCAGATGTAAAGTGGCATGACTCCGAATAAACACTATAATAGTGGCTTCGTGATGACTCTTGTCCCTAATACTTTCAATGTCACGTCACAGCCGAGGATTGCCTTTTGCCCACTGAAAGGATCCATATCCCGAACGCGTTATTCAGACTCTTTCCGGTACGCTGAATTTTACGGCTACACTACAGTGCCTTTGCTATGGTTACTCTTAGGGGCGGAGAGACAGACAGAGAGAGAGAGAGAGCAACGGTAAAGTATGGCTACTTCCAGATCTGGATTGGCCTCGGAATCCACCTGTTGGACAGCTTCTGTGGGACAATCCGCGCGTGACGTGTCCGTTGGTTTCGTGCTGTCTCGATGAAATATTTCAAAGTATTCTTGACATCATCGTAGAATAACGCGTCACTATTATTATTCTATTCGAACAGTTATGACGTCGTTGTCTAACGTACAGATTCCGCGGGCGAGATATCCGCAGGTGGATAACGGTTTACACCGTGTACGTTAGGTCCAGTCGGTCCCTCTCTCGCGACAGACTGAATGCTTATCCAATTAAAAAGAAGTAGGCCGCTGAGGGTTGTGCTCACAATGAATATTGAGATGCAGAAAAGTAGCCTACTTGTGCCGTTTTAGTATGGATTCGGATAGGCACTGTAATAAAAGTGTTGTATGTATGTATGTGTGCGCATCCATCTGTCTGCGGCCTGTGTATGTATGGGTATATGTGAGGGTAGGTAGACATGAGGTGTACATTTATGTAAATAAGAATTGTGGTAAATTGTTTTGTTTTTATCTAAATGATAAAAATAGAGAAAGGGGGCGGGATTAGAAAAGTTTGTTTATGAACTTCCTCCTACTCCTTTTGAACATGGGAATTTACTTTTTTTTATTTACTTAATATTTATAATAATTTTTGGTTGAATGTGCTAAGAAGTACATGGCCTTATTTATCTGTTATTTTAATTTGATTTGTTTTGTTTTGTATGTATACACTGTATACATACTTTACTATATATATATATATATATATATATATATATATATATATATATATATATATATATATATATATATATACTATATATGTATATTTTTTTTTTAAATTGTATTTTATTTTATTACATATTCAAATAAACTTATTATTACTATTAATTAGTGCTGGGCAAAGATTAATCGCGATTAATCGCATACAAAATAAAAGTGATTTTTGGCATAATATATGAGTATGTGCTGTGTGTAATTATTATGTATAAATAAATACACACACATTCATGTATGTATTTAAGAAACATTTACATGTTTATATATATTTATTTATATTTTTATATATTCTATATAAAAAATAAATTAAAAATATATATATATAAGTAAAACAATTCTGAAATGAATATATGAATGTGTGTGTGGTTAAATATACACAATAATTAGACACAGTACACGCACATATATTATGCAAAAAATCACTTTTATTTTGTATGCGATTAATCGCGATTAATCTTTGCCCAGCACTACTATTAATAAACTTGTGCAGTTAACATTACGCTGGATAAAATAAAATTATGTTGTTAAAAATAAGTTTGCTTTGCTTACCCACATGCTTTTTTCAAAGGGATTTTAAAATATTTGATAATTTTTTGTTATGTATTTAGAATAACCATTTTATAAGTAAATTTTAAAAGACAGGACAAATTAGAGTAAATTTGTGTTTTAAATTTTTTGTTTTAAAAAAAGACGTTTGCATTTAGTTAAAGGGAACATTTCACAAGACATTTTTAAGATGTAAAATAAGACTTTGGTGTCCCCAGAGTACATATGTGAAATTGTAGCTCAAAATGCAATATAGATAATTTATTATAAAATGCTAAAATTGCCATTTTGGGTGTGTCCTGTTAAATGCAAATGAGTTGATCTCTGCACTAAATGGAGGCTGTTTTATCCCCTTCTGACATCACAAGAGGAGCAAAATTTCAATGACCTATTTTTTCACATGCTTGCAGAGAATTTTTAACCAAAACTAAGTTACTGGGTTGTTCTTTTACACATTTTCTAGGTTGGTAGAAGCACTGGGGACCCAATTATAGCACTTAAACATGGAAAAGTCAGATTTTCATGATATGTCTCCTTTAAGTAATTGTCAGTCCAAACTTAACCTAATGCAGTATTTCAAATTAAGACATAACTTTATGCACAAACACGTTTACAAAAAACAAAGTTGTTTGTCACTATAAACAAACTTAGCCTTGTTTGACTCCCACCATGAGGCTGAAAAGTGTAAAGACAGAATTAAAAGAGTCCGTATTGCTTTCTTTTTCAATTAATTTTTAGAAGCAAATTTGAATTTCTCTTATATTATTTTGTGTGGGTTTTTTGTTACTTTGAACTTTAGTTTTGTTGTTGTTGTTGTTGTTGTTGTTACATCGTTTAACGCCTCGCTGAACTGAATGCGCAAAACTAATAGTTTAATGTTAACCCACATTGTGTTTTTGTAACCTGTCGAATTAATATAGACTTCTGTATTTATTGGTCTGGTTCAATTTCTATTGAAAGCCTTAAAAATTATTGTTGCTATTGTGAAGTTAAGCTGTTGTAATGCTTATGTTTATCCACTAGATGTCATTACAGGCTTCTTGCAGATATTTATAGATATGCATAGCAACGTAAAGTGTATTTCTGAATGTGTAAAACAACATAGATTTGGAATTGTTACCGATAGATGTGTATTTGGTGATAATACTGAAACCAAATACTATTTTGATACCTCTATGGCTTGATTTTTGTCACTGGATTTCACGTTGAAAGCTTTTTTTTAAGAGCATGATCTATGGACTTGGTATTTGAACAATAACAATGATGACTGTTTGGTTAACAATGTTATTTTTTATTATTTGAAATTAATGGTATGCAACGATCCTTAAGTTGTAATGTAAAGGTGTATTGTAGATACCATGTTATTTTGATATGACAAATTGCTTAATGAAAACCAAAGAAAAAAGTAAAATATTTTGGTAACATCTAAATGATAATTAAATCATATTTACATTTGTAAAACCTATACTTTTGTAATTACAATAAGTTAAAATTAGGAAAGTGACACTGAACTGATTGAAAGATTCATTACATCTTTTCTCTTTCATATAAAAAATGCTTAGACACGCTAATGATGATAGGTTATATTACGATAACGATAAAACGAACATGTTACAATATTTGAAGAGTTTCGTTGCAAAACGAGATAACTTTTTTTTTTTAAATGGTTCAGAAATCTTGTTTTTTGGTTGTGCATTCCAATTAATATCAATTCAACTGCAGTTGGTTTGTTTTGATTTAAACCTTCATAACTTAAAAATACAGCTAAGTAGCACTATAAAACAAAATAATAACATGATAACATAATAATAAACATGTTTTGACAAAAATGTTAAAAAATGGATTAATCTCGTTTTGCAACGAAACTCTTAATTTAGAAATGGGTAGAAAATAAATAAATATAATTGAAAACTATAATGACAAAAGCTATTTTACATAAACCCTGTGCCTGTAAAAATACTTTAAAATAAATGTAACTTTTTAAAATAAAAGTCCTTGAGCTAATCAACGTGCTTCATGTTTTTGTGCGCAAGTGTTGCGGAACACTTGCAGCGACGTCACAGCTCAGCTACAGAGTAGACAAGGGCAACACACCACCACGTTCAACTCAACTGCAATAATATGACGGTGTTTGTGTAAATATCTCAAGCGAAAAGAACACCAATTCAAAAAACACTACCGAATACAGATATATGCCTTTATACATTTTAAACGCGATCGTATTTAGTATTTTTTATCGCTTAAATAACTCTAATCACTTTAGGGCAGCGTTAGCATATTAGCCCGTACTACACGAAGATTCCGAATCTAAATAGTTTCGTGATAACTGTTAGTTGTTATTATTCAGTATTATGCTTTTCAACATGATATATGAACGATAATGTTATTGTGTCGGTCACGTGTTTATGAACATGGACAGTGTAGGTATTTAGAAGTGCTAGTTAGCCAGCTAGCTGAAGAAACTGAAGTGCTATGCCTCAACTTGTTTCTCCTTCGCAAACCGGTATCACACCAAACCGAGACTTTAAGTTAAACTTCAGCTTTCGGGTTACTGACATTGTTACTGAGTCCGTCAGTTAGTTATTAAATGAGTTGAAAGCCCTGGTACATGGGAAATGCACAATGTCGAGGTTTCTCCTGAGCCTGGTAATGCTAGGTTAGTATCATTTTATTTATTTAACGCGTAAAAACAGACTGAATGTAATGAAAAATTGTACAAAATTTTGACATTGACTTTTGATAACTTTGTTTGGTGCATATACTTAAATGACAGACTGATATACTGAGCAAATGCTTGTAACAAACTTACAATACACTGTTGTTCTCGACCAGGATGTAATGTTGCTGTTAAGGACGCTCGTGCATTTGGTGAGTTTAATGATGTCATCCCCTGAAACACCTTTTTCAGTAAGCTTCTAATATAGATTACATCTATTCACACTAACTCATTGACTTTCCAATTTTCCACAGATGAATCGATCACCAGACTTTGGAATGACAGACCAGGAGAACGGTGCTCAGGGAGGGTGGAGGTGCGTAATGGGCATCAGTGGGGAACTGTTTGCCAGTGGGGTTGGGATATGGAGGATGCCGCTGTGGTTTGTAGAGAGCTCGACTGTGGCTTTGTGTTGGATGTGCCGAATGGCGCTCGGTTCGGACGGTCCAGCGGAGATGTGTTGTGGAGGAACGTGAAATGCTCGGGCGACGAGTTTGCCCTTGACCTTTGTGAACGCACCCCCAATGAGGGATTGTGTTCACATAATGAAGATGCTGGAGTGGAGTGCACAGGTAAACATACAATTGATTTGAATAGCATTGGATGCGTTTTTGTATCGATAGTTTACTTTTTTTTCTTAAACTAGGTAAACTTCCTGTGCCTACCTTGTCGGTTCACTCTCGCTTCTACGCCTATGCGGCCGGAGAGGCTGTTCACTTTAAATGCACAGCCCCATACTGGCAATCTGTTATTGACTTCCATCTGTACAAAAGAGGTGTGAGCACTCCACTGGTGACCCAGCGAGCTGATCCCAGGCAGGTGACGGTGGATCTGATCCTGTCAGACCTGGAAATCTCTCACCAGGGCAGCTACAGTTGTCTGTACGGGATTCACAGCAAAGTGGATAACTCCCCCTCAGGAAACTCTCCACCAGGAAACTCTCCACATAGCAACTTTATCAACATCACAGTCTGTAAGTACTGTGGAAAGGTCTCAGGCCAACATGCCAACCAATAGATTTGTTGTTTTTTCAATGGTATAGTGACCACATACAGTAACAGTATTTTTCAGTCTCTTTATTAGAATATAACATCTGTATACAGTCATAAAAACCAAATAGAGGTACTAAGTGCGACCTCCGCTTAAAGTTGATCAATAGCAGGAACCTGCAGGCTTTTTTTAATAAAAAAATGTTTGTTCTCTGCGATATCCAGTCTAACCTATATTTTCTATCTTCAGTGGAAATTCACACTCCCCAAATTTGGTACAACACCTCTCCTGAAGCCCGGCCAGGTTGGGTCATCCGGGGACACAGCTTTAATGTCACCTGCTCTGCTCAGCCACAGTACCCAGGAGGTTCTTTCCAGCTGCGGCTTATCAGACCCAATGGGACCGTCCGTCACTCGTTGCCAGCACTTACTCCGTCCGTCACTTTCACCTTTTCCAATGCCCAATCTAATAATGAGGGTTACTACTGTTGCCTATACAAGGTTCAGACCAGGGAGCGGACATTTGTCTCTAGAGAGAGTCAACCTTTACCCATTTCAATACGAGGTAAGTCACTGTCCTTTGTTTTGCAGTGTTGTCAAACTTCTATCATAGGTGGATATTAGGTGTAGCTCTAGATTATGAATCTGATCTGACAAACCTCGGATTATTTATTTTAAAGGTATTAAAGGATAACAGCATTGTTTTTCAATATTTTACTATATTCTTACCTCAACTTAGATGAATTAATACATACCTATCTTTTTTCAATGCGTACACTTACGCCGCATTCACATGGTTCGAAAGCATTAACGCTTGACGGAAGGCTTGTCTGAAGCGTGGCTAACAGCCAATCACAGTGGCTGCAGCACATGCTCAGGTCTTCCATAAAAGTAATTGGCTGGCCCTGCCTAGGTTATTTGCATAAGGCAATCTGATTGGCTGACGCTCGCGCTGCCGCTTGAAAAGTTGAGAAATGTTCAACTTCTGCCGCGAGCAACGGCAGTGACGTGGGGCCGACGGATCCACAATTCAGTTTGCCAACCCATGACGTCACCCATACGCCCTGTGTGAATGCGCCGTTAATCTTTGTACAGCGTGTCGTGAATGTGTTAGCATTTAGCCTAGCCCCATTCATTCCTAAGGATCCAAACAGAGATGAATTTAGAAGCCACCACGGGAATGAATGGGGCTAGGCGAAAAGCTAACACATTCACGACACACTATACAAAGATTAAAGCTATGATCTACGATTCCAAAGATTGTTCATTATTAATAACCTCGTTTAGATGCTGGTTATGGTTCTACAGTAAAATCCTAACAATATGAAGAGAAAAAAGAATAAAAAAAATCCATTCTGTCTATTGGGTGTACTACGGCAGATAAGTTGACCAATGTAAACTGTCCGGCCGTACAGCTTACATTGGTTAACTGCTCTCATCAAATCCCCGTACACTTGAAAATCCACCTCGCTCACGCGTCTCCACCCCATCGCACACCACCCCGCCCCTCTCCTGCCTGCGACATGAAATTTGTGTCAGTGTATGTTAGCTAGCAAAGCAGCAACATCTCACTTCACTTATGGATAAAAAACTAACCGAGAGCAGCAAGCGGCCCCTGCTTGCCTCTACACCAAAGATTGGACGAAAAAGGAAGTCTATAGAGGAAAGAGCAGAGGTTAAAAAAAAATGTGAAGAACGCCGGACTCTTAGCAGAATCAATATAGGGTCCGCCATTGATCGTTGGAGGAAGCTTCAGGTAGATTTGGGGCTGAAAACCGACGCCGACACGGCAAACTTTTTGTTGAACAGGTAAGAATTTACTTATACTATTGTAGTGTTTGTGATGTTACCTAAATATATTTTTGTCAGTCTTGCAACGTGCTCATGCTGCCGGTCGGCATTGGAATGTTACCCGTTTAGCATCGCGTATCGCGGGTCTAAGTAATTATATTTACAAAGATTGTGTGAGGTGTTACATAATTATCTTTTCATTAGTCTGACCACATGCTCATGTTGCCAGTCGGCATTTGAATGTTAGCCGTTTAGCATCGCGTATCACGGGTCAAAGTAATTACGTTATATTTACAAAGTCATTTCTTGAAGTGCTTGAATATATTTCAATAGGCCTAACGTTAGCGGTTTTCTGTTCGAGCCGATCGGAATTTGAACAAGATGCGGTGTGTACTGCTATAACAATTACTCAAAACCTTAGCAATACTAACTAATAATTAGTGCTATTTGTATAATATTGCAATTAATGTGCGCTAGGTAGCACTTTTGACCAGGGTAAACGAGGCTTAGGAGGGGAAACGTATGCCAAACTTTGTTGTGAAAGTAAATGACGTCAATCATTCATATTGGTAAGCGTTCATTCCTTCAAAGCTTTATGTGTTTACTGCTTTCAGCTATGAGAGAGGACCAGTTTCATCTACTCCAATGAAGATGGGATTCAAAGCCCCACTACCTCCAGCAGCTTCAACCATTTTTTCTTCAGATACAGACCGGTAAGTGCTAATTTAGACCTGTCTATAGCTTCTATATATGTCCATGTCTCCAACAGTGGGTTTATTATTTATTTATTGCAATCCTTGTGTGTGAAGAAATGTAAATGACATTTTTTAGCTGTTCAAAACACGGGGGAAGAGAGTTGTCTGTTTTTGCATTTTGAACCCAAGGTGTGAAGACATTTTAAACAGTCAAAAGACAAGGATATAAGATCTACCTTTACAATCCCAAGGCATATTTCAATTGATGTTGTTGTTGTTTTTTCTTATTTTAGTGCTGGTGAATTCTCAGATGAAGATATTCATGATCTGGCTGTTATCAATCTCCAGGGCACATCAGACATTCAGACGGTTGAGAGGTATGCATACACAAATCTTTTGTGATAGCTTATTATGTTGAAGATACTTTTACCAAATCAAAGACACATTGATGTTTGTGGATATATCTCTGTGCAAACCACATGTTCATTTATTTTTCATCTCTTCTAGTGTTGTAACCCCAGGTCCATCTGGTGATATAGATGAGAAGGAATTCAACGACATTCATAATTCCATGTAAGTTTCTTTCTTCTTTCCTGTAATTTCAATTTGGTAACAGACATGTATGATGTCAACAATTCCGTTTTTATGTAGGATTGAATGGGACAGTGATGATGACACCTGGACTCCAGACATGGACTTTGAGTCGGTTTCATCATCAGATGATGAAGATTCTGAGGATGTTGATGAGATTGGGGATGAAGATGTGGATCCAGACTACAGGCCAACCATTCGTGTGAAGTACGTATTACAAATTATTATACACTTCAGTAGCTGTTTAGATTGATTCCAAATCTTTAACCTGTGGTGTTGTTCTGGCAGGACGGGTGGTGCTCTAAAGTCCAAATTATCGCTGGACTCTGTACAAGTCGTTTCTATGGAAGAAACCGTGCATGACGAACCAAACAAGGACTCTGATGCACAGACAGACATGCCCAATGATTCTTTGAGAGTCGTTGCAGTAGAAGATTTACTGGAAAAGTCAGGAAGCATTGTGTATCACAGTAATCTTCAACAACTCATGCAAAACATGCATCTGGCTGTCAATGTATGTCCACATAAAGACAGTCACAATAAACAGGAGTGTAAGGCACCGGGTCCCTTTCCAGTAAATATCAGGTCCAGAGGAACGGCGGCTGTAATGGAGTGGGTCAGTATGATTATATTGTTGATTTTATTTGTCTTACATTTTACAATATAGTGTGAGTGCATCTGACTTTTTAGTAATGCAAAAAAAAAATTGTAATAGAAACACTATTACAAGTGTGGGATCTTTTATAATCCAGGTTGCTGATTCTCTAATTCTTTTATTCAGGTATGTCCTCACGGGCACCTTGTGTGGAAATGGGTGTCACAGCCACAGTTTAAACACGGGATGCTGGCTGGTGACTACATGCTCGCTATAAATATCCTTCTTTCCGGAAACAATTACCGCAAGATCTCCCTGTTATTTCAATTTATGAAGTTGGGGATGGTGGACAGGTCCAGCTTCTATCGCATCCAAGATGCTTTCTGTGTAGACACAGTAGAAGAGTTTTGGACAAAGAAGAGAAATGAAGTCATCGGCCAAGTGCAGTCAAAGGGACCTGTTGTAGTTTTGGGTGAGTTTCTTAAAAAAATGCATTGATATAGTGGTGCGTGCATGCACACCAAAATTCCCACATCTTCAATAAAACAAACATATGTTTTGACAATAATGACATAAATGTAAAAACCCTTACTGTGATCATTGACAAGCTTAGCAGCTTAAAGTATCTAAAATTTGCCCTGAATGAAGTCATCGGTCATCCTCTTTCATCTGGATGGCATGTGCTTAAAGTGAAAAAATCTCATATAGACTGCTTGGCATTGTTTTATAATGAAGTATATGCATTTGTTTTGTTTATCTTCCCTGTTTGTAGGCGATGCAAGAATGGATAGTCCCGGGTTTAGTGCACAATACTGCACATATACAGCCATGGACAACGGTACCAAGCAAATAATCAGCATGGTGAACATTGACAAGAGGCAGACCATGAGAAATTCAGTGGCAATGGAGAAAGAGGGATTTATCCGAACAGTAGAAATCCTTCGAAAGGAACTGGATGTTGTGGAGTTTTGCACAGACGCACACATGCAAATATCAGCACTTTTCAGTAAGTGTAATAGTTGAAAGGATTTTTTTTCACATGTTATGTCACTATTTCAGTCAAATCTGTATTATAACATACAGTACTAGTAAAAAGTTTGGAAACACTATCCCTTTTAATCCAATGAGATAATGTTTCCAAATTTTTTATTGGTACTGTAATGTCAAGTATATTTTCAATTTTCATGTTGTCACAGAGTTATACCCTTTGTCCGTTTTTTGTTTTATCAAGCTGCATGTGGTCATACCAAGCAAAACAAAAAACACACAAACAGGTTTTATTGTGTATTGATATTCACTAACCTAAATTTGTTATCTCTATTATACTTTTCACCAATACAGGCACTGGAATATACAAAGATTGCGGAATTCGACACACTTTGGATATGTGGCACGGCTCCAAGTCGCTGGCAAAAAAAATTCAATCAGTAAGCTCAATACTTATAAATACCAATTTTTTTAAAGGTCAACCATGAAATGAATCTGAATATGAAATGCAGTTGTCTCAAGTTTTCACCATGGTATGTCTTTTTTTTTTGTTTACAGGCAGGACAACAAAGAGGGTGTAAAGAGCTCGTGAACTGGACAAAAGACATTTGCAATCACTTTTGGTACTGTTGCAAATCAACTGAGACATATGAGGAGTTCTTTGTAAGTATTTATATAGGCTATGAAGCATAAAGTGAAGTTGGTTTAAATTTGTCTGGATAATCGATTTAACAATGTTACATCTGTTCATAGGAACTATGGTCAGGTGTCCTGCACCATGTAACTGGAGAGCACGAGTGGGCTCTAGGTGCCTGCCAGCACGGTCCATTGCCGGAGGACAGGGAAAAGGCGTGGCTAAAAAAGGGATCAGAGTCACACTCGCGACTAACTGAATTAGTCCTCGATGCTCGCTGGCTCAAGAATGTGCACAAATTCCTGAACTTCAGGTAAATTGGATTTACCTTTGTGGAATATGCTTGCTTTCAGAAATATCTCAATTTAAAAACATTACTGACATTTACATTTCTTTCCAATGTGCTTTTAGGTCCACTGCTGAACTCGAGTCCTTTCACAATCACTTGTTGATGTATGCCAGCAAGAGGTTCAGTTTCACACCGCCTGTGTATGCAGCTAGAGCTATGCTTGCTGCTATAGATTACAATTACCACATCAACCGACCTCCTAAGAGAAAAACGGATGGGTCTTTACAGTATGTGATATACAAACTTATATAACATTTTTCTTTTCATACCCATTTCTCGATAACATACATAACCTATATCACCCAAGGTAACAATTTGTATTTTTGTAAGCGTTTTTCATTCTTTTGTTTGCAGGTACGGAAAAGTTTTCAACAAAAAATCCCGGAAGTGGAGCCTATACGTCATCAAGGAGGACAAGGACTACGCATACATCAGGGACCTTCAAAGCGCCATCATTGAAAAGAAGCTGTCAAGCAGCGCTGTGCCAAGGAAGTCGAAGAAGAGACCAGATGACCCCCGTCAGTATGGTGTCTTGTCTGGGATTCCTGCTCCTTCTACCGGAGAACTACTTGACACTCTAGTCAGTAGAGGGCTTGGTAAGTTATATTTGAATATGTTACTACTGCACTCTATCCAAAAATGTAATAAAAAAAAATAAAACAATTTTATGCTTTATTTTATAGGTCAGCCCCTTCCAAAGTAGGCTGTAATGACGGCAACATCCTGCAATACAATACCTTAGCTTTGCACTATTTGGCACAATGCCATTATTTTATTACAATAAAGTCATGTCAAATTACTGTCAAGATTGTGTATTTTGTTTTTATGTTCTAAAAAGAAGAGAACTCAATACATATTTGTTAATTATTTATTAAAACTGTAAATGACAATAAATAAAAGGCAAGTAACTTGCATAAAACAAATTTAAAAAATAAAACTCTGTCCTATTGAAATTTAAAACACAATAAATAAAAGGCAAGTAACCTGCCTGAAACAAATTTAAAAAATAAAACTCTGTCCTATTGAAGTTTTAAACACAACACTTAGCTGTGTCAAACCCTGCTTGGGATGAATCCAACATAATGTCCATTTGGATCTGGAAATCTGTACCTGATGGCCCAAACACAGCAGCTGGGTACCACCACACGCCGTCCACTCCCTAGTGATCCATACTGCCACACAACCCACTGTCTGTAGGCTGCATGGCGGAATTGTCTATTGCTCTCCCCTGGGGTCTGTGCATCTTCTACTGCCCTGATGTCATTCCACAGCCTCCGAGCCATCCGCAGATGACCCTCCATGAGGATGAAGATTTCCATGTGGGGCATGGTGGAAATGCACTCTTCAGGTCGGAAACGACAACATTTCCTTTCCAGGTCTGTGGGCATTTCCCGACACCTTGCACACACACACCAGGAGGGAGCAGCAGCTGTGGATGGTGGGACTGGTGGAGCCCCTTCTGATGTCCGAAGCCTCAAATCAAACACCAGGGAGGGGTCATGGTGTAGAATATCCCTGAGCATCTGGTGTGATTGCTGTATGCTCAACCTCCCAATCAATCGCTACAATGAGAGATTTTCAAGGTTGAAACTTAAAATTGTTTTGAATCATGAAAAGATTTGTTTTATGAATTATGTTACCATATTTGACAGAAATAATATATTACTACTACTACTACTACTGTCATTTAGCAGATCCTTTTTTCCAAGGCAACATTGAACAATACAAGCTAGAAATCACATAGGAATATGTAGCATGGATAAGTGCTGGTCAGACTGCCATGTGTATATATATATATATATATATATATATATTTATATATATATATACATGCATACACACACACACACACACACACACACAGGGGCTATATTGCATAACAGCACCTTTGTCCAGCTAGACTCAGGCAGTCTGACCAGCACTTATCCATGCTACATATTCCTATGTGATTTCTTGCTTGTATTTTTCTCAATTTGCCTTGGATAAAAGCATCTGCTAAATGACAGTAGTCGTAGTACAAACATACAAGCAAACAAATATCAAAGCAATTATATTGTGTGGGTTTTTAATAAAATGCACTGGTACAGTCAAAATGTTTGTGATGTTGCACATATTGTACCGTACGTACATCTTCAAAATCAATGCGTTGCGCCTGGAGATCCTGCATCCGTTGAATATCCTCTGGAGACAGATTTAGGGTCAAACCGCGACCAGATCCGCGGCCTCGGGCACCTCGGCCTCGGGCACCTCGGCCTCGGGCACCTCGCCCCCGTCCTTCAGCAGACCGTGTTGCGCCCTGCCCCCTTCGTCTAGGTGGGCGCGTGGAAGGACCCACGTCCGGAGAGTCAGGTGTGCTGTCATGGGAGGTCTAAAAAAGTAACAACAACATCTTTTATATAATAATTTATCCCGATACACACGCTCAAAACACCAAGTTATTGCTGTGAAAACCTATTTGAGATTCTACGTTTTAAACCAGTAGTTATCAACAGCTTCCTCAAATACCTCCGGTAGACTACAAAGACTAAGTTAGCTATAAAGTATTAAAAACCTAAGCTTGGCTACTGATGACATTGTAAAATACACTAGGTTTAACATGCATTTAATAACTATAAATGTTGCTTTACCTGTGAGTCCGACATGGTAAATCTCCGTTCCGATGTTTACTACCGGTGATCACAGCTTTACTGATGACGTAGTTCAGGTCGTTCCGGTGGGAGGGATCAGGTAGCTCAGAGGGGAGGGTTGTTTGTGTGTGGAGGGGCGGGATGAGTTTTTTAAAACTGCACAACCGTCTCTGGCTTTCTCGGCCGATTTTCAACATCGTATACTACAGCTTTAAGTGCACGCAATGAAAAAAGATGGGTATGAATTAATTTGTCTAAGTTTAGGTAAGAACATAGTAAAATATTGAAAAACGGTGGTGTTTTCCCTTAAAATCCTAATTTGTGTTATGCGTTTATTTTTAGAGGTGGATCCAGTATTCAGTCCGGTGGTAATCAGTTTAGTGGTGTCTTGTCTGACATTTGTGGTGGCAACATGTGCCATTCTGATTGTTGCCAAAGTGTACTGCAAGAGAGTAAGGAAACCCACTGAACTGGAACGAGAGAGCAGGACCTGTAAGAAACTTAAGGATTACAAATATATATTTAGTTTAGTTTGAATTGAAATAAAAGTTATTTTATTATTACAGGTGTTGACAATACATACATTGCCTTGACAATCAAGTGATGGGAATGTGGAAAGAAAGGTAGTGTATGTTTTTTCACATTTTGGTTACATTGTTACTGTCATCATGCTGCTCCACACCACTGTACAGTAAACACAATAATGATCAAATACGTTTGTATTGTTTCACGTAGTATTTTCTGAATATATGAAGAGTTTTGTTCCAAAACAAGATAAACGCCATTACAGAGTTAACGCCAAAATCATTATTGTATCTGGTCAGTATAAAAAAGGTTAAATTCTTAATTTACACAAAATCCAATATCCGCCGTGTTATTCAATCCGTGTATCGTTCATTCAATCGATTTTTCAAATTAAAAACAAAAATGATAAAACGAATAACGACCTGTTTTTCGATTTTTTGATTGTGCAATCAGATCAAAATACAAAATATGAATAACGGGATTAGGACAAATTTTAATTTTTAATTTTATACCTTAGCAGACATATGCCAATGAAATCATTTTAAACAGATCAAGTAGCCTACTATTGTGGTAACAGATTACAGCCATTTTAATAAGGTTGTGCATATAACAGAGCAATCATGCTTTTTTAAGTGCTTCTTAAGTTACGATGCTTTTGGGAAATGCAGCCCGACATCTTTTGACAGCGTTGGCGTATCCGCACTTCTGATCACATGTACACCTGCAAGAATGTTTGAAATAGTTTGGCAGAAAATAGGCTAATATGGTTTTCGTTGCTTAAAATTTGGAGTGATATGCTTTGCCCTATTTAATGTAGGCTATGTTTCTCTGTTACATTTTGCATTTACCGTGAATGTTTTTTTTTTTTAAATATGCCCTGTAAACCTGGCAATCTCTTTGCATCCCGATGATGCCACTAGTGCACCTTAAAAGAGAGCGCATTCAGTCATCGTTGTCGGTTTTTTAATGCGATACGCTAAAACGTGTCTTTATAGGAACATTCTTTATAGGCTAAATGTCGGTTAAATAGTTAGTTCAGTTAAAAGTTATTTTTTACACAGCACTAGACACAAACCTAAGTTTTCCCTTTATTCATATTTTGCTAAAAACTAATGACAGACGTCGTAGGGAAAAAAAAGGTTGGAAAAAAGCATTTAAGCGGTGAGTTAATTTTAAGTGGGTGCGGGACGAAAAAAATCAATGTCATGCAGACCTCTATTTTAAACCTTAGGTGTGTATGTGTGTGTCCTGAATAAATAATAATAAAAAAGAAATAACATTAAAAACTCGGACTGTTACCAAAATAGTACTTGTTCTGTTTAAAATTGTTTATTAGATATTAATATAGCAATGATACCAATAAAAAGTAATAATATAAACTTCAAAAGGCAATGCACAATGAGTACTAACTAAATATGGAAAAGATGATTTCACATGCCATAAATTATTAAAATGTGCAATTAGTCATTGAACAATATTAAACAATATTATTAACAATATTACGTGCACATTGGGAGAAGATCATTAGGCTAAACTTTTATACTTTTTGTATAGAATAAGTCTTACAGGAGGAGAGCATGATTGCTCTGTCATATGCACAACCTTATTAAAATGGCTGTAATCTGTTACCGCAATAGTAGGCCTACTTGATCTGTTTAAAATTATTTCATTGGCATATGTCTGCTAAGGTATAAAATTAAAAATCAAAATTAAAATTTGTCCTAATCCAGTTATTCATATTTTGTATTTTGATCTGAATGCACAATCAAAAAATCGAAAAACAAGTCGTTATTCGTTTTATCATTTTTGTTTTTAATTTGAAAAATCGATTGAACGAACGATACACGGATTTTATTCTGTCATCTTTTCTCCCTTTCTTCCCAAAACGCAATAAACGCCACTCCCCCTTTTCTGCAGAATGCAATAAATCCGCTCAACAAATCACAGCGCACCATTCCACACATTGTAAACAACAATGGCGGCATGTTGAATACACGGAATCCTAATTTTCCTCATCTTGTACTCCGTGACCAACAAACAGACAAAAACAAAATACTTTGATGGCATTGCTAAACCTGTGGTGGTTTTCTGTGACGGGAAAGAAACATAAGCCATCAAAATCCGTCCCGAGAGGCACTCGGGAGACGGAAAAATGCCCTTTGTTGTTCTCCCGACAGCATCAAGTTTCTGTCATGCTAACACATTGACACCAGGGGATCTTATGAAATACTTTCTATTATTTTACTCGAAGCCAACGAAAATCGAGCAGGACCAAAACATTTTACCATCAACTAAATGAATATAACATGGCAAAGATCAATAGATTTGTCAATAGATTTATAGCATTTTGGAAAACAAAACTTGTCATGGATTTATTGCATTTTGTGGAATTTTTTTTATAATAAATCTTTGAACATCAAATTATGGATTTGAATTTTTAATGTTATTATAACCTAAAGATGCTATGTGAAAGTTTGTAACAGAAAATAGTGGTTTTCATCTTGTCACTTTCTTGGTATAGAAAACACGTTTTTACCTAAATTAGTCAAAATGAATTTATTGCGTTTTGGAACAACCTCTTCATATATATTTACATTTATTAATTTGGCAGATGGCTTATTTCAAAGTGATTCACATCATTTACTTTTCCTTAAACTAAGTTAAATGTATAATTTGTCAGAGTAAAATCTCTATGCTAATTTGTTTTCTGTTGTTTAAGCAGAGGCTTCCCTAAGCTGGTCATGCTGTGTCTACCTGAAGTTTAAGTGACCTGTCTAAACGAAACTGAACGCAGGGCTTAAACCACAGAAATCACCGCGTTTCACAATTTGTAATTTTTTGTTGGTTACAATGGCATTGGTTAGGGGTTTTCTTTGAAAAATGGGATAATTTTGCTGTCTGTAAACGCTGACGTCACTAGACAAAAAAAAAAGGATGGGACACTAAAAAACTGTTGCACTAACAAGGTTAAAAAGGGCTCGCTGTTTTTGGGGGTATCGTATGTCTAACTCTTTTATGAGGGCTTCCCAAATTGTTGCAGGTTAAGACTCGAAAACTGTGAAATGTTTTTCTTTCCTTTGTACTCCCGGAGAGCCTTGATAATTTAAAATGATTTATTTATTTTTTGTACTACAATTGTTTTTAAAGACTTTTTGTGTTAATATTGTTTGGTTAATCACCATGGACAGATAGCCCCAGAACAACCTTCATATTAAGCCACCATGTGATCCCATTTTTCATTATATTTCTACATTTTAATGTATATCTTGTGTGTCCTTTATATGAAAATGAGCTCTCTGAATCACAAAATATGATGCTGGATGCTAAAACTGAGGAGAGGGCAAACTTTTCAACACAGAACACTGGATATTATTATTGTGCACAAGATGCACGTACTGAACAAAGAAACAGGAACACTATATACACTCCATTTGTAACAAAGAAAACCAAGTTTGTTTAACTGGTAGATTTGAAATGAATAAGCCACATAAACTTATTTCATTTTCATGTAAAAAAAAGCCCTGCTGTTGATGCTGTAACATCCAAGTTGTGCAATTTGTAGAATGAATGGTTCTTTTGTTGTTCTCTTTAGCTGTATTTTTGGTACATCTACAACTTTTTTATTTTACCATTAAAAAGTTTACAGTTTTGATTATCACACAAGTTCTCACATTCTTAAAATCTAGCTTCAGGATATTTAAACAGAATTCATACTCAGTCACACAAATATTAAAACATAATACTTATTGTAAAAGCATGAACATTAAATCCAGTTGTCTTAAATGGTAAATTATCTAAAATAGCCAAACGTTTTTGCACAACTGTTTGTTTTGTGTAGCAGTCTAATAAGTATCCAAGTAATGAAATTAGTAAAAACAGCTATAAAATGTCAGAAGTATTACAATAAAATGTTTGATAGAAACAGACATGTCTTTAACAGGTGCATCCTGTAACACCCACTTCCCTGAAATGTACAAAAGAGTTAGATAGTCAACACGACTAATAAAGCATCACAGCAAAACACTATGTCAGTTGTTAAATAGCACCAAATCTCCGAAATCTGTTTTTGTGTCAAAAACTGTTATATTCAGTTTATAGATGATAAAAGGAAACCCCTATGTCAGTCTTTTGATGGGTTCTGCTGGCTCCATATTTATAAAAACTAAGTATAGAAGTCCACACACAATCAGAAATACTAATATCTGTAACCAAACTGGAACCATGCGTGTTGAGTTGCTCTCTGATGGTTTTTGGCTCTCAGACTCCGGGGGCCAGTTTCTTGTCTGTGACACGTTGTGATATGAGACCTGTGTCCTATTTATAGGAGTCCTTTAAAAAAACAGATGTACTGCATTTAATTAAGTGATAAGTAAGTTAAGTCAGTATAATTTATTATAAAAAGAAACTCACTCATCTGCGTAGTCCCGCCATCTATAATCAGGCTGTGCTCTTATGACATAAAAACACTGCTGTTAGTTTTACAATTTTACAAGAACAATTTAAACTTTTTTTAGAATTTTAGACTTACCTCTCGTACACAAAATTATTTTGTTCCTAGAAGATAACAAACGTACTTTAAATACAGCAATAAGACTGAATCCAGATTTTACTAGAGATAGACGTTTTTTATTCTACTTACTGGTCTGCCACGATAAACATAGGTGACGTCATCTATAAGGTAAAGATAAATATAAATAAACACATAAGCCAGTGAATCTCAACTTTTTTAACACTTCAATGCCTCTCACAACAATATTTGAAGACTCAAACAGAAAGATAATATATATTTGTTATAAAAAAGTCTTTATGCCCCCTAGTGGGCCCTAGTCCACTTGTTAGCAAACACAGATACCTACCCACTTATATACATGTGGCCAAATTTAGTACAAATTTTCAAAAACTATGAACCTTACAGACTGACCTGTTTCCTCTCTATAATATGTTCTGTCCGACTGGGGTTTGGGTCTTCTGTGTTTAGCCATGGCTTCTCTCAGCTTTTTCTCATAAAGGGGTCTGGTGGATTCTGTGTGTTTTTTTACATTTATCAAACATACAAAAATAAATATACCTTGATTTTAAGGGAAATAAACTATTTTCTGACTATTTCAGGTCATATTGTACGAAAACGTAAAAACGGAGCGTCTTACCGACCACGGGTCCATGATTTATTCCGTAATCGTCCAGCAGGTATCTGATCTCCTCCGCAGATTTACTGCTCAACATTGTAACTGATACTCAGAGAAAGTGAGTGGATTTAAAGAGCAGAAACTTCTCGTTTTTAATGAAACCGAAAATGCAACTGAAACTATGAACAGAACACGAACTATGATCTGTGCTAAAACATGGGTTTACTCGTTTATCTGCTGAAGCATAATGTTTGCGTTTTCCCAAAATGTACACTTAACTTTTTTGCAACTATTATATCGTGCTAAGCATTTAATACACGTAACATATACAATATAAATCGGGCATAGCTGTTCTTACTTGCTCTCTTACGCATAAACCATATCCGCTCGGGTTGTAAACATTATGACGCACTTCCGCAAAGCGACCAATCGGGGACGTCTATCAAAAAGTTTTTTTTTAAACAAATTATTAAATACATTTTATGGTAACACATTACAAAAAGGTTCATTAGTTAACATTAGTTAATTACATTAGTTAACATGTACTAATAATGAACTGCACGTATACAGCATTTATTTATCTTTTTTAATGTTAATTTCAACAGTTAGTAATACTTTATTAAATTCTTGTTAACGTTAGTTAATGCACTGTGAACTAACATGAACAAACAATTAAAAGCTTTATTTCTATTAACTAACATTAACAAAGATTAATAAATACTGTAACATATTGCTATAAATATTGTAATAAATATTGCTCATGGTTTGTTCATGTTAGTTAATACATTAACTAATGTTAACTAATTAACCTTATTGTAAAGTGTTATATTATAATATCATTGCGTTATTTATACAGTATTGTTAAATTACAAATATTATAATATAAATAATATTAAATATAGTACTGTAGTACAGTAATAGTAATATAGTATAACATAATTTATAACAGGATAATAAAGGACATATTATAAGATTATTATTTATAAAATAATGATATTTAATATTAAAATAAATAAATAAATGGATAATAAGGGGTTAAAACAATTTCTTGATATGTTAGATACGTAAGCTATATAAGATATTAGGGCACCCTTGAATAGACAGGCACTTTTTGGTTTTTGATTTTTTGGTACAAATATTGGTCTAGTTTATCAATTCACTTATCAATTCACTTATTGTCTGTCTTCATTGAGGAAACTGCATTATGGTATTTTCTAAATAATGTTAAAGTGCAGTAATACATTAAAGGGGACATATCATGAAAATCTGACTTTTTCCATGTTAAGTGTCATAATTGGGTCCCTGCTTCTATCAACCTAGAAAATGTGAAGAAAAAAAACAGTAACTTAGTTTTGATAAAGCATTGTCTGCAAGCATGTGAACAAAATATTGTGTGTCCCTTAACTATATTAGTTTATATTACATATTTATGTATTGTATGAACTGGTAGTGTCAGTTAACAAACCCTATAGGAATAGTTGGGCACTAGAATCCCTAGGCAAGTAAATTCAACAAATGATAATCTACGTCCCTTAAAAGTATACTTTATTCAGGGCTTCTGCCTTACGCAGCAAGGTCACCTGTTATCACAGTGATGCCTCGGGTGACTGATTATAAGAGCAGACAGAATCAGAGCTGAATCAAAGGCCAGCTTCATTTATACATTCTGTGTCCTTTTAAATCCCTCCAATTTCCTTAGACTACCCGAGGCACAGTCGTTGTTGTGCTGGGCACATTTGACAGCCCTCTCGCAAATAAGCAGAAGTCATAACTTCATATCCCATTAGACCGGTGTGGCTCCTGTAAGCTGGACAATGTCACACCATTAGCATTCCACATTGGCCTCAACTTTCAGCTGTAGAGGTAAAATGAACAACGTTGCAGGCAGCAAGTCAATACAACCTCTCACACAACCTTTATAATGGGAATCGAATGAAGAGCCGAGCAGAATTTCAAAAACTAAAGGCTGCTCTCTCACTTAAGGTCACGCTCATGGTCAGAGTTGGTGTCTTTTGATCAGAAAACATTTGAGAGAAAGACCTACACCTCATGCATTGATTCAAAGTATAAAGATTGTATAAAATGTGTCTGTTTAGAAATTGTTTGAAGCTTCAATGTTTTTTGTTACATCATAACATCTTGATACGTGATAGTTTTAATGTGCTGGCTTCAATTTGTGTATAAAATGCAAATTCAGTTTGACATTCCCCACTCCTGATCAAAATGGTTACATGTGGAGAACTCTTTAAAAAGGAAAGAGTCTGCATTAAAGCACTTCATGGTGCTGGATGGTCTTTGAGAGAAATAGACAGATGGTCAAACATATTTGTGCTGTAAAAGATCAAATTAATAACATCATGTCCATAATTGTGCATTCAAACCATTTACTCAAAAGCATTTGCATATTTACATACAGTATTTACATCTTAATTTAAGAGATAAATATCTTTTCACATACACATACACAAACAAATCCAGTGAGTTTATATGATAAAAGTGTAATTTGGAAAATGTCCAGTTTTTAAGTGGTGCCGTTTGGATGCTTCTACTAGAAGAAATCACTAACATAATGTGCTTGACACTATAAGTGGCATAAATGATTACGCATGTACCCATTATGAACTAAAATTACACATGGTGAACAATGTGACCCAGATATCAAATGAGTAATTTTGGGAAACAGCAAATGTGATGTAATTAAAATAGTAATTTATCTGATAAATGAACCATTGGTGAATCATAAAATATACAATGAAAATTAAACAATATCAGAATTAAAGTAGCCTATGTGCTGTAAGTGATAACAGGTTAAGTTAAAACTGTACAACAGTTTTTCAGTTAAAATTAAAAAAATTAATAAATCAAAAAATTATACACTCTTAAAAATAAAGGCTCTTTACAGCGATGCCATAGAATAATTTTTTTTGGTTCAACAAAGAACCACTTTTCCCCGCCATTGATGAGTTATCTCATCAATTAAGAGAAAACATTTTCCTGCCAATGACGTTTCTTGACGAGTTTTTACGGTAATCTGTAATTCGCTATTATCCACTAGATGGCACGTTCCCCAATTTACAAAAAACTAAAGCAAAAACTAATGGGGTGATTCTCAATCACAATTTTCAATCATTGTTTAAGCCCTCAAGGAACTTGAAAGGCTCTTTATAGCGATGCCATAGAATAACCTTTTTTGGTTACACAAAGAACTACTTCTTAACTAGATTAACTAAATTAGACTTGTGAGGTGTCATGAAACATCTTGATAATAAAAGTAAATGCTTAAAATAGTAAGCATATAGTTATAAACATCTTTTCATGCATTATTTTGCACATGATTTCAAATGACATCATAAAAAACAATTTTGTTATTTTTTCCACATTTAAGGGGAACATTTTCATTACCGCAAAGTGTCAATGACTGGATTTGGGTTCTTTGACATGGAAATATTTATAATTAAAAAAGCTTTAATGCATGTTATACTATAAACATGTACAGTAAAGAAACATGTGGTGTTTGGTGATCATTGGTAAATGTAGAGACAATAATAAGGAATGTAAATGTGTCCATGAAAAAATTTCTCATCCTCCGCAACAAATTTCAATCATTGTTTAAGCCCTCGAGGAACTAAAATTTTCCAAAAACTAATTGTTGGAAGGGACATAATTGACTGTGACACTCAAGATGGCTACCAGGTAAGCAGTTCTTATTTTTTCTCTCCAGATAAAAGTTGAAATTTTGTTTGTCATAGTACCTAGACAACTTTTTAGTTCTCATTACTGAAACATGAGTTTGTAAATGCATATATTTAATGTAATATCATGTTGCGGTAATGATAATTTTTGATAATGATGATCTAAAAAATGTAAATAATTCTATAGGAATTTTTTAAAATCCTCTTAAAATAATGTTTATAGTAAGTTCATAAGAAGAAATCTTATATGTGCAAAAAAATTGGCTTCAAGGGCTTTTTAAAAATTCTGATGCTGGACGCCTAAATCTGTATTTCGTGAGAATCACCCATTTTAGCAACCTTTTAAACTCTGTGTATGTTTAGATCATCGTTCTGAATCTGATCTCTAATGAAATTCCTTTACAAAAATGCATTTTTTCTAGCCTGGGTGCCAGCCGATCTTAGCCCCGCCCACAACATTTTGAGGAACGGGAAGATCGGTCTGGAGTTTCACCGTTGAGTTGCTACTATGCTCGACCCAAAGCTGGTCGAACCAATCAAATTGTCAGGGCGGGCTTTATATGATGATGGACAGATGATCAGTAACGTAAATCAACCACGTCACCAAAGAGCGCGTGTGTTGAATCTGTTGTTTACAACGAAATGGCTGCCGCGGTAGAAATCAGATGTGTGGACTCTGACATTGAGTCTGTTCTAAAAGATATCGACAGAGCATTGATTTTAAAAGAGGAACAGAGAAACGCGAGCAAGGCATTTGTTGATGTTTTTGCCGTCCTACGGGATTCGACAAAAGTTGTCGCACTTATGAAAGATCAAGTTAAAGAAGCAACTAAAATGGGTATCACGGCGATGCAACTCGGTGTGCACGACGAGATGGATATAACAAGCAAACGTAATGGGTATCGTCGTTGATGAAGTTCAACTAATGTACAAATGGTAAGAGATAGTCTTACTGTATGACTTAATGTGATATAAATGAAATGTTGTAAACATAGTAGGTGTTGATGTACGTTCGCAAACTCAGACTTGTAGTGTGTGTCGTAGCGAAATAACTAGCAGTTCGGTCAAGCTGCAAATACGTCATTTCAACATACGTCTCACACCCCGTTGCTCTGATTGGTCGTAGGTCTATCCAATTGAGTGCAGAGGCATTTTTCGGTTGAGACACGCCTCATAATTATAGCTCAATGGAGCGGTATCAGACTCAAATTCTGACTAGAATTGAGTATGACAACGTCAGGCTACATTTTTTCAGCTTTTTGAAGAAACATACCCATATTTAAGAGGTTATAAAAACAGAAAAAATGAAGATAGGATGAAAGTTTTGAAAGCAGAGGGTCTGTTCTTTCCTTTGATATATTTGTATGCTTATATATTTGTAGAATAAATATTTTCTGGAAGGCAATTTGTGAAAATCACAAAAAATGCTGGCAGGCAACTTTTTTTAAAAAAAGCAGATGCACATATATCCACAAACAGCATCCAGTTTTCTGCATCTGAACTGGCTGAACGTCAGGAAACTGTGCGGTTCTGTGCGACATCTGCTGGTCTCCAGTCTGGTTGGTAGAAGTGTATATTGAACATACGTGCCCAGTTGGCAAAGACACGTTTTTCTGTAATAAAGCGATGGTGGCTGCCGTGGCGGCCCTGTTCGTGGGAGAGATACATGGTACATTCATCTGGCCCAGCAGGCTCATAGTAATGATATGGCACTGGAGGCTCTGGGTTGGAGGACCTGTTAACACATTTGTCACATATGAAAAAAGAGCAAAGGAAATCGGCTCAATGCAAGTTGTTATTTTGCAAATGTTGTTAAAAAATTGTTGCTACCAAAATGAAAATTCTCTCATCATTTACTTCCTCTCATGTTGTTACAAATACTGTCTAGAAATATAAAGACATGATCAATAAGTCATTTAAAGGGAGAGTTTACCAAAAAAAAATCTCTCATCATTTACTCCCTCTCATGTTGTTACAAACCTGTATACATTTCTTTGTTCTGATGAACACGAAGGAAGATATTTTGAGGAATGTTTGTAATCAAAGCGATCATCAGCCCCATTCACCTATATAATATTCTTTTTTTCTTCAATAAAAGTGAATGGGGCTCATGATCGGTTTGGTTACAAACATTCCTTAAAATATCTTCCTTCGTGTTCATCAGAACAAAGAAATTTATACAGGTTTGTAACAACATGAAAGGGAGTAAATGATGAGAGAATTTATTTTTATTTTTGGGTAAACTCTCCCTTTAATTAAAGGGGCAATAAGTAGGATTTTAAGTGTTTTATTAATCAAAATCAATGTCTTTATTCATAAATATGTGCTCGTTGGTGTCAAATGACCTTTGCCAGTGATCTGACTTTTCTTAAGCTTAGAATTTCGTTCCGCCATACTGATAAACTATAATAGCAGAGAGGGACAAAAAGCACTTGCCTACCAACGCGTTTCCACAACGCGTTTTCATTCAGAACACGTGAACCAGCTGCAACGGACAAGGAGATCAGCGATTACATAACGGCTACCGTAGTTGCAACACGCATTTGGAAAGAGGAGGAGCTAGTAAGCACTGTTCGTTTGAATGCAAAATACAATTCCACCACTTGATGGGGGTAGATCTTACTGATTGCCCCTTTAAATGACTTATTGATCATGTCTTTATATTTCTAGACAGTTAAGCAACCTAAACATTATTTACTTTAAGCCCCATAATAATTTAGTTTCTCTATAGATACCAAAAAGTCTGGTAGTGCGAATATTGAAGTCATAGTCTTACGTGCAAAACTCAGAGGGAATCATTCCATAGACGTTGATCCTATCACAGATCTCTATAGCGATTGCCATGGTGAACCACCCCGTGCTCAGCCAGGAATTGGATCCTCTTCTAAAAATATTGCAGAGAGTAAAGCCATCTTAATAAAAGTAAATTATGTAACCGTATACAATTGTATTGTTTCTTAATTTGATGATTTTTTTATAAAACCCAAAATAAAAGACAAATATGATGTCTCTCTGGAGACTCCTATTTGGTACTGCAGGTTTACCCAGATGTACAGAAGTATCGCTAACCAACTTAGATGATTTACTTTGGCAGATAGAAGGGATACAAAAGATCCGTAATCTCTTCTGACAGAAAATTCAACACTTGAGTTTAAGGACATCTGAGTATTTCACATCAGATTCAGGATTGTAGTTTATGTCTGGTTGGGTAGATTCCAGCTGGCAGTAATTTCCAGCTGGCACAGATCCTGTGTGCTGCACAACCATCAGCCAAGGTCTTTAATGCAAGAGTGAATCAGGATGATTCCTTAATATACAACAATGCCAAGCAAAATCTCTCGGGTCCAACAAACCAAACAGGCTCTGGTGGTCTTCACATTAGTTAACAAACTATCCCGGAGCACAATTTTTCAGTTTAATCGGCGAACAAAACAGTTCCATTTTTATTAAAATGTTTTAAAACGTTCTCCCTATATGTATTTTTGCTGCACTCTTAAAAATGCTTGGTTATTTTCAACCCATTATTGATTCAAAAAGGGACAAACCCAGCCTTGGGTTAAATAATCCAAAAAAGTTTGACCCAACACTGGGTTAAAACGATCAAGCATTTTGCATTGAAACAATCCAGCATAGGTTAAATTACAACCCAACATTATTAGTGGCTTTCACCACAGCTCATGTATATTATAATTACTAACACGACATCAAAGATTGGATAAACATGACATCACATTAACATCCTCACCTATCTTTTCCGGTTTCCTTCTTAAAGAGCTCATCAAGCTGCAGCATCTTTAACTGTGAGATGATGAACACCTGTAGTTTAGGCATCATCTGCTTCATCCGACGCAGGCTGGCATCCCGCCGCATGTAGTTTTTAGGGCCCCAGAAGAAAAAGAACGTCTCCAGGCTGGAGTTAAACAGTTCGTGGGGTTTTCGTAGCACACGTTGCATGCTGGAATGTGCAACCACGCGGAGACTCGTCCTCTGCCCAACGTCTTGCTGATAGCGTTCTGTTGGGGCGTCGTTCATACGGATAACACACTCTGTTTGGTCAATCTCTGCACCTCGATCACTTCCTTTCATGTGACCAGAGCTGGTCACTAAGGCACAACATTTGCAATGCATCCTAAGAGGCTGAGGATTAAATTGGAGACAATGATAAGGAGTTTGTGGGGTTATGTTTGTAATATATACAGTATACTATAGAACAATAACAATCTATAGAATAGTTTAGATCTCCTTGATTTAATGATATTACTGGAAAACAATGAAAAAGCATAACAGATCAAAGTGTCTAGTACCACAAAGACATTCTTGTTTAATTTTTACCTTTAAAATCCATTCAGCACAATTAAGAACCAACCAACAGAAAAAAGCTTCAAAAGCAAAGCATTCAATACTGAGAAATGCTCATATCCAGCCTGATCTTACAGAAATGCATACACATTTTACGCAAGTTGGCTAATTCGTATGAATTCGTATGAAGTGAATCATACAAAAGCTTATTAGAAAGTGCAATAATGAAGCCCCACCCCAAACCCCGCCTCTAAGTCCACATTTATAATTTAATTTATTAACATCCTCCTTCTAAGGATTTCTTCAAACTCTCATAGAAATCTCAGAGAAATCTCTCATCAAGATGCACAATTATATCCTTGCTGACATAACTGACATACACAGACTTTTTTATTAAATGTGAGTCATAAATACACTTAAACCTACCCCTATTGGTTCACAGTAGAAAGTCAGACAGGTTTGGAATGAAAAACTGTAATAGTGACTAAATTCATTTTTGGGTGAACTTACCTTACAATACCTTAAACGTCATGCATCTTTACAATTAATGGTGACTATACTTACAGTCTTGTTCAAAATAATAGCAGTACAATGTGACTAACCAGAATAATCAAGGTTTTTAGTATATTTTTTATTGCTACGTGGCAAACAAGTTACCAGTAGGTTCAGTAGATTCTCAGAAAACAAACAAGACCCAGCATTCATGATATGCACGCTCTTAAGGCTGTGCAATTGGGCAATTAGTTGAAAGGGGTGTGTTCAAAATAATAGCAGTGTCTACCTTTGACTGTACAAACTCAAAACTATTTTGTACAAACATTTTTTTTTCTGGGATTTAGCAATCCTGTGAATCACTAAACTAATATTTAGTTGTATGACCACAGTTTTTTAAAACTGCTTGACATCTGTGTGGCATGGAGTCAACCAACTTGGGGCACCTCTCAGCTGTTATTCCACTCCATGATTTTTTAACAACATTCCACAATTCATTCACATTTCTTGGTTTTGCTTCAGAAACAGCATTTTTGATATCACCCCACAAGTTCTCAATTGGATTAAGGTCTGGAGATTGGGCTGGCCACTCCATAACATTAATTTTGTTGGTTTGGAACCAAGACTTTGCCCATTTACTAGTGTGTTTTGGGTCATTGTCTTGTTGAAACAACCATTTCAAGGGCATGTCCTCTTCAGCATAGGGCAACATGACCTCTTCAAGTATTTTAACATATGCAAACTGATCCATGATCCCTGGTATGCGATAAATAGGCCCAACACCATAGTAGGAGAAACATGCCCATATCATGATGCTTGCACCTCCATGCTTCACTGTCTTCACTGTGTACTGTGGCTTGAATTCAGAGTTTGGGGGTCGTCTCACAAACTGCCTGTGGCCCTTGGACCCAAAAAGAACAATTTTACTCTCATCAGTCCACAAAATGTTCCTCCATTTCTCTTTAGGCCAGTTGATGTGTTCTTTGGCAAATTTTAACCTCTTCTGCACATGCCTTTTTTTTAACAGAGGGACTTTGCGGGGGATTCTTGAAAATAGATTAGCTTCACACAGACGTCTTCTAACTGTCACAGTACTTACAGGTAACTCCAGACTGTCTTTGATCATCCTGGAGGTGATCATTGGCTGAGCCTTTGCCATTCTGGTTATTCTTCTATCCATTTTGATGGTTGTCTTCCGTTTTCTTCCATGTCTCTCTGGTTTTGCTCTCTATTTTAAGGCATTGGAGATCATTTTAGCTAAACAGCCTATCATTTTTTGCACCTCTTTATAGGTTTTCCCCTCTCCAATCAACTTTTTAATCAAAGTACGCTGTTCTTCTGAACAATGTCTTGAACGACCCATTTTCCTCAGCTTTCAAATGCATGTTCAACAAGTGTTGGCTTCATCCTTAAATAGGGGCCACCTGATTCACACCTGTTTCTTCACAAAATTGATGACCTCAGCTATTTTTTTGAACACACCCCTTTCAACTAATTCAACTACTTGCCCAATTGCACAGCCTTAAGAGCGTGCATATCATGAATGCTGGGTCTCATTTGTTTTCTGAGAATCTACTGAACCTACTGGTAACTTGTTTGCCACGTAGCAATAAAAAATATACTAAAAACCTTGATTATTCTGGTTAGTCACATTGTACTGCTATTATTTTGAACAAGACTGTATGTGATGAGAATGTGTGTCCCTATGCGGCTGTATTGATCTTAGCAACGCAAAGGTCCTGGGTTCAACCCAAGGGGAATACACGTGATATACAAACAAATGTATAGCTTTAATGCACTGTAGGTTGGTTTGGATACAAGCATATACACTCATAAAAATAAAGGTGCTTTCATGACATGATGCCATAGAAAACCTTTTTTAGCATTGCTGTAAAGCACATTTTCAGAATCTTTATTTTTAAGAGTGTAATGTAATTTGTCTGTAAGCTATCACGCACAAAACTACTATTTTCAAAACAAGTCAGAAATGAAACAACATCTTCTGCAGTTACATTTTAAGCCATAGATTCTGATTGACAGTATAGGGAGAAAGAGAGGAAAACGAAGATTCACAATCATGATAGTTCTGGTGATTACAGCACATCAGCATGGAGGCAAAATCCTGACAACACCTGCTCGCAGCCATTCACTTTATCTGATCAGGCCTGGCTGTCATGAAGGAAAAAATTATAGCATCACCGGCTTGTGCAATTTAAAATGCTTTAAAGTGGCAGACTCCACCTGACACATCATCAGAAACTTGCAAGAAAGCAACAAGACCTAAACGGATGACAGAAAAAAGTCTTTGGAATAGTGCACTTAATATCAATCTGTTAAAAAATATTATTGGCTAAGAAAAACTTCAAGGACTGCATTAAAAATTGTTGCTAATTATACAGTACTGTGCAAAAGTCTTAGGCCACCATCGGCAGTGTTGGGGGTAACGCATTACAAGTAACGTGCATTACGTAATAATATTACTTTTCTGCAGTAACGAATAAAGTAACACATTACTTTATAAATGTACACATTAATATTGGAGTTACTTTTTTTAAAAAGTAATGCAAATTACTTTTCAGTTTAATTAATTCAATAAAAAAATAAAATAATGTACTTAATTAAATTGAACATATTAACGTAAGATTACGCACTCTGTGCGCCTGAGCGGTAAACGTTTGAGTCAGAAACGGAGATGGCAGGCCCTAGCTTGACTTTTTTGCGATCATAAAAAACTCCTGCAAGGCCTGAAAACGATCAAGCCTCAACCAAGTAAGAAAAAGTAACGCAAAAGTAACGCAAAAGTTTAAAAAAAAAGCATTACTTTCCATGAAAAGTAACGAAGTAACGCAATTAGTTACTTTTTTGGGGAGTAACTTAATATTGCATTACTTTTAAAAGTAACTTTCCCCAACACTGACCATCGCTTTGTTTTTTAGCAAAGTTTTAAAGTCCATCCATATTTATTTTTCACTCTTTTTTTAAAATACAAACAGAAAATACAGGATATCTACACAAAATTAAAAACAAACATTTTCGAAACTAAATGTTTTCTTCAGGCATCAGTCAGTATTTATTGTGACCTCTCTTGTCACAAAACACATCTTGAGCTTTTTTGAGGAGACTGAAGTCCTGAAGTCATTCGATTAGCATTAGAAATTAGGATTTAATTTAATTTAGGTTTAAGAGATCCTGCAGCTGCCTGCTATTGCTCAAGTGAAAGGGGAGTTTGACACTTTAGCTTATACTTTTATGCGGTTTTTTAATAATATATACACATTTCCTGTATATTCTGGTTGTGAAAATGAAGGTTTGTTTTTAATTCTGTTTAAGTTTCTTAAAAAGATTAAGCTTTATGTGAAAAGATTCTTAACATCATAGTGAGATATTTTTCTGAAGACCACTATACAGTTTAATGGCTCAGGACAAACCTAAGCCTTTAAAAAATGTCACAAAACAAAGAAACTGTCATTGATTGTCCAGGCAACGTCGTGTATTAAGAATCAGGTGTTTGTAAATTTTTGATCTGGGTTATTTTTAGAAACTCTCTTATTATTCTGTGTTGCGAACTTACGAACATTTCTCATCTGAAATACTTGTTCAGAGCAGGACTAAATCAAAAACAAAACTTAATTTCTCCTCTTTTTCCATAATGTACTGCAAACTGCAGTTACTATTCACATTTTAGTTTAAAAGGAAAATCATCCAAATATGCAGTGATGCTTTTATGAAATATTTGGTGCATCACTAATGCAGACTCATCTAAATATGTGGTACTTGCTGTACATTACATTAGAAAGTAATGCTGAATTCTGGGAAAAGTGAGGGTTTCAGGGAAAGAAAGAGAGAGGACAGCAGAGCAGGCAGACAAATAAAGACTACTGACACATTAGAATGTCATTATAAAGCTAATCTAAGACAAGTGTGTTTATACAATTACTCTTATAAACTGTCGTAAATTGGTTTTCCACATTTTAATAACTGCTCAATTATTAATTATAACTTTTAGTCCACTACACAACAATTTCACACAAGACTCAACTCAACTCTGATCTTACTGCCCAGCCTTTCATTCAAATAATCTGAAATGGTTAGGGAGGTTTTTCAAGAAATTGAAATCATGAATAAATTTAAATAAATAAATTAATTAGTTACTAAACTAAAAATGTCACCTTTTGATCATTGAAACTGCTGTAACCTTTTAAGTAGGATGTTTGGTCTCTCATGTCTTCCATCTGATGCTTGTCTGATGGATTCTGATTGTCTGGTGTGTTGGCAGAACTGTTGTTGTACAGGAACAATAAGCTCATACACACTGTCACAACACCAATCAATATGATCCTGTGACGCTGAAACAAGAAATAACATACTGTCAAAGCTTCATACACAAACATTATACACTGATACATTATATGCATGCATCATTATACTGTAACATTTCTTATTGATATCTGCTTTTATTGTTTAGCTACTGTTTATGTTATTCATATAATATATGTTTACTTCTGTTAATGTGTATTGTTTATTCTTAGTATTTTTGTCTAATAGATTTATTGTTTCTCATGCCCTTCTAGTTCTACCCCATCCTTTTATGGGGTCACTGAACAAAATAATTAATTTAATTCAATTAAATTCAAAATAATTTATCACCAAATCATTTAATTACATAATAAAGTCATTTTATTTTTATATGTTTATTACGTTTAAAGAAAACACATTTAAAGTTAATGTTAGGAGGTGTGAGCACGAGTGAAATGTGCAGCCTACCTGTAGGCTATTTTATTAGGTTTACTTAAAATTGTAAGTTTTTGTTTACTCTGTAAGTAAATAACTGTTTTGTAAACTGTTTAATCTGTGTGACTGAAATCACCCTTACAAAATATCATGGGATTGTTGGTTTATATGATTTACGTCACGGATCACGAGTAGCCTACTTATAGCCGTGATAAGTTACTGTTACATCAACTGTGGCAAATGACAGTAAGCTTAAAACTTTCTTTACCATGGTGAATGTCTCCACAGACAGTTAAAATTTTAATCTAAGAGAGAGTAGCCTACCGTTGGCGTCATATTGAGTGTAATAATCCCCTCAGTTTTGTCCAGCGCGCGCGTTCATTCAGCTCGCAAACAAGCGCGCGGACTCACAGCTGCTCGCATCGCTCCGTCTGCACCATAGACCTCACACGCGCACCTCATATCTGCACAGATGCATCTGAAGACTAAAACTGAATCTGATCTCACAGACTGAGCAGTGTACGCCTGGTCTTAAAGGACGCCGGATATTAATCCTTATTATAACAAATATTAGCCTACAACGTTTTGACAAAATAAGAAAAAAGTAATTTTTTGTTACAACTGTATGAGATATGTAAAGACTTTTAGAAGATTTCTTAATCATTTTGATGCAGTCAGCAAATGACGTATTACAGTACAGTAAAGAGAGATTTATTGTGGGGTTAAATCAAATAGTTTTGCTCATTATGTCCTATCAAAATAGTGTATTAAAATAATGATACATAAATCAAAATACAAAAGCCAATACAGATGTGCACAGTTTCTGCAAAATCGTATTACTCTACCATTTATTGTATTGTATTCTATTGTATTGTATTGTAATAAAGGTACATGAAGGTACAAAAGTTGTCGCTGGGGTGGTACCTTTTCAAAAAGAACACTTTTGTACCTAAAAGGTACATATTTGTATCTCTAAGGTACCTCAAAGTTACATATATTTATCTACAGTAAATGGTACATATTAGGACCTTTTAGAAAGGTACTGTCCCAGTGACAAAAGGTACATTTTTGTACAATTTTCCCGAGATTGTATTCAGCTCAGTTGTACATTCTTGCCAAAACCACATTTCTAGGGCATGTATTCGGTAAGGTTTTGAATCATTTGAAATTTTGCTCCCATGAAAATTTAGTCAACAGATTTTTGGTGCCCTAGGCAGGATAGTTGTAGGCACAGACACACCAGGCAATCTGAGCCTGTATGTTTCTGGAGTATGTGCCTTCAAACTACACTAGCAATTTATAACAGTACAGTACATTAATTGATGAGGACTACTGGTCTGCAATACATCAAGCTCAAATTCAGTTCCCTTTTGGTTTGCAATGATGTCACTTAAAAAACCATCACAATCCATCAGATATTCATTATGGAAGCACAGTGACTGACATATCAGTCAGTACATATGACTATATGGATTTGCACTCTCAAAGCTGGAAAATATTAGAAGATTAAGTTACTGTGTTACTATTTTATGTGTATTCACAAATATATTGTATAAATGTTCATAAATATTTACATTCTCTGTGTGTATACTGGAAAACTTAAAACAAAATTAATTGAGACAAGATTTTATTATGGATATTACACTGTCAGAAAAAAGATAGTCCCTATAGCTGCCACTCAGGCAGTACTCTTTCAGTAGTACACCTTTGCACCTAAGAGAATTCATATTAGTACCTCAAAGGTACCAACGAATGCAAATTAGTCCCTCCGGCATGTAATGGTACCAAATGTATACATATCTGGATTAAATTGTATTTTTGGACCTTTTAAAGGGTACTGCCCCAGCTTAAGACCATTTTTTACAGTGTATAAAAGTGTATATCAATACACCAATTACAGATGTACTTTAATCAAAAAATCCATCTCTGTAATCTAACAGTTAATTCTCAAGTCCCGCCACCTTTTTTATACAAGTTTAAATGGATTTTATTGGATAACATTGAACTCACCTACACCATTAATTTTATGAATTAAGGCCAGCTAGATGTTTAACTTAGAATAAGAGATAGATTGGTCATATGAGAAGACCTCTGCATAGCAAACCCGAACAATCAGCATATGCCCTGGATGTAACCGATACCATCTCCCTGTCTAAAAATGGCATGCAATGTGGCAGAGCTTTTCACGAGAGCAGAGATTTGCCTAAAGCAGTCAGTCTGAGTGGAATAAGACTGGAAATGGAGATGTCGGCGATACATTTTTCAAATCTAATTCACCCTTTGCTTTACAGATTTATAAACAGTCTATATTCTATTCAATATCTATTTAACAATAAGGCACAGTTTAATTTATGCTCTGTGATTGTTTTGTTGTCTCAGCTTTGAGATTTGAGAAGGCTGCTCTCCAGCCATTGAAAAGGTTATGAGACCACTTTAATTTTCCCTTTAATCATCATTTGTGACATCTCAGTCCATGTGTCTGTTGAATTTCAACAATAGTAAACATCAGGAGTGACAATAAACTCACACATAAAAGACTAAACACATGCCAAGACACATAAAAGATTTGATTAAAAATATACATATCTGTACATATTGTACATATATTGTCTCAATATTGTCCCAGTGATAACTAGGGAACATTTTTTGACCATTTGTCTGACAGTATAGCTCTCAGTTCAAACAAGGCGTACAAACAGATGGGCCATTACTAAATTACTTTATAAGAAAACTGATTATGGAATTAAAGCAGGCATTTGTATGACTCATATGCCCACGGGTTGTTCCTCTTCACTGACTGCTGCTCAAAAAGGTTGATCACTTTGGGTTTAGAAATAACTTGGCATATAATCAAAGTCCAGGTAAATGTCAATGTCGTGCTGTACTGTTATTGAAAAGACAACAAAATTAATTTTTATACTCCACAAGGCTGTCTCATTTAATTGAAGTATTTAATTAAAGATAAAAAACTGAAACAATGTTAAATAAGAAAGGTTACCTTAAATTGCATTACTAATATACATTACATTACATATGATAACATTAAGGTACACTACATGTGTTGGGGGATAAGATGACAATGTTTAAAAATGAAACTGGGGTTGTGTTGCAGTATGGATCCTTTTTTTTACTTTATTATGGACAGTTTATTATTAAACTAATCAAAAGATGCCTTTAAATGGCTTTTGTCTGTCATGCTTTATGTCTCCAGTGGGCAGGTTAGTTATTGCCTTCACATAAGCTGCGTCTTAAATATTGCATCTTGTTTTGGGTTTGGCTGTTATCTGAAAAAAGCTGTGCCTGCAGCACTACTGATATCACAGGCACCTTCAACACATTTATTTTAACCCAACAGGACACAATAGCTATCTGGCGGCTGTCTATTCTTAGAGTTTGCAATTGTGTCTGTGTTTTTTTATGTTTCGCTTAGAGTGCATTATACCTTTAAAAGCAAGAGCAAGCATATTTAAGAATATTTATAATTAAAACATTTAATAAAGATTATAATTTGGATTAGATTTGGTAAAGACTGCATAAAAGTGCATATACACTGACTGACACTACCTAAACAGTACATAAATACAGAGAAATTAACAATCTGTGACTTAAACCATCATTTTATAAAGAATCCTGTGATCTGTAAATACAGCCACAAAACAAAAAATGTTTAAATAAGCACTGTTAAAGCTACACTTTGTAGTTTTTTTTACCTTTAAATAATGTCTCTAAAATTATTTCAGTGATAGAACAACTTTTAACTGGACAAATTGTACTGTTGCTGCAACCTGAGCAACCTCCTAGCTGCTACAAGCACACTCTGAAAGTGGCGATGGAGGGTAGAGCACACAGCCCCGCCCCTTCCCCTGCCTGAAGAATAGACCAATTTAGAGTAGACGTCACAGTTACGTCACTGCAAGCTGCGCGCGCAATGCGGTTGCAGAAAAACAGTGGAAATGAATTAGACACGAGTGAAAAGAGCAAGATAACTCACTAGAAAATGTCCTGTTGTGCTGTTAAGTGTCAAAATAAGAATGCAAAAAAAGATGGCTATCATTTTTATAGAATACCATCGTCGAAGACCTCATTTGAAGATAAACGTAGGTGTTTATGATTACAATAAGCCCTAAATGGACAGAATGGAGCAAGGAAATCATCTGGGAATCTTTTAATAATTAGAATAGAAAATAAGTAGAGAAGATGTCCGTTGTTCTGTCGAAGTCTGTTCCCTCCACGTGTTTCTTATAGCGTTTTTATCACGTTACAATTATAATTTATTCAGAATAAATGTTTTTTTTTATACTGAAAAAGCAATAATATCACAATTTTTAAAAATATTTCATACTTTTTTCGTTTTCTATTATTTCTTTTTATTTCCTTTTATTACACGGCTCTCTGGAATGCTTGATTCTGATTGGTCAGTTGAGACATTTGCAGGTTCGTTCTTTTCGAATAATAACCGCTCAAAAATAATAACGCATAGCCGGACTACTTTTACGAGTAAGATCGCTCCGCGCCAATAAAGATCAATAAAGATTACTGTCTGTTTGGCGCCATCTTGTGACAAACACTCGACAACCACGACAAGACACAGAGAGCTGACTGTGACTGAACTTGACAAAATAGAGCATGACAGCTACGAAGCCAACACACAAAAAAATACAGAATGGGCATTAAAACTTCTCAAAGACTGGCTAAAAGAGAAAAAAATGGAGACAGACAAGTATGAAGCAGAGGATCTTAATAAGGTATTACGATCATTTTATGCATCTGTGCAAAGTTTCGCGGAAGGATAAAAATGTTAATTTAAAACAAATATGCCAATAAAATGTTTCAAATTCATATTCATGTCCAGTTTTTTTTTTCTTATGTGACAAGTAGCCGTGTAATAAGCGGGATAATGTAGAGTCAGCCGGTAGTTATCGGGAAATAAGCCCCTTCAGTGTGATACAAGACCCTCCGCTTCGCGTCGGGTCCTGATCACACTGTCGGGGCTTATTTCCCGATAACTACCGGCTGCCTCTACATTATCCCTTACATATCTTAGCTTATGTCTTCTTCCTGTTTGTTCTAAAATTATTATGTTTACATACTTAATAAATATATAAATATAGCGCGCACACACACACACACACACATGATGTAAAGTGTTATTAATATATAAACAGGCCTTTTAAATGCATGTTAAAACATAATACTTTTATAATAGTTATATAAAAAAACACGTATATAAGGAAGAAATAATAGAAAACAGGAAAATTATGAAATATTTAATAAACGCTATTATATATAATACATAGTATTGCTTTTATATGTACTTTAGCGATTCAGACTGTAAAAATAATTGATTTAGCAAAAAAGAAGAATATACATTACATACATGTATCAGTAGCCAAGCCATTTAAACTTTTTATCTATAAAATAAACGTAACGTGATTAAAACGCTATAAGAAACATTGCACTAAAGGGAAACATAGGGGAATCAGACTTCGACAGAACACCGGATCCAGAAAAATCACGGTTTAATGCTAAAACACTTCACAACCTAACTGCGGAGCAGACACTTTCTGCAACCAGTTTGGCTCCGCCCACAAAAAACGTCATCTCTGTTTGCAAACACGAAATTGGTCTATAGTGTCTGATACCAGGCACTGTTGCGCTTTTCAACCACATGGGGGAGCTCTAAATCATTTTTACATGGAAACTACATAGTGTTGCTTTAAATAGCTCTGTATATAAAACTAGACTCCATCAGAACATATGAAATCACAGCACAACACTGATGCAAAGCTGCCACAAAGGAACACCATGGTATATGACATAGCTTATCAACATTAGAAGGCACAATATTCTTATAAAAAGGAGTCAGAAAAAAGTTTGTATTCAAAAATCATTTCAAAGGGGCAGAGATACCAATGGATTGCAGGATCAGTTTTGTTAATAAGACCAATTGCTATGTATACAGTAAGAATGCTAATTGTGGCTGGTCTTCCTTAATCTGAAGTGTAGATGTGTAAAGTGTATGTGGGATGAATTTTATTTGTCTTTGAAATTAGAAATGCAGCTGCTCCTCAATTCAATTTGACAAATCTCTCATAACACATTACTGCCATCACGTGGTGACTTGCAGACAGTGTTTTTAAGATATAAAATCTTTTTTATAGAATAAATCTTTGGTATCCCTAGAATACATATGTGAAGTTTTAGCTCAAAATATCATATAGATAATTTATGATAGCAATTAAAAATGGTCACTTTGTAGGTGTGTGCAAAAATGTGCCGTTTTGGGTGTGTCCTTTAACATGCAGATGAGCTGATCTCTGCACTTAATGGCAGTGGCGTGGTTGGATAGTGCAGATTAAGGGGCGGTATTATCCCCTTCTGATATCACAAGGGGTGCCAAATTTCAAATACCCTTTTTTCACATGCTTGTGGAGAACATTGAAGTTATTGGGTTGATCTTATTCACATTTTCTAGGACTAGGTTGATAAAAGCACTCAGGACCAAATTATAGCACTTAAACATGAAAAAGTCAAATTTTCATGATATATCCCCTTTAATAATCAAATCATTACAACCCCAAATACTGTGATCATGGTAGGACGACAGTATAAATGGTTACACCAAAAATTACACCATGGTACTTTGATATTAATACATGATTCATGTACCATAAAATTTGATGTTGTTTCCTCAAAACTTTCATTTTGGTTGGTTGTATTTTTTTACACACAACTGCAATGATGATAAATGTCCAAACAATGAATTTTGGTGGTGTAAATCACCCATCCATTTAACCAATTCACACGACTCAAACTAAAACTAACGATTTTAAAGTGAAATTGAACTATTAATGCTTATACCAGATTTGGTTAAATTTGCACTTGATGCTTAGTTATTTTGCATATTATGTTATTACTTACATATAATAACCATTTTACATTAAAGATTGTAACATTTAATTTTTCATTTTTTATTTAGTTAGGATTAAAAATCAAAAGGCAGTGTGGTTATCACAAACCAATACTGAGCTAAAATACTCACAGGCTACTCCTGTATTGTGTGATAACGTTTTTTTTTATTTAATATATATATATATATATATATATATATATATATATATATATATATATATATATATATATATATATATATATATATATATATATATATATAAAGAATAAAGGGCTAGGGTTTGCATTTTTCTTCTTAATCACTTTAAGGGCAGAAGTTGTTCATTGTTCTGGCAGAAGTGTTTTCCTGTGCTTGAGTGCGAGATTTCTTTTGTTTTTATTCACTAGCGTTTCCACAAGTCCCGCCTTCAGCTGCTGCATTGGCTAGTAGGCGGTTACGGCTATCAGCGATTGGTTACTTGAGACGTCACTTACACAACAGACAGCGTCTCACACTGCTGTAAACAAAAGGTTCTTTCCACTTCATGCAGCTCTGCGCAGATTGCCATCATTATACAGAAAGATGACATCACACAAGCGCGGGAGCTTTTCTAAAGCACATCTATCTAACCGCTCTCGCGATACTGTACTGTCATAAGTTGAACAGGGTGCGCAGCGCCACATTAATTCAAACCCGCCTACAGTGACGTGGCCCAGCAAATCACGAATTGTCTTTATATATGTGGACAGGTCGGAGAAACGCTATTCACGACACTTCATATGCAATCACGTAAACAACGGACACGCGAGAGCGCTTCTCGGAGGTGCAATGGCGAAGAAAAGTGCAGTTCCTTCTTCATACTACGGTAAGCGAGCCTGTCGATGGCATCGTGTCAAATTAAGTTTAGCAGTAAGACAGTTGAAAAAGGAAGCCGTGGTTGATTTCTGTCAACATAGTAAACGCTTTCTGACCCTGTTCGTTTTATTCTTCATTTTTGAGCCATAACAGATTGTGATTTTGGACCACTATGCTCTGCTGAACTGTTTCAATTCTAAATCTAGACTGTTAACGTTAGTTTGCGAAACTAAAGACGTCGATGAAAACACATGAGGTTTTATTTTGTATTCAGAAAGCTGTTTTATTGGCTCGTTATATAAGTTGACTGGCATAACTGTTACGTCAAATATGAAAGACTAGTAATCAGAACAGTAGTGGTTAATGCTGCGCAAACTTTTCCATCTGGAGGGTTTTTTGTGTTAAGTCATGTTATTACTGTACAGATACAGAGATATACAACAAGCTTACTGTACGTGCACTACTATTTGCAGCTACGTACTGTAAGTACCATTGGTTTTAGCAAAGCTATTTTTAAATACCATTTAAGTCAATCGGGAGGTAAACATGTAGAGTTTTACTTTAAAATAATCATATATAGGCATGCATATCCTTAGTCTTGAGTAATGTTTTTAGATAATTTAGAAAATGTTCTCTTTTCATCCAACTTGTCTGGTCTGGTCTCCAGTAGTAGTTGTTGAAACTTTGCCTTCTGGATTGTTTCATTGTTTCCCCCCCCAAGTCACACTGGATTAAAAGCATCTACTAAATGTAAATGTAGTATGTCGGTGGACAGAGAGCCAAGCAACAGATTTACTTCACATTCCACCATAGTCATCTGAGACCTTTAACAATCCTTCACCCCCTCCTCCAATGAGCTCAAACAAGGCATTCACAGCCCACTTAGCCATTTAACACTACTGCACTAAATATTTTTTGGAGGCAATCTGTCTAATTATATCACACATGACCACGCCAAAGGGATGCTTCTGGTACGCCTACGCATCCAGAGCCATTCTGCATCTAAAATAGAGTTGGAGTTATTATCATCTGCTGTATTGCATATGAAACTTGAATTTGACAGCCTTGTTGTTTACCATTGCAGTGCTATTGGAGTGTCAAGGAACGTGGTTTTCTTTGTCAAGTAAATAGTGCAGGGAGCAGCTGTTTCTCTGTCTCGCTAGGGCAGGGTCGTGATCTTTGGCCTTCGCTTTGTGTATTGTTGGATTCCCACGAGCCACCTGCCAATCGCAAACGTTTTCAGCTAGTGTCGCAAGATAGCTTCCGAGATTATAGGGAAAAACAATCAAATATGATGTGGAAGCATATGGTTGTTTCAATGTAGCTTGTGTATTTATTTTTTTGTATATCAAATGTGATATCTGGTGGGTACAAACCAGAATTAAAGGTATCATCCAAGTGGATGCACGATATGGTATTGAACGTCCGCATAATGCTTAATAGAAAACACTACCGTTTTTCAATATTTTACTATGTTTTTACATCAACTTTAATATTTTTTTCAATGCGTGCACTTTGCACAATCTTTGTAAAACGTGTCGTGAATGTGTTAGCATTTAGCCTAGCCCCATTCATTCCTTAGGATCCAATAATGGGTGGATTTAGAAGCCACCAAACACTTCCATGTTTTCCCTATTTAAAGCCTGTTACATTAGTAGTTAATGGACAAAGATTAAGTGCACGCATTGAATAAAGATAGGTATGTATTAGTTGGGGTAAAAACATAGCAAAATATTGAAAAACTGTGATGTTTTCCTTTAACAGGTCATGTGCCTGAGATTTTCTTCTTTGTAGACCCAGAGGTGATGCATAGATCTGGTTGTGTTATAGTTTTTACACAAAAGTCTAACCTGCTGATGATGATAGTTTGTAGAGATTGATACTAGTATAACATTTATTAACTTTATTATAAAATTAAAATGGACTTTTTTGATGAATATCTGGAGGAAATCGGTAAATCAATATGTTCTAAAACGCTTACAAAATTCACATTTGGTGGATATAAGCTTTGAAAAATTACAGACTCTCACTTCCACCAATACAGATCATTGATTTTTATGATGTCATTCTGCACTTGTGCTGTGCATTTCAAGGCACTTCAGTGGGTTATTAATTCGACTCCATTTAACCAATAACCAATATCATTAGACACTGGGTCTCATTCACTAATAATTGCGTAAGTTTTTCGTATTTATACACACACTTGAACTTCTCCCGAAAACGTTCAGCCTAATTCATAACACATGCGTACGCACATGAATTTGTTCTTATACTTTGTTCTTGCGTTCGTGAATTTGGAGTGTTCTACATGAGCGGCCGCAAGTATTGGATGTGTTAACAAATATGACATTTAATTAATATGACAGAGACGTGCATCTGTATCTAAAATAAAACAGACAGGAGATCAAGTGATTGACGTTTTGACTTCTCATTACATTTACATGACGTTTACATTAGGCATTAAGCAGACGCTTTCATATAGAGATTTAAAAAGTGAGGAAGGAAAGCGTGAAGATTTGTCATTAGATTTGAACTAAACTGCAGCACCTGGCTCATCATAAAGAATTGAATAGCCATGTTGTGTGTATGATTTAGCCTTGTTAAGAAGATAGACAGTGGGGTACCAGGGAAGCTGGATTGCTTTATCAAAGAGATCGAAGAAGAAGAAGTATCTCATTAAGTTTGAGATGAGTTCCTCAACAGGTCAATCGTCCCTTATGGACCAAGAGCAAATTATATTCCTGCTTCAGAGCTTCCTAAAAGTGGTGCAATAAAATGGAATTATGACCGGAATTATGAAGCTAATAGAGAGGACAGTCAGTGAATTCATATGGGACAAGATATTCTCCCTTCGACTCTTTAGAGTTTCACACAGAAGTTTCTTTTATCTCCACTGTTTGCGGTACAAAGCAGTCTACTTCTTTGTGTGACAGTTCCATAGACTGCTTTATAGTTCAAAATGAACCGTCTACTGTGCGGGCAGGGTGTTTACAATGATGGATTATTAGCAAATGCCAGGCTTAGGGATAAAAGACTAATAGTGTCTCATTTTTATCCGACCTCTGTAAACGTCAGCATTCAGGAAGTTGTGCTAATAGATAGCATCACTGGTCCTGTATAAAAGGCCCGTTTTACACAGAAACATAGTGGTCAGTTGGAAGGGAGCGAAGGAGACGGTGTCCTGGAGTCACATTCACACTCGCGCTGGCAATGTCTATGTCGTCCGTCTGGTGCTCAAGGATGTAGCTTGTGTCCTTGAGAAAAATGTATTCTATTGCACAGTGCTTTCTTGTACTTTGTGATGGATTTTAATGAGATTTCCATAATAGAGTCACAGATATGCTGAATTAAATAACCAAATATATTGGTTACAGTTCACAGTACACCCACATATATTAGGTAAACAAAAACTTTTATTTAGCAAATGATAAGTTGCCATCAAGTGTGCCTCATATTTCTTAAAAAGTGAAGCCGCTGGCTCTTTGATCGCCCCCTGGTTGCTGGCTGCAGTACAAGTCATAAACACTGCCCTCTCCATGCAAACGAACAGGACTCAGCTCTAAATAAAAAATTATTTACACTACCAATAACATTTTCTGAAAGATGGTTTTGGTCCTTTTTAAGGTAGTTGTTATCACACTGATATATGTTCAATTGTTCATTTTTGTGATGCGTTACACGATACTATTGACGTTACAGTTTTGTCGTTTTGCATGTCCATACTGAAAAACACAAATTTACCACTCAGAAACATCAATTGCGTGGTTTATGGTTAAAAAACACATTTTAATTTCCACATATTTTCCATTTTTGTAGCTCCAGATTTCACTCCCTTCCTAAAAACGCACAGAGTTTGTACAAAATTCTTCGATTTGAAAAGCGCTGTGTCCCTAAATGGCCAGCTAATCTGTACGTTGTGATTGGTCTGAATACCTTTGACATCAGCCGAAAATGTGATGCTCTTTACCATGTTTGAAAGATTCGCTCACAATGCAATGCTAACAGGAGTTAGCTTACAGGCTGTAAGACAAAGCGGAGGAATTATGATAATGTCCTTCTTGTCCACGTCACCAATCCCAGGAAGTAAACTGTTGCCTACAATCCATCTGTTTGTTGTTGTTGTCCAAGAAAAGAGATTTACATTGGAGACAGTAACTCGGGTCATCGTTTACTTTGGGGTACGTACCTTTTGCATATCATTAAAGGCCGCGGTATACTTTTTTCCGCGTCCTCGTCCGGCTCGCACGTGCACGCTTCCACGCAGCTTTCCAAGTATACTCCCCGTGGCTACAAAAATGAAAAAAACGATAGTGTGTGTGCAAATGCTGTCTATTTCCTTTGTATAATTGTTTATAGTGGAGTGTCCTGTCGAAATATTTTCACGCGCATCCGCTGTTGTACGCGGACTGTACACGCACTGTCCGCGCGGTCTCAAATTTTGGGCTGCACACGGTAGGGTTGTGCCGATAGACGATATCATCGTCCATCGTGATGGTTGACTGACATCACGATGGAGAGACACCATCGTGATGCCACGCCCCCTCCCCACTCCGCTGCGAGTCGACATACACTTACTCTCTTCTATATAGACTATAGTTAACCTAATATCTTTGCGTGAATTGGTCTATAAATTAAATAGAAGACGTGACGTGTGTTAGTCTGTGAAATGTCGGGCATTTGATCTTGACTAGGGATGGGCACGGATATTCGAATGGCAATAATAATTCGAATTTAAAAAATGCTATTCGAATGTTTGTTTGTTTTTAATGTGCCACCAAAGGGTAACAACTTATTTAATGGTTTTTCACTTCATCTATACTGTCTTTTACAGACTTAAATGTAAAATATACATGAACATTAATTTGTATGTATTTCAGATTGTTTGGCAATGCAGATTGCAGACGAATTTAAGTTTTTCCTTTTATCTCCGGGTTTGTCCCCGCCGCGCCGTATTTGGCCACTGGCTTAGTGAGGGCTCACGTGTTATTAAACGTTTGTTCTCCGCCGCCCGAATCAACACATCATGAGAGATTTGTAAGCTTTCTGTTATAAAGTCTACTTTATTTTGTTAATAAAGAGACAGACACGGAGAACGAAATGAAACGGAGAACATTTATTATTTGCGGTGCTCTTTTGAAAATTAACCAGATAACTGCACATGGCAGTTTAATGGCAATAATTAAATATAAGTTTAGCTTGCTGTGGATATTTCCTAATTATAAGCCTTCTGTGAAATTATGACAAAATGAAAAATACAAAACACGCATGTCTTAATTAACATAATTTAAATAAACGAATATTCGTTCTTTAAGAGCTTAAATATTCGAAAAATTAAATATTAAAAAAATTAGTAAATTACTGGAAAATGCCCATCCCTAATCTTGACATTGCTAGAATCTTGTCTTTTTACATGTTGTACATTTATCTTAAAATATTTAATTTTGTACAAGAAAACAGCCCATATTAATCATTTATTAGTAGCCTTTTGTAGTGTCTCGGGAGATCGTGCTCATTGTTACATTGAGGCTATACTGCACTGAAGCGGCAGATTAAGATATAAACCCAGAATTCAGGGAACGTCAAGAACAAGAAAACGGGAACAACACTCTGACCGAAACGCGGGATTTACATACACAGACCATGTTTAAATTTAGATGTGTCTGGCCCTGTTCACTTTGTCTAGTTTTAATAAGCTGCGGATTGAAGTGCTGGCTGCACCCCGCGGTGCTGAAGACCCGCTCTCTGACGGAGTACTGGTGGCACATATGCGCAGATATTTACGTGCAAAATTTGGAAAGCGCGGAGGAGTCGTTGGGTTAGTAAAATAATGAAATTATAGCTTTTAAATAGAGAAAAATATTTATGTAAAGAGATTAAAAGGTGCTTAAAAGTGCACAACTCTTCTTCAGTGGATTAAAGCTACCTTTTCCCCTTATGTGCAACCTATAGGAAAGAGACATTAGTTGGGATAGTAAAATAACAAAATTATAGATTTTAAGTACAGAATAGTATTTATGTAAAATATATATTAAAATAAAAAGTGCACAACTCTTCTTAAGTGGAAGTAATAAAGTAAAATAACGAATAAAAATTATATAATAACGAATAATAACGAAAAATTAAAATACCCCCCGCCTAACGATATCATCGTCCATCGCGATGGTTTACGTAACCATCGTCAACTGCCAATTTATGGGGACATCGCCCAACCCTAGCACACGGACGGTCCGCGCGGCCGGCCGTGGACCCTTCTGATGACGAAAAAGATGTCATGCGGACGGCGCGCCTACGCGGACGTCCCTAGTGTACTTTCGGCTTAACATGTACTAATACACACTTACACACCAAAGAAAATGTAAAATCATGAATTGGACCATAGGTGTCCTTTAATAAGGCCACATACCTTCTATGTATAATATATATCAGAAAACAATGTAACATATTTTATCAATGCATTCTTTGGCACCTTTAACAGTGCGTTCACACGGGACGTAAGCGTTAACGCTTCCCATTCACTTTTAATGGGTGACGTCATGCTTTGCCAAACTGAATTGTGGATCCGTTGGTGTCACGTCACAGCGGTTGCTCATGGCAGAAGTTAAAAATTTCTCAACTTTTCAACCAGCAACGCGTGCGTCAGATCGCCTTATGCAAATAACCTAGGCAGAGCCAGCCAATTACGTTTATGGAAGACCGGAGCATGTGTTGCGGCCACTGTGATTGGCTGTTGGCCACGCTTTAAACAAACCTTCCGTCAAGTGTTAACGCTTCCGTCCCGTAAGTATTTTGGTTAAATCCTTCTAGTTGAACAGTTTTGTGTCGAGCCTGAAAAGCACAAATCTAAAAGAGCATCACCAGTCTGCTTTGTCTATCACTCAGTTTTTTCGTCTCTCTTTACTTCGCCTGTCCATCTGTCCCAGTCTGCTCTCATATCTGTCTCACAGTCTAGGAGAAAATCTGTCACTTAATTTCTCTGTGATGATGATATCCAAAAGAACTACAGCCATAGTCAAAGAACATGAGGTGAGGTCTGTGGGAAAAACACATTGCCTTTTTAAGGAATTTTAAGTAAATACCACTAAATACCTTCTGTCCTGAATGGTTTTGCCACTAGTTTACCAAAATACGTGTTCAATTTCATGTGGGGCTGCGCAGACTGATCAACGCATGACATCAAAATACAGTAATTCGAATGCAAATGTTTGATTAGAGTTGTTTGTTGGATCAGTGGAATTTAGCCACACAAAAGTCTCTATTTGCGTAATTATTTGTTTGTTTGTATATTTAGTTAATGGCTTCAACTGAAAATGAGTAGAAAATTGCAGCCAGTTCCCGAGTCTGTTGGGATCTTGCTACTGTTTCTTATGACTTCAACTCACAGGGTGGGAACTCTGTGTCCTGGTAGGATAAAAAGGAAAAAAGTTGCCACATAGTGTTTCTTTCCATTAGATCAAACCCACGCTGTCCGCACCTGCACGCCTTCCCAGGCTGTTCCTTATGGACACGCAGTGAAAGAGGCTTGTGTTAAACATCACAGCCTGCAAAACACTGGTCTCAGTGTGTGTTAGTAGAAATCAACAAGCTTGGTGGAAGAAGAAGGAGAAAGTGAGAACATAAAGTGATGAATGGGTCGAAAGGGAGATGGGAGTTCATTGAACAGTCTAAGGAAGGAACAACTAAATATAAACCATTTGAAGCCAAACAATATCTGGCATTTTTAGCTTGTTTTTTAGAAGGAATAATGGTTTCATTCTGTGCCAATGCATTATGATACATTTACCTCACGAGAGGCAAAACTGAATAAATCGCTTGTCAGGGGTATTGTTTGGGGAAATGTGACTCCGCTGAGAAGCTGACTGTAAAGTGCCTTTGTCTGGAACTCAGCGGGACTTGTTGTTAGTAAAATTTAATAAAACATGAGGGAAAACAATGTCTGTACAACAAAATTATATGCCAAAACTGACAAAGAAATCATGTTGATGGATTTCCATCTTTTCAAGCACAAAAATGTACCAAAAAAGTCAGTCTCTGACTGTATGCGTTGGATGTCATTGAGGTCTCTTACTGCAATTTTAAGTCACAGAGTAAATGTACAAACTATGTCTCAGTCCGTCTAAATATCAAATCTAAATATGCATTTGGCCTTTAAGAAGATGTTATCAAATGAGCTGTCACATTAGTGTGTATGAAGAGGGTGTTTGAGCCTGAGATAATGTAATTGACCAGGATGAATTGACACCAGCTGTTATTTGGCTGATATTCAAATGATGCGACTAAACCACACAGACTGACGAACATTCAGACGGTTAAATGTCAGACAGATTGTAAACGGGATCAAGAAGTGGGATAAGGTGTGAACCTGCTATACCGTGTAAGATGTGTCTAAACACTTCTGTCATAAAGGACTTTACCTGAATTATGATGGTTCAGTATTAGTCAGGTTGATTTACAAGTATTATTATTTCCTACAAAATATGTCTGTGAAGGATGTCCTGTTTTCTACCATTATACAGCTTGGAAGAGCAAGGACATTTACTAAAATAACATCAAATGTGTTCGTCTGAAAGATAATGGACATATGTTTCTTGGATTGCTTGAGGGTAAGTACATCATGGGGGAATTTCGATTTTGGCTGGAGTATCCCTTTAAGTGTTTTAAAGAAGACCTCATCTGTTAAGTTCCTCCTGTGGTTTTGACACGTTGGATGATTACAATATTCTTTAGCTTCTAAACTTAGCTGCATCTATTTTAAGATATTTGAGTGCCTTATAGTGCCAACTAACATTGGGTTTGGGAAAGGAGTACAAAGTAAATTCCGGACGATCAGATTGAGGTGAATAAAAGCTGATGCTGCTGCAGCAATGCTGACATTGTTTTTTCCATAATGCCTCAGGGGCATTTTCCAAATGTCCTGACCTTTCGGTCCACATCCACATGGCTACACACACATAAATGTTTATCTCTCTTTATTTCTCTTTCACTTCATCTCTTTCCCATGTTTTTCAAATGAGAATGTTTGTGTGAGTTTACAGTATCCTTTGTGGTTTTCCATAGTAGGAAAACAAGTATTTTGGAAGTATTGTGATTAGGGATGCTTAACGATTAATCGCGATTAATCGTTAGCAGAATAAAAGTTTTTGTTTACATCATATATGTGTGTGAACTGTGTATAATAACTTTGTATAAATAAATGTACACACATGCATGTATATGTTTTAGAAATGTTTACATGTGTATTTACATTTGTATATTTATGTATAATTTATATTATATATATAAATATAAATACTTAATATATAAAACATTTTTTTTCTTAAAATTATACATGAATGTGTTCATATTTATATATATATATATACATATTTATTATACACAGTTTACACACATATTTGATGTAAACAAAAACTTTTATTCTGCTAACGATTAATCGCGATTAATTGTTTAGCATCCCTAATTGTGATAAATGATTAGGGTGATATTTTGATCATTAATGGTAAGCACGCGGCACCCTTTGAATTCCATCGCAATTTTTATTCCTACCATGGAAGTCAATGTTTACAATCAGCTGTGGGCTTACCATCATTTATCAAAATATCTTCTTTTATGTTCATCATAAAAAGAAATTCGTATTGGTTTGAAACGACATGAGGATGAGAAAATTTTAGCATTTTTAGGTAAACATTGCTTTAAAAATAGAACAAATAAGCACCAAATTTATTTAAATGAATCATTGCATTCCAAAATTAGAATATACGCCGTTCCCCAAGTGTGCAGATGACACAAACATCTCAAGCTCTGAGATCTTATCTCAGTGGCAGTGTAACAAAGAAACACAGCCAGATCCTTCAAAAAAGAAAAAAAAATGCAAGCCACTTGGGAATACATCATTTCTGACGGCTGCCAACCCAGCTTGGTCAGATCTGTGTTCTGTGCCGTCAAAGCGCGAATCTGTTGTCAGAAATGTATCTAATGAGCGTGTTACTAAAAACATCAGGCTGTGGTCTCCCCTGGGAACAGATGTTTTGCGGCTCCTGTGTGATTTCAGATTTTGAAGCTGCACAAGCTCCACTTTCAGAGTCTGCATGTGTGTGCAAGGGCGCAAGGCTTTGAGCAGGTGGTCCGCATGCTGTTTGCTGTTTGGTGTGTCAGAGGAAGCTCTCCGTCTGAGCTGCGAGACGCCAGTGCTGTTTTCTTTGTGAGACAGAAGCGAAACGGCAAGAAGAGAGAGAGAAAGGGGGTGGACGGAAACGAAAATACTGAAGAATGGCGAGAAAGTGAGTGAGGAGATGACACAAGTGAATAGATAAAAGCCGAGAGCAAGATAAGAAGCAGATGGGGGTGACGCAGACACCCACCAGCCTGGTTTCTCCTCCACCTCCTCTCGCAAACACGGCTTTGTGTGTAATGATTAACCGATCGGAGGAAAGCGAGAAGATATCAACACAGCCCTCATAGGAAGTGACACGCAAACGGCAACATTATATAAACGCAAACACTGTCTTCATTCAAAAATCTGTGAATCATGACCGGACCGAAGGGAGGATATTACAAGGCAGAATTAGGTACTTAATACTTTTGAGGAAAATCCATTGTGTTTTAAACTGGCAGGTGCGTTTTTTTTTTATATGTATATAAGTGCTTTTGTTCAGCACCCAAAGCATTGTTGGGCTCTGCGGACCTTACAGAAGCTTTTTGTTCTTTGTTCAACAGAGCTGTGACTCTATCACGTTGTTTAAAGTAGTAGATTTGGTGTATGTTTGCTCTTTGACCTGGTTCAAACCACCCACGTGTATTTTGGACTTCCTGAAGAGACCGCAAAGGAATGTGTTGTGGGCTCTTGATATATAAATGGTTTCTTAACGATTATGTCACTTTGTTTATGTCTTGCAGGAGAACCACACAAGTTTGACCCCACCTTTAAAGGACCCGTTCATAAAAGGTACACAATCATGTTCTTGTTATTTAAACTTGCCTATATAAGAAAATAAGGATATGCAAGTAAATGACTATTTTTTTTTTAGGTTTAGCAAACATCTTTTGGCCGCAATACACTTAGGCCTGTCCTATTTTGAAAGTGTTTGTTAAAGATCAAACTATTGGCTTTATTTATGGACCTGTCGCTCTGCTGGTTCTTGCTTTGTTTCAAAGCTGCTGGCGGATCAATGATTAGATCGGTAGTGATATCGGACGGCAGAGAAGAGAAATCAATGCCTAAGCTAACATGTCTCTTTCCCTTAACATTCACACTTAAGATTCAGTAAGCAAAGAGGTCATTAGTAGAGGTTGTTATTATTAGGTGCTATTAATGGACACCATGCTGTTGGTTTAAATGTATTTTTGTTTATTCCTTATACAGAGGATTTGTCACAGACTCTATGTTTGACTATATACATAATTGCGCTTTGCAAATATGCATTTATTTAGGTTTATATGGATCACAGTTTGTTTTTAATTTTGTTATGTAATTTACACCAAAACAATAAGTTAGGTAGGTGTGCTCCTGTATTCATGAATATCAGCTGACGTCACTCACTTGTCTTCTGCCATTTTGAGTACCTGAAGTGGTCGCAAATGAACTAGAAGCTATGCCTTCAAGATGTTGTGAGCATCAAAATCGCTATTTTTACAACACTAAGAAGGCTCGACACAACTTTGCTTGAAGTATCACCTGTGTCTCTACACGTGAACTCGAGCATTGAGAACATTGCTTGTATACACAGAGTTTACTAAAAAGAAGGTTTTGAACAACTGACTTTGGTTGTTTTGGTGTCCGCTCGCCGTCATCTTCCCAGTCAAGATGTATCGATCTCCGAATGCAACGTAAGGAGGGAGGAGAGTAAAGATGGATAGCTCCTAAAGCATAGTTTCATATAAATGCACAGATAATTTGTTGTTTTGTCGCAAGTGAAAAACAGTATTGACCTTGTAGTTGAAAAAAGGAGCCTCATATGAGATTCATTCATTCGCATTCGGAAATGGATTCTTTATGTCTGGCAAGTGGCAAAAATTGTGAGCCGACACCATAACAGCCAAAGTCAGTTGTTAAAAACCTTTCTTTTTAGTAAACTGTTTGTATACAAACAATGTTCTCAATGCTCACATTCATGTGTAGAGATCCAGATGATACTTCGAGCAAAGTTTCATGTTGTGTCGTGCCTTCTTAGTGTTGTAAAAATAGTGGTAGTTCGGTAGCAGTGGACAGGGGGTGGAAGAACACTTCAGGGATCAAGTAGGCATCACACCCTAACCAAGATTTTTTTTTAAAGTAGCGTTTCTTTTCATGACAGTCGAGGTGCGAAATGTTGTCTTTCGTAGAAATTTCCCATATCTGTAAGAATCATAGACAGTAACAGATAAGAAATACGTAAATCGTAGCAAGCTAGCCGATCCTTGTCAGTAGCCTACTGGTACTCGGTAGGTACTCAAGATGGCAGCAGGCAACTGGAATGACGTAAAAGATCACATGAGCATTGCGCAAAATGTCATGGCCATGGTTCAAATGGGCCATGAAACTTGCATGCTGATAAATAAATGTATACCTTGTACTGCACTGTTTTGGATAAAAGTGGTTACCAACAGCGTAAATGTAAAACATATTTAGTGGCTCCTTTCCATTTAAAAAAAACCAATAGCGTTTCCCTTGAAATCTTTTTTTTGTGCAGGTGTATGTACATGCGCATATACCCAAGATAGGAATCCATCCAAGAATAAGCAGTGTGCTCTTCAAAACACCTGCCTCTGTTATCAGCTCAGCTGCATCCCTCGGGATGAAAACAATATTATATTATAAAACAGGCCTGAGACCTTGGGAAAAAATCTCGGTGAACTAACTTTTTGTGTAATGGTGTGTGTGTGTCTTAAAGTGATGTGAAAGAGGATCGTGAAGGTATTGACAGCTCATACTGGCAGACAGCTGGAATTTGACAGGCGAAGGATGGACATAAACCGAGCGTAGGTGCAGAAGATTATAGAGAAAGGGAAAAAGAGAGACTTTATTAAGGAACCCTCAAAGTTACTTGAAGAGATTCTACTGGTTTAGATTAAATCAGAAACTTTTGGTAGGTTACTCAATCTGACCCCAAGGAACATTAGTTCACTATAGCACACTCCATAGTTGTCTTCTGTATGAAAGCATATTGGTAGCAATATTCAATTCAGAATGTAAAATTGCACTACAATTTGTAAAATGGCAATGCATTTCTGTATTTAAATTTATTGTTTTATGCTATATGTGCAATTAGGGGTGCGACGGATCTAGTGCTGCAACGACGCGTCGACGTCATCGATTACGTCGACTATGAAAATACGTCGACATGCGTAAAATGCGTCGACGCGTCGCTGTTTACATTCATTTCGCGTAATGGCGGCTTCTGCTCCTGGCAGTGTTATCCATACATTGATTTGTTTGTGTGTGCCACAAAATCAACAATGGCCGCAACATTTAACGTTACATTTTTATTTTCATTTAAAACGGCTTTATTTATTGTTGGGCGCGCTCGGTGGTGCCTCTCTTGTGCACGCGCACTCTCTCTCTTTCTCTGCGTGAAGCCGCTAGACAGCGCCTCTCATACATGACACTGAATGAAAGAATTAAAAGTTGGCTGTGTTTTGTACTTGCATTTTCACGTAAACGTCAGATGTTACTGGCAGAAAGACGACTGATTCGAGTTTATCATGAAAGATTAGCAGTGTTTTCCCACACAAACAGGTTATGTGCTTGTGCACGAGCTCTCTCTCCTATGCCCGCGCATGCCTTCTGTAGTAACTCTGTGTAATAGCAATTTTTTAATTTGCGCCGAATTGTGAGTTGTCATGCCACCGGGTTGAAGGTTGATGTTGCCAGCACTTATTCAGCCCCACTCGCGTAATTTGCCGGCTTTAAAAGTGTTAGCGCAAGACGCACGGGTTGCTTTTCAAAGCGCTCGCCTGTGAACACGAGTTTAGATTCAGATGCGTCTGTATTTGAGGGCGTTTGCCGCGCGTCTAGATGCGCGACCTGATACGAACGGCCACTTAAATGAAAATGAGACAAATAATGAATGATCTATGAATAGTTATATTATTAATCGTCTTTTGATAACAAAAACTTATTTGATGCAAAACTCATCAGTTTATTTAAAACGTTTCATATGAATATAATGTTTTCTTAAGTAAAACAAGTCCATTCAATATTTGTTCTTTTATGACACAAGGTATTTGGCAATGTACATGATCCAAGTACTAAAAATTAAGATAAGGATTTTTTATTTTTCCTCCTGTTCCTCTGCATACTTGATAAATCTTGCTTGTGTATTGTATATCAGGAGTTTCTAAACTTTTTCAACCCAACAGGTAATCTCAAGACCCACCATTTTTTAAAAATAGAAATATAGGGGAAAACACAAACACATTTGTTCCCTTTTAGTAGCTTTTGAATATGTTTAATTTAATAATATAAAAATACCTTATCTTAGGGCTGCAAGATTAGAGCAAAAATCATAATTGTTTACTGTATTTGCATTGATTTGGAAATTATCTATTTAAAAAAATACAATGAATTGCAAGGATGCAGAAAACAGTTCACTATTGCACACTTATGTATAGGCTACTGAGGATTTAACTGTATTATTTTAATATAGTCAGTCATGAACTAAAGTGGGCCGGTCTAAGTCATGAAACTCCAGGGCTGAAAATGAGTCCCACTCCGGCCATGGGTGGTTTCCATTAGCTTAAGCCAGAACTAGACCTTAGTTTAATTAGGAAATATAATTAGTTTAAACAAACATGCCTTACTAAAAACATTACTTGTGTGCATTTTGAGGCCAAACTAAGGGCACTGATGTATTTTAAGATATGTCAGTGCAAGATGTTTTCAGTTTGGACAGCTCTTATATTTATTTTAGTCTAGGACTGGTCTAATCCCTGTCTGGGAAACTGTCCCCCATATATATCTGACAACAGAACAGATAATATGTGAAAATAGAATTCAGTTGTGTTAAAATACAATAAAACAAACAATAACTGTCAGATCAGACAGAGAGTAGAAAACAGATTATCCAACAGATTAAATAGCTAATCAAAAAAAGAACACTGTATTAATAATAAAAATAGTCGTTAGACTAGTCGACTAATCGGAAAAATAATCGCTAGATTAGTCGACAGAAGAAATAGTCGTTAGTTGCAGCTCTAGACGGATCACAAAACTCACGGTTGAGATCAGCTTAAGGTTTTTGAGGCACGGATCAGAAAATTCAACCGCACGTGGGTTTGTGTGTAAAGTAAACTGCTCACTTCAGCACCTTTTTTGCGGTTAAATTCTTTAAAATCACTTGAATGTTAACATTTGCAAACCTTTGAAACACGTGCAAATGATAAACTTTCGTTATTTAAATTTGCGTATTAATCCACAAATCATATGCGAGCCGATCCGTGGGCCATGATCCGTACGGATCACAAATCAACTCCGATCCGTTGCAGCACTATGTGAAATGTTTGGTGCAAAATGAAAATTCTATAATTTAATTTACATTTGCCATTTCCTACAGTCCTTTTTTTTAAGTACAGTTTTTAAAACTTTATGGGGCTGTTTCCCGGACAGGGATTAGACTAGTCCTAGACTAAAACAAATGTAAGAGCAGTCCAAACTCAAAACAACTTGCACTGACATATCTTAAAATACATCAGTGCCCTTTGTTTTGCCTCAAAATGCACATAAGTAATGTTTTTAAGTAAGTCATGATTGTTAAAACTAGTATATTTCTCAATTAAACTCAGGTCTAGTCCTGGCTTAAGCTAATCCATTTCCGGGAAACCGCCTCAATAAGTTACAAAGTTAAATTGGAAATTTAGCAAAAACTAGCAAAATGATAGCGTAATTTTCCTAAATACATTTACATTTACGGGCAGGACATGTGGGATTGCGTTTTCATTTACATGGCGTGCATTGGATGTAGCAAAATTCAATTGGAAAAAATGCATTCCGAGTTGACCACACCCCCATCCTGTGAATCACTGCTTCAAGGCGGGGCCAGCATCTTCATGTGCTCACGTGGGAAACATCGAGACAGCAGAGCTAATTATATTGACTGACCGGTTAAATGAAGCATAAACCGAGAAATGCAGGGCTCTCAAGTCTCCCGCATTCACCATGAGACACACGCATTTCAGCCAGCTAGTATGAGGTAGTATGGGGTAAATCATGAGATAATTTTCATTTTTAGGTAAACTATCTCTTTAAATGTTTTCATCAAAAATTATTACCGTATTTTACAGATTATAAGTCGCATCAGTCAAAAGATGCGTCATGAAGAGGAAAAAAAACATATATAAGTCGCACTGGACTATAAGTCGCATTTATTTAGAAAATTATTATTCTTTTTGGGAATAATAATTTTATGATAAGTCTTTCTTTTTTGTCGTTTAAGTTAATGTTTCAGTAAACAATTTTTTTTCATGGGTAGGTTACAGGAGCAACATATAGCCCACTCTCGTGGCTGAGACGGTAATATTTTCTTTTGGTTCATGTTAGTCATAGTCAGTATAAATTAATTTTGACATAAGTCGCACCTGACTGTAAGTCGCAGGACCAGGCAAACTATGAAAAAAGTGTGACTTGTAGTCCGGAAAATACGGTAATGCCTTATAATAGCTTGAATGTAACTCTACATTTTTGCCTTATTTAGTACACAGACAGTGAATATGCAAATTAGTCCCCGCCTCCAATCAGTCTCTCCAGCTCAGACTACCTGATCCACTCAATTACAACATAATTGGTTTTAAACTGTGTTTTAACAAGAAAATACTTTTTGCATTGGGGTTGACTGTTGAATTTGCGCATCAATTGTCTTAAAGCATATTAAACCACATAGACATATAAACAAAAACTTGATTTTCACCACATGGGGACTTTAACATCTAAACCTTTCATAACTTCTTATTATGTCATTTCCATTTTTCATAAACATGTTTGATAACCAAATTCTTATTGCAACGGCAATTTGACCCGAGAATTGCAAATAACTTGCATCCAAATGTTTACGATAAACTTATTCCACGCCATTATTAATGTACATGTATGATTATTCATTCAGCACTCTCATTCTCTCACATTCCCACTGCAGGGGCTGCACAGATGTACTTTGCTGCGTGATCTTCGTCATCATCATCCTCGGATACATTGCTCTGGGAACAGTGGGTGAGTTACACTCATTAACTTGCATTTCAACAGAGAGACTTGCGTAATCCAGCTCATGAATCCAGCTCTATTAAACAGCCAAATGAAAACAGTGGGGAACGACCGTCATAAACCCCCGCCATAATGCACAGTCATTATATTCCGTTAAACTTCTTGGGGGGGAAATCAAGAGGAGTCTATTCATTCACAGTGACATTTGATTGGTTAGATAATTTATGCTTTTAAATGTGAAGCCTGTGGTGGTTAAGATGGTTGGAGTCTCATTCACTTGAGCTGTTTCTGGGAGACTCACAGCTTGCCCGACTGTAGGATTTGTCTATTTTGGTAACACACCGTCTGTGGTAGTTATAAATGCGTAGGATGTATTTGACTGTTGACTGTTCTCCGATCAGCAGTGGGTCTGTGTAGTGTAAGGCTCTTCTTCCACTGATCTCTTTCAGCTTTGCGTTGACGTCTTATTGGTTTAATTCGGATTAGGATACATTAACATAATTGGTTTTTCTGTTTCACCAAGTAGTCATGAGGGACTTTGGCCTTGTATGCATGTAATATTACCAAGTTAATATAGCTTGGATTTCATAATATTTGGTATAGGATTTCTTCACTTAATATTTTTGTCAAGATCATTGTTTAGCCAGATCATTGGGACGGCTGCCACTTTATGCCCCTGTACCAATATATTAATAATATTTACAGTTGCTTTGTAAAGTGTTTCAGGGCTTGTCAAATCCATCATCGAAGGCAGATGATTAATCACATGGGTTTAATTTGCTACATCAAAATATATTTAGCGAATGTGTTCCTATTTCCCATAATTCCTGTAACTCTTTATCGCACAAAACAAAAACCACTGTAAGCGAGTGTAAAAACTTTTTTGCGAATTTGGTGCTTTCATCACTCGTTTCTGATGCAATACTTCAAAACGTGCATAAAAATGGGAAAGGAACGAGGATGTTAATCTGTGGCTCCAGGTTTAGTATGCCCAAAATAAATGATTTGTTGGTCATTTGCAGTATATTTATTTATATTTTTATATATTCTATATTATATATTAACAATAAAAATGGATATATAAATAAAAATGTTCTGAAATGTATATATGTGTATGTGTGTGTGTTTAAATATATATAATAACATATATTAGGCAAAAATGCACTTTAATTTTGTATGCGATTAATGGCGATTATTCTTTCCAGCACTATTTTAAATAATGCAATTATGTAAAAAGTTTGATGTTTGTAATACTAAACATTTAAAACTATACAAAATAATTACAAAAATATAATTTTGCCATTTTTGTGTTAAAGCTTGGATGCATGGGGATCCTCGGAAAGTTGTCTATCCAACAGATAGCTATGGGCAGTTCTGCGGACAGCAGGGCACTCCTAATGCGTGAGTATGATAGAGAGAAATAAAAGTTTAGAAAGTTTTTAAAAGTTTAAAACATATAAAAAGTTTGCCTCATTGTATAATTAAAAAAATTATAATAGTCTTAATCTAATCTTTTTAAACAATTTTTTCAGAACAAAAAGTTCTGAAAAAAGTACTTTTTATGGGTCAACCCCCAAGAAAGTTGAAGTATTGTGTTTTTTCTCCCAACAGAAATAAAGCCATATTATTTTACTTCAATATTTTACAATGTGCCAACCCTGCAGTCCTCATAAACCTCCAGTGCCCTACAACTCAGGTAACACAAATGCAATCGACTGTAATTGTGCAGTTATTCTTTTGTTTGTGTAGCTAATTGATTCTTTTCTCTGTATGTTTCTCAGTTGTGTGTGTCCAAGTGCCCGGACAGATTTGCTACATACATAGACATGAAATACAGCAATAAGGAATGGGAATATTACAAGCAATTCTGCAAGCCAGGCTTTAATAATAATCATAAGGTATGGCATATGGTCAAAATGATGGGAGAAAAAAGATGGTAAAAGGTGGGAGTGTTCTTATATTCACAATAGTGTTTGGTGCAGCTAGAGGCAAAGTAATCGCATACTTCACCATTAAAGATTTATTATTCATAAAAGTTGTAAGAAAATATTTCCATAGGACTATGAATTGTAAGCCTTTAATGGTTATTTACACTTGTATGACTGCTGTGTGTTAGATGCTTAGCAAGACCGTACGTCACACATGTATGCCAGCAAACACCCACATTATTGTGTGTCAGTGTGTAAATGTACCAACGCAAACCGTCTGATCTGAATCCGCTGAGTCACTGGATTTTCACACATCAACGCATGGTGATGCTCTGTGAGCCAGGCTTGACTGACATATTTCGGAAGTAATGTAGATTATACAAGATGCTGTAAAAGTGTTTTTTTGTAAAAAAAAATGTATTTATATATTTTTTCTCTTCTCATTTGGCAGTCAATTGCTCAAGTGCTCAGGGATGAAGACTGTCCATCCATGATTGTGCCAAGCAGACCATGTGAGTTGGTTGTCAAATTTTTTTGGTTATGGAATTTTGCTTTAGGTTTTTAATTTATTTTAAGTTTTAATGCCAAATTTCAGCCAAATGAATTGAAATACACACTGGACATTTAAATTTTGAGGGAACATGCATGCTGATAAAATGTATAGTTAGAATGCACTCCATCGCTTTGAATAAAAGAGTCTGCAGAACCTGAAGGCCACTGAATCTTTTTAAAGTCATAACTGCCTACATACACGAAACCGATAACATACCAAAAATCTTCACACGCTGTGAAAGCAACTGTGACCTCCTTGTCTAAAGAATGATACAAAACACTTAAATTGCTGCAGCTTATCGCCTCTGAAGAATTTAGACCTTGAAGAAGACAAGAGCAGATAGATACAAAGCATGTCTCCAGGAACTTTTTTATATGTGAAGGTCGATAAATGAGAGTTTAGAAAAATACTTTATTTATCGGTGCCTAGTTCTCAAGTAAAAACATCCCCATGTTCTGCCAGTTCTCCAAAGGTGCTTTCCTGATTTCATCACCAGAAACGGGACATTAACTGTTGCCAACAAAACAAGTTTCAAAGACGGGAACGGTAAAACGAGGAGCGTTGTGGATCTGAGAGATGCAGCGAAGTAAGTTCACATCATTAATACGTAAGTCTTAATGTTTCTCTGTCAGCACGGTATCACATTAGCCTTATGCCTTGTTTTTACTTGCCCCTCCCTTCGCACCGCTACTGGAGGTGCGCGGACGAGGCGTTTATACTTGACACGCTCTCTGTTGTACTATTTAGGGGGCAACTTGAGTAATCGAATCCAAAAACTTGTTCACTGAAACAACTCTCGCACTTGTAACATAAAAGCTAAATGTATAAATATAAGAATATGAATTCAACAACAATCTCTGAATATGTCTCAATTAAGCATTATCATTTTAATTACATTTTTATGTAACAAACAATACAGGTTTATATTTTAATACAAATAAAGCCAATAATTTTTAATCCTATGCAAAATAATTCTTGTTTTACAGTAGTTTATTCCATACTTTATTTTAAAAGTGTCAGATAAAGAGTCCATGCATTGTCTATGCAAGAGATAAGGCACCAATGTGAAAAAAAACCCTGAAGATTGTCTAGTCCGCAATGATGTCATATTCACCACATTCACCAATGCACTCATGTGGGTGCGTAAAATACATCGACCCTCGTTAAAGGTCATGTTTTTCCAGATCCCATTTTTCAAACTTTAGTTAGTGTGTAATGTTGCTATAATATCATAAATAATACCTGCAAAATGATAAAGCTTTAAGTTCACTGCCAGGCGATATATTTTCTTTAACAGAATTCCACTTTCAAAGCCTACAGCGATTTGGACTATAGCCCTCTACTTCCTGGTTGAATGATGTCAAAGCAAGAGTGTTTGACTAATCTCTGCCCATAGGAATACGTCAGTCGCCAGCTTATCACAACACACAATACAAGCTACCCAATCAGAGCTAATTACGTATTTTTGAGGTAAAGACTTCATAGAACAAGGAAGACATCAGCCTGTTTTTAGGGCTGTGAAAACAGCGCTATAGAAATAAGTTGTGTGGAAAAATGTTTTTTTACACGTGAAACATGAACACATGTTATATAGCGCACTGTAAACACAATCAAAGCTGCAAAAACACAGATAGAACGTGACCTTTAATACTTGACCCGTCCACATGAGTGCGTTGTTACATGTGGTGAAAACAATCTTCAAGTTTATAAAAATGGGAAGGTCCAACACTCGACAAAGCATTTTTATCATATAACTGTGGTATGTAACGCTATGTGTTCATAAGAGCAACCGCACATTAGAAATATACAATACATTTAATGATAAGGACTAGCCACGATTTAAATTCTGATGTGCGCTTACTGTGTTGTTTACGGTAATTTAGTAACATCGGCAGGGGCGCTGCTAAGGATTTTGGGCCCCATGAAAAGAATCTTGACAGGGCCCCCAACACAGCTGAGACTTTTTTCATATTAATTTACATAAAATCATGCGCTTTTATGGTATTTTGACTACCAATGGGGTGAGAAAATTTTACTTGAATTAAGTGTTTAAGAAAAAAGATATCTTATTTCACCATTTTTTTCACCCCATTGGCAGATCATTTTGCTTGTTTTGAGGACAATTTCACTTAAATTGTATATTAATTTGTTTTAAAACTAGACTCATTTACTTAGGTCATTTTGCTCATCAAGAAAAAGCATCTTAATTTAAGAATTTTTTAGATATTTCTACTGAAAACAAGACAAAAATACTAAGTAAGAAAGTCAATTTTTGCAGTGTTGAACGTTTAACTAAAACTGTGTATTGTTATTTTTTCCAGCGTTTTCTTGACCTAACATGGGGAGAAAATTTATTTCCCTTATCATGCACTTTTAACACTAGAACGGCCACCAGCAGTCATTTTAACCGTAACATTTAAACTTATGCATTGCAAAAAAAAATTTTTCAAGAAAAATAATTCTTAGTATTTTTTTCTTGTTTTCAGTAAAATATCAAAAAAATCTTAAATTAAGATGGTTTTTCTTGAGCAAAACGACCCAAGAAAATAAGTCTAGTTTTTAGACCAAAAATATTACATTTAAGGGATTTTGTGCATAAAACAAGCAAAAAAAATCTGCTAATGGGGTAAGCAATTTTTTCTTGAATTTTTCTTGAATTTAGTGTTTAAGAAAAATTTTCAAGATTTTTTTGCTTACCCCATTGGCAGATTTTTTGCTTGTTTTATGCACAAAATCCCTTTAATGTAATATTTTTGGTCTAAAAACTAGATTAATTTTCTTGGGTCATTTTGCTCATCATGAAAAAGCATCTTTATTTAAGAAATGTTAGATATTTTTACTGAAAACAAGACAAAACTACTAAGAATTTTTTTCTTGAAAATAATTTTTTGCAGTGTGGTAATTATCTTTAACACTAGAACAAACAGGGCGTCATTTTGACTGTTTTGAAATTTGCATAGTCAATAACTTTGACTAAATAAATCATAAAGCCTTGCTGCTCCCTGACTTTTCTTAAAACTACATGCATTTTCATTAAAACTAGTTTAAATATTTATTGTGTGAATAAAAACAGAAATATAATCATTTCTATCTATAACGTCCACATGCAGTCATTTTGCGCTGTTTAAATTGAGTTTTGCCAAGTTGATATTCTGCCGGCGCTATAAGTGAAGTCAAGCTGTGTTGCCTGGATTATACAATTTGGGCGGACTGAACCATTTTATGATAATTGAGAGGGGGGAAAGGGGCCCACGGACGTTTGTGTTTCCTAAACAAATAAAAAAAAATTGATGCCAGGAAACAGCAAATAGAATAATTTAAAGTTAATTTTTACTATTAAATATTTTTAGCACCACAATTTTGGGGGCTTCTCTGGGCCCCCTCTTACTCGTGGGCCCCGAGAATCGTCATTGTTTACCCTCCCTTTACAGCGCCCCTGAACATCGGGTTTGAAGATTTGTTCCTACTTAACCTTACGCATTGTCATTTATGTGTATTATCTCTAACACCTAGAACCTCTTGTGGCTTGAACATATGTGTTCGGCTGCCATTTTTTCACATCGGAAGTTTTCAAAACAATTTTCCACATGTAATGATGGAGTTGAAAGCTATCCAATCATAGCAGTGGCCATTAACTTCGAGGTCTTGAATGCGGCCCGCCTATCAAAAATAAGCCAGCCTCAAAACTAGGGAACAAAATAGCCTATTACTTATTGCTTTTGATGTTTTTGAATGTAAACCAACACAAACGGCATAAGTAGATGTCAGACAACAGTATAAATCTATATAAACAGCCGATTCACTGCACCTTTAATAAAAGGTTAAATAAATGCATGTTTTCAAAGTCACAGAGTAATTGTTTTAAATAATCGTGATTATGATTTTGCCCATAATCGAGCAGCCCTAACACCTCTTCACTGTTAGCTAGGTTAGTTCAGAATTTGTTACTCAAACATTAACCTTTATTAAAGGACATTCTGGAATACTTAATTCTGATTGGTCAATGATATTCTGCAATCAAATATTTTGCAATATTTAATCTTTCTAAATAATTGTAATGAATTATTTAGTTGAGTGTCCCTTTAATGCATAGTAGTAAGATTTGAAAATGAATTTGTTTAATATTGCAGATTAGATAACTGCAGTTGGCTAGCTAGTTGGTGAAAAGATTATTTTCAACATTTGTTCTTAAATGTACTGTCTTTCCATTCAGGCAAGAGAGGACAGTTTTACCTGGGTATGAATTTTGGTCTTACAAAGGTCAAAGAGTGTCTGGCCTTTTAAGGCGTGTGAACAAGTCAAGCTATGCATGTTTGCATGAGTTTTCAGCTGACTTAATAGCACAGCACTGACTTTAACGCTTTGGGTGAGAGGTCACACTAAAGAGTGTAAAACAGAAATAACCGAAGACTTTTGAATTCAGCTGCAATCACTATTTACTTACAAAAACTGATACTTTTTATGCTATCTTCAACTCTTTATACATACAGAAAGTCAAGGTCTGTGTATTTTTGTAACACGCTCCATGCTTCTTTTTTTGTAGCAAAGTTACAGCCATGCAGCAAGGAAATAAAAGGTCTTCCTTTTTCTCTCAGCCTTTAACTTGACCTTGTCTTTCACTTATCTGCACACTAACCTCCCTCATCGCACATTTTCTGCCAAAATCCCACATCAGAGCCAGAGTCCATGACAAAACCCAGCTGCCTTTCGGATACTACTGTGTTTTTATTAGCATAATGGAAAATTGAAGAGAGTCAAGGTTGTTTTGCTTGGGAACTGGAATGATCATGTTTTTCAGTCAGGGAAGAAAAGCATACGATGCCATGAATCAAATTAAAAGCTGGACCACAAGATATTTTCCCATGGTTTCTTTGCTGTATAGACACATTTCATCAGCCTGGTTTGTTATGAGCACGATTTCTAGCCTTTCAAAGCTCAGAAAATTAGATGTAATGTCATATGTCTCATTTCAATTACCATGAAACAAAATAATAAAAATAACATCTGCTGACTAAGATCTATAAACCTCATCCTCCATTTTGCATAAAATATATATTATAATAACATTATTTTTTCATGATGAAGGATGACAGATCTATGCTTTAGTGTACTTACACGTGTGAAACATCCACCTGACCCCGCTGTAGATCTTTAATAACATATACAGTAATAAGTCTTAACGTTTTAGTTTAGGAGCCGTACATGACATGTTTATGAGAGAGACATCCTCATAAACGGCTCTGTACCTCAGTAGTTCTTTTCTTATGCCAGGACGTGCTGTTTGCATTCATGTTTGACTGTGTGGTTGTTCTTGAACAGTGGTATAACCAGCCTGCTGGATGCCAAGGAGGTGGGCATCAAGATTTTTGAGGATTATGCCAGCTCCTGGTTTTGGATCCTAGTGTGAGTATAACTTTTTTGCAAAAGTGTCTGTAAACATTTGTGTTGGACATTTAAACTAAGAAACTCAACAGATGTTACACCTGCTTTGAGAACGTGAATATAATAGTGTTATCGATTTTTTATGTAATTTTTATGTTGTACTGCAGACTCTGTACACACTAAAGGACAAAAGTTTTGATGGAAACTTTGGTTTTCAGAGTGTTTTGAACATTGATATGTGAATTTCTGGATTTTTTAGTGGTCTGGTGATAAGCATGCTGGTGAGTCTCCTGTTTATTCTGCTGCTGAGGTATACGGCTGGCGTTCTCTTCTGGATGGTTATCTTTGGGGTCATCGCTGCGGTGGGATACGGTTGGTGAAATAAAATCAGAACTAAACTTTATGTGGTGGTTCAAGCGTTGTCCCAGACTAAAATACAGATTTCAGCTGTTTTAACTATGGATGTTTCTGCTCCTATGTTATATTATTGCTATATACAGTATATCAGTATAACTTTGGAATTTTCTTTAGATTACCGTCAACATTTTTGTGTCATTTTTTGGTTCATATCTATAAAAGATAAGCTTATAGTTTATTTGAACATCCAATGACACACTTCACCTTTTTAACAGTTCGATATTCAAAGTATTGTAAATGCTTTTAGTCAGAAATTGTTTAATGCTTTCTTCACATCATCTGCACTCTTAAGAATTCACTGAATGTGTCCATCACAGGAATCTGGCATTGTTACTGGGAATACAGTTCACTGAAGGGAAAGCCAGCCTCTGATGTCACCATCTCAGACATTGGATTCCAGACTGACTTCCGGGTTTACTTGCAGCTGAGTCAAACCTGGCTGATATTCAGTGAGATTTCTTTAAATACTTCTAATATATGAGCGCTGTTATGTTATTTAAAGTCTCAAAACAATCAATGCAGGTTGACAAGTGATGAATGTTATGACCACTTCAGTTTGATGGGAATGACTGACAGATTGATATTTTGTCACAGTGATCTCATTGGCTGTTATTGAGGGCATCATCATCTTAATTTTGATATTTCTGAGGAACAGAGTTCATATTGCAATCGCTCTTCTGAAGGAAGGAAGCAAGTAAGATTGTCTGTCTTTTTTTCTGTACGTTTTTCTGTCAGTCTGTCTTTTTTCTGTCCATCTTTTTTCCGTCTGTCTTTGTTTTTCCTGTCTGTTTTTCTTTCTTTCTGTTCGTCTGTCTTTCTTTCTTTCTTTCCATCCGTCTTTGTCTGTCATCCATCTTTCTGTCTGTCTATCCGTCTTTCCTTCCATCCGTCTTTTTCCCTCCGTTCGTCCATCTTTCTTTCCTTCCGTCTGTCTTTGTCTGTCGTCCATCTTTCTCTCTCTCTTTCTTTTTCTCTCTGTCCATCTTTCTTTCTTTCCCTCCATCTTTTTTTCTTTCCTTCCGTCGTCCGTGTTTGGGATCTATCTTTCTGTCCGTCTTTCTTTCCGTCCGCCCATCTTTCTTTCCGTCCATCCATCTTTATTTCCTTCTGTCTGTCTGTCTTTCTTTCTTTCCATCTGTCTGTCTTTCTTTCCATTTGTCCGTCTTTCTTTCCTTCATCCGTCTTTCTTTCTTTCCTTCTGTCCGTCTTTCTTTCCATTTGTCCGTCTTTCTTTCCTTTCTTTTTTCCATCCGTCTTTGTTTTTTCGTCTTTATTAGTCCATCCATCGTGTTCTCTCTTTCTCTCTCTCTCTCTTACTTTCTTTAGTCAGTTTTTTTCGTTTGTCTTTCTTTCCTTCTGTCAGTCTTCCTTTTCATCTGTCTTTCTTTCAATCTTTCTTTGTTTCTCTGTCCGTCATTCTCACTTCTGTCTTTCTGTCTATCCATCTTTCTCACTTTCTTTCTCTCTTCTCTCTTTCTTTGTCTGTCCGACTTTTTTTCTTTTCGTCTTTGTCTGTCCGTCCATCTTTCTCGTCTTCTCTCTTTCTGTCTTTTTATTCCGTACGTCTTTCTTTTTCTCTCTGTCCATCTTTCTTTCTTTCTTTCCCTCCATCTTTTTTTCTTTCTTTCTTTTCTTCCGTCATCCGTCTTTGTTACCATGTTTGGTGTCTGTCTTTCCGTCCGTCTTTCTTTTCGTCCGTCCATCTTTCTTTCCGTCCGCCCATCTTTCTTTCTGTCTGCCTGCCCATCTTTCTTTCCGTCTGCCCATCTTTCTTTCCGTCTGCCCATCTTTCTTTCGTCCATCCATCTTTATTTCCTTCTGTCTGTCTTTCTTTCTTTCCATCTGTCTGTCTTTCTTTCCATTTGTCCGTCTTTCTTTCCTTCATCCGTCTTTCTTTCTTTCCTTCTGTCCGTCTTTCTTTCCATTTGTCCGTCTTTCTTTCCGTCTTTGTTTTTCGTCTTTATTAGTCCATCCATCGTGTTCTCTCTTTCTCTCTCTCTTGCTTTCTTTAGTCCGTTTTTTTCGTTTGTCTTTCTTTCCTTCTGTCAGTCTTTCTTTTCATCTGTCTTTGTTTCTCTGTTTGTCATTCTCACTTCTGTCTTTCTGTCTATCCATCTTTCTCACTTTCTTTCTCTCTTTCTTTGTCTGTCCGACTTTTTTTCTTTTCGTCTTTGTCTGTCCGTCCATCTTTCTCATGTTCTCTCTTTCTGTCTTTTTATTCCGTACGCCTTTCTTTTCATCCCTCTTTCCTGTGTTCTCTTTTTCTGACTCTCTTTCAATCCCTCTGTATTTGTCTGTCCATCCGTCTTTCTCGCTTTGTTCTTTCTTTATTTCTGTCCGTCTTTTTGTCTTTGTCCGTCTTTCTCATTTTCTTTATTTCTCTCTTTCTTTTTGTTTTTAGTGTTGTTTCCTTAACTTCTTAACACGCACCGGCCCGGCGGCGGTCCCTAGGGGGCGTTTTTACGTGTTTTTGTACTTTGTTTAACATCAAATATTCAATCAACAATCATAAACTTTGCATTATTTGAAAGTTTAAACACTCAAAATTCATGTTCTGAGCTTATTTTTGCAATCAATACACTGGTGTGGAAAGGGTTACATGAAATGCAGACGGAACGCATATAAAAATGGGTGTGGGTACTCACATGTCTTGCCATATGGTTCTGATCATCTCTGACAATTCCCAAAAACTTCAACGTACATTGCAATGTAAGGGTCCACTCTTCAAAAAGCATCCCACGTTTTAATCCAAAACAACGAAAAATAGTGATAAATCCAGCAATACCCTCCTTTATTTACATCCGCGCGTCCGCTAAGTATGATCGATCATGTTTATTTTCTATCAAATATCGAGTTTTATCAGTGAAAATCCATCTCTTCCTGCTTCGTTGGACTCTTCCGATAAATATCCCGCCCTATTTTTCTGTTTTGTTCAATCAGATAAGGTTTGACAACTCAAAATGAATCGGGAACACCGATTTGCCCAGACAGATGTCCTTCAGCTAACCATAGGCTTTTGACTGGATTACGCCAAAACAAAGCCAGCCAATGCTTAGCCAGCAAAGTTTTGATGGGCAGGGGTAGTAACCAATCATGAAACGATTACAAGGATTCAACTTACGTCAGTAAAGTGTACTTCTGCGCAAATCTACAGAAGCGCATGGAGAGGAATGCCCACGCCCCCTCCCTGCGCGTTTCTTTGTTTGGGTAGCATAGCAGCCGGCTAGGCTCTCCGGAGCCGCTGAGAAACCTCTCAAAGGTTAGATATAACATCTCCATTGTGGATTGTCGACTGCAGAGGACTTGTTTGTGTTGAGAGTGTTTTGGAGAAGTTGATAAAGAGCATGATCGCGGAGCAAAGATACAAGATTGGATATAAACAAACCGCGTCGTCGACGAGAGATGGACCGGACTATGAGCTCAGCTGCGCTCGCTTGGATAAAGTAAGTGGATTCTTTTGTTCATTAGTTATTTTACGTTACATTTCTAGTTTCTTGTTAGCTGTTTTGATTATAAAGTAACAGTGGAGATGACTAAAATACGAGTTTTACATGGTTTCATTTTCTATGACATGTTATATAAATGAATCATTTTTATAGCTATATGAATCAAATGCACAGAATATACAAACTAAAAACAAGATATGTGGTGGAAAATATGAGTATTACCAGCTGAGAAATATAGGTTATTTGGCAAACATAAGACATTTGTAATTATAAATATATTCATGTAATGTGTGTATGTGTGTATGTATTATGTTCATGTATATTACATCATAGTTTCTCATACAAATAGTTGTATGTCTCTAACTTTTGACTCAAACTAAAATCCTCTCTTGCTTTGTGTGTGTCTGTGTTGTGTTGTGTTGTGATGTGATGTGATGTAACAGGTCTTCAGCTGACATCCAGAGGAGGACTGGAATCTGGAGTGCATTCATGAGCGACCACATTCAAAATAGCAAGTATTTTGTTATAATGTGCAAATGTTTTTTTCTGAAATAGTTTTTTCTATGTGCTTTGGTGGGCAGAGAAGTTCTGAATTGATATACATCATGTAATATGTAGTCCTGACTCATTTTCTTTTGATAATCATGTCATTTTGTTATCATGTGTATATTTGGAGTTTCCAAGTGCACTTTTTCTGAAAGGACGCCTGGACTTTTTTGAAATAAAAGCTCACAGAAACAACATTTTTTGGAGTATCATTCTCAAATTTGAATCACAGCATGGTCAGACATTCAGTTTACCTATATGGTGTCCCCAGGTGTCTCAGATGACCATTTCATACCTTTTTTGCTAAGTGAATGTTATTTAAAGAAAAACGGAAGTCATTTAATGTATATTTTACCTTGTTTTACTCTGTTTCTTTACTACTCTGAGTTGTTATGACTATTAGGCAACAATATGTCAAGTGTCTAGTTTCAAACAAGACCAGAATTATGAATATAGACCATAGGGTTTAAGAGCTGCAGACGTTTTAGTTTGGAGTTGTCGTTTTTCAGAAAATGCTCAAAAATAGAAGTGCTGGCTAACAGGTTAAAATGGTCGTCTCTGTCTTTTTCTTTCTTTTTTCCTACCTTTCTTTTCTTTTTTTCTATTTCTTTTCAAATAGAAGTTGCTAATATTTAAAATACCTTTTCTATATTTACTGTCTTTTTTGCTGCAGGGCGATTGGCTGCATTATGTCAACACTGTTTTATCCCATCATCACCTTCCTGCTGCTGGCTCTCTGTATAGCATACTGGGCTGTTACGGCTGTGTATCCAAACCTCAGTATATCTGATTGTTGAACTAGGTTTAAGGTTTTGCATACTGTCCCTTTTAAATAGTTGGACCACCATCCCAACAGCTGTTGTGTCCTTAACCACAACTTTATTTAGGTTCCTGGCATCATCCGGTGAGCCAGTATACAAAGTTATGTCAACACTACCTGACTGCAAGTATACCAACCTCACCTGTGACCCAGAGGTAAGCATTAACCCTACAGAAACCTGCCATCTGGATTTATCAAAGATACAAGAACTGCTTTCAGTTGCCATTTAATGAGACTTTTTGTATCTCTTTTAAATGTTTCAGACTTTCAGCCAATCAAACGTGACCAAGCTGTGCCCAGGCTCCCAGTGTACATTTGCATTTTACGGCGGGGAGAGTTTGTATCATCGTTACATCTTTGCTTTTCAGCTCTGTAATTTGTTCATCTTCCTATGGCTGGTCAATTTTACCATCGCCCTGGGCCAGTGCACCCTGGCAGGAGCTTTTGCCTCTTATTACTGGGCCCTGAGGAAGCCAGCAGACATCCCACCTTTCCCCTTGGGTTCATCTTTTGGCAGGGCTTTGAGGTATTTTCCATCAGTGGGCATGACATGATTTCTGCAGTGATAGGTCAATGTGATGTGTATAACACATGGTTTTATGAACTCTAGTGATGAAATTAAAAAGTCCAAATATTGACTCTTCCAGGTATCACACCGGCTCCCTTGCATTTGGTGCTTTGATCCTATCCATTGTACAGTTCATCCGGATCATTCTGGAGTATCTCGACCACAAACTGAAAGGTATAAATCCACATTAGGATGTAGTGATAACTGCCAGTGTATGGCCCAAATCTATCAGCATTGGCTGGTTAACAATAAAGTTGCCTTTCTTTTTAACATTTATGCATTTGACAGACGCTTTTATGCAAAACTATTTAGAGTGCATTCAAGTTATACACTTTCATCAATAAGTGTCCCCTGAGAATCGAACACATTGCCTTTGCACTGCTATTGCAATGCTCTACCAGTTTTATGTTAGTTAGTAAATAGTATTGCAATAAAAAAACTATGCTTTTTGTCACATACATTTAAACATGTCCTTGTCACAGGTGCTCACAACGCGTTCTCGCGCTTCCTGCTGTGCTGCCTCAAATGCTGTTTCTGGTGTCTTGAGCACTTTATCAAGTTTATGAACAGGAATGCTTACATTATGGTGAGTCACGGGCACTTTTCTAAAGCACTGTTGTTGTTTTAATATAATTAAAGTCTTAACGGTTTAAAGGCAGACAGTGGGAGTGTTTTGACGCTGTTTTGATTCATACCATCAGATGGCGATCTACGGGAAGAATTTCTGCGTGTCAGCACGTGACGCTTTCTTCCTGTTGATGAGGAACGTTATGAGGTATGTTTCTTATGCCAGTAATGTACCAAAATTCAACTCCCTGTGAGATTTTGACAGCCCTATAGACGGTTTCATCGAACGCACGTGTGGTGACGCAATACACTTCTGGTCCGAACTTTACTTCCGGTTTCAGTTTTTTATGGTCTGACTAGTTGCTAAACGGAACTTTTGAACAAATACCTCATTGAAAATAGCAAATGTTTTGGTTTCCTAGGTAATCTACATGTTGTTTATTTTGCTTGTTATATAAATAAACTACGTTTAAAGTACTTTGTTGTTATTTATTCTCAGCAGTTTAACGGAAGTTACGTGTTGACCACGAAAGCCGCTTGTTTATGTTGTTACTGCTGAAACCATCTATACTTTTGATTGGTTCATACACTTGCATAGACTGCTGCCTGATTGGTCCCAATTTGTGAAGCCTGCACCCACATAAAACAAACGAGAGTCATAATAATACAGGGAATCAATATTTAATTCAAAACCTGTGTCATTGTGAAGTGCAAAGCTGCAACATGCAAATGAAGAATATGTGAACAAAGTCTGTTATCTTGAATGTTTCTGTAGTGTTACTGTTGTTATAGTAGTTTTTGCCTTGCTGTTAAATTGCTTTTCACATTATCTTTATCCTGTTTTTTTTCCTTCTAGAGTTGCTGTTCTGGACAAGGTGACTGATTTTCTGCTCTTTTTGGGCAAACTGCTGATCTCAGGGAGTGTAGGTGAGTCACGTGTTTGGCCTATGTTATAGAATTGCCATATGTTAAAATTAGATTAAGTCACACATGCAAAATATTTTTTGAAAGGAACAGTGCGTGACAAATTTAGGCATTGAGCAGATGCTTTTATTCAAAGATTTGGAAACAATAAAGCGATTTGTCATATGGAGGCAATAATACAAGAAGTGCTTATACCAAGTTACAAGTTTTTACTATTCGAGAGAGAGAAAATTTTTTTTAAGATCGAAGGGATGGAAATGCAGTCAATATCAATTTCTCAAGTATTCTTGACAAACTGTGAACACATACTTGTATGCTATTAATGTAAATATGTGCTTGCAGGTGTTCTTGCTTTCTTTTTCTTCACCCGCAGAATACCAGTTATCCAGGAGGAGGTGCCATCATTAAATTACTATTGGGTCCCTCTATTGGTAAGTAAAAGCATTACATTATGTTGTTTGGAAAGCTATTGTATTCTCAATAACTGTAAATTCATTAACATTGTTTAAAATGTATGGGATCACTCTCTTTTTTTTTATATATAAAAATTTCTCTCTTATATTCACAGACTGTGATTTTTGGATCCTATATGATTGCACATGGATTCTTTAACGTCTATGCCATGTGTGTGGATACATTGTTTCTGTGCTTCTGTAAGTACACCAATCTTCACATGTAATATATGAAGGGTGTGTTCCAAAACACCATAAATCCATTTTGACTAATTTCTGTAAAAATTTGTCGTCTATACCAAGAAAGTGACAAGATGAAAACCACTATTTTCTGTTACAAACTTTCACAAAGCATCTTTAGAATATAATAACATTAAAAATTCAATTTGATTTTCAAAGATTTATTATAAAAACTGATTATTTTTTACGCAAAATGCAATAAATCCATGACATTTTTATACCAAAATGCTATAAATCTATTGAATCAATGTATAAATGCAGTCATGTTATATTCATTTAGTTGACTGGTGGTATACACTGATTTAAAAAAATAAACAATAATGGCATTAATCAAAGCACTTACTTTATCATGTTAAGAAGACTGTCATTGCTGCTGTCATCCTCTGGACGTCGTCGCTGAACTTTTTTGACAGCGGTCAGCTGTTTAAGTCCTGCTCGATTCTCGTGGCCTTTGAGTAAAATAATGAAAGTTTATCATAAGATCCCCTGGGGTCAATGTGTTAGCATGACAGAAGCTTGATGCTGTCGGGAGAACAAGCAACAGCCGGCATTTTTCCTTCTTCAGAGTGGTTTACATTTCTTCCCTGCCACAGAAAACCACCACAGGTTTATCAATGCCATCAAAAGTATTATTTTGTTTTTGTTTGTTGATCGCAAAGTACCAAGTAGATGAGGAAAACTACGATTCTGTGTATTCAAAGTGCTGTCATTGTTGTTTATAATGCATGGAATGGTGCGCTGCGATTTGTTGAGCGAATTTATGGCATTCTGCAGAGAAGTGGCGTTTATTGCGTTTTGGGAAAAGGGGAGAAAAGATGACAGAATAATACGGCGGATTTCATTTTGCGTAAAATTAAGTATTAACTTTTTTAATACTGACCTGATTTAATACAATACTGATTTTGGTGGTAGCTAATTTTTTTAAAATGACGTTTATCGTGTTTTAGAACCAAACTCTTCATATTCACGCATACTTTCCTGTATAACATCTACAATTACCAAACATGCATCTGATATTTTCAGTCTAGACAGCTTTTTATGTCTGTAATATACAGTACCCAATGGTCTTTCTTAGTGCTGGGCGATTTGGCCTAAAAATAAAATCTCCGATTTTATTTTTTTTAATTCGACTTCCGATTTTTTTCGATTTCCCCCCCACTTATTAAGAAAAGCAATAAGTACAAACGGCAGACAACTTAAAGCAAATTTTGCTTTTATTTAATCAAAAGCAAGACAAATGATTTTATTCCTTTCTTTGGAACAAACTTCCCACTCTCGCCGGTAGCCATGTTGTCACTTGCTGTTGCCGTTTCGTGTGTTTGTGCTATGATGATGATGTTGTCGCTTGCTGATGCTGTTTCACGTGTGCTATGATGTTGCTGATGTTGCTATAATAACGCTACGGAAGCCCCGGGCAGCCAAAAATGCGCCATTACAAAAAAATCGAATTACTTATTTTTTAAATCGCCCACAACAAAAAATTCGAATTAATTCATAAAATCGATTTTTCGCCCAGGCCTAGTCTTTCTTTACCTTTCCTTTTTAGTGCATGATAGTGCATAATAATAATAATCCTGGTTTGATCTCTCAGTATTTATATAAATGTTCTCTACACATCTGCCTACTAACTATTCTTTCTTTTTCTGCCTTGCTGCTTTTCCTACTTTACTCTTCCACCTTGTCTGATTTGACTGGACGTCCTTCAGGTGAAGATCTTGAAAGGAACGATGGCAGTCCGTCCAAACCTTATTACATGCCCCCAGGCCTGCACGGGATACTTAAAAAAGCTGACAATGCAGGCAAAAAATATGCACTGTCCTGAAAATTGATCTCAGTGGGACTGTAGTACTGTAGCATGCTGCGTCTGTCATGCAGCAGAGCAAAGCATTCTGGGATATGGAATCAGGAACCAATAGCATTTCTAGAAGTGATCTCATCTCTCTCTTGAACTGTGTGCTGGCTCTTGCCTACTTGCTGTACTTTTTTTCCATACTTCTCCCTTATCTCTCTGCTGGTATTGTCTTTCATTGCCTTATCTATTACGTCGTCTTCTAAGAGCTAAGAAACCGAATGGGTTGACATGACTCTTGTAACCTGTTATGACCATAATGCAAAAGGTTTTTTATTGGTACTTACTCACTTCTAAAAACATTTCTGGTTGCAGTATCTTCATCCTAATGTACTCTTTTGTATACAAAACTTTGTAGATTTCATGCAGTACATACATTGATGTGCATGTGGATTGATTTTTAGTCCACATTAGCTTTGATATAATCTAATGGCTGTTGCCATTGTATTTGGGTAATCAGACTAGTGACTGATAGATTTTATGAATTTTCAGGTGTTTTAAGGGCAGTATTTAGTAAACGTGCCTAGATTTACAAAGAGGATTGGTACTTTTCTTTGGTTTTTTCCAATCAACCTGAACATTTTTCCAAGTACAATTTTTATGAGGAACGTACAAGCCATTTTTTGTAATTTTGTAATGAGTGTAGCAGCCTGCTGCTGCTGCTGTGTCTGAATCTGGGAGAAAAAAAATGTCTTTTAATGAGAAAGTTTTGTAAAGAAAAAAAATACAAGTGTGGTTTTTGCATTAAAATAAACCTGAACTAAATATTAATAATGCATTATTTTACTTTTATTTGCAGTCAACAAACATTGTCCGTATTGTTCATTACATTCTGTATGTACTGTAAGGCAAATATGGAAATATAAATTAAGTTCTCTTTATAACAAAATATCCAGGCTTTTTCTTCTGATTGGTGCCAAACTCACAACATTGATAGCTTTAGCATTAACTTTCTTGTGCTCCTGTTCTCAGTGAGTGATTTGGAGAAGAATGATGGGTCAGTGGCTCGCCCCTATTACATGAGCAGCAGCTTGCGAGCCATTCTCAACAAGAAGAACCGCAAGAGACCAGAGGAGAAACCGAGAGGTGGAAAGAGAAACCAAAAAAGGCACTCTTAAGTGTGGTAATTGGAAAGAATTCAAAGCCTAAATGTACAAATATAATGGCGTTGATCAGTATTTCACGTGTAACTCTGCAGGAGGGCCGATATCATGCTGAATTCATACGGGTGTGTCACACAAAATTACACATAACTATGCCCACACTGAATCAGCTTGCATAAAAATAAGCAGAAAGCTTCAGATTTTCACAAAAATCCAGACATTCACAAAGTTTTTTATTATATCATTTTATATATGCATTTTCATTGTCTTGTGTAATTTTTTGTTTTCTTTTACCAATAAGAGTGTCATACCATCAGCTACATTTTTTACACATATTTCAAATCTATTACACAGATTTTTACATTAAAGGTGCTTTGTGTAGAATTTAGCGGCATCTAGTGGTGAGATTGCGAATTGCAATCAACCTCTCAGTCCAATGCTCGCCTCTCCCTTTTGAAACGCATAGAGATGCTACAGTAGCTGCCAAAGGACAAACATGTTGTCATCTTAGACGACTTATGGCACTTTTCTATTGCATAGTACCTCACGGTTTGGTTTAGGTCGAGTGGGTCGGGTCAGCGTACTTTTGGGAGCTTTTCCACTGGGTGCAGTACGTAGTACCCGATACTTTTTTTTTGTACCACCTCGGTCTTGCGCTGTCTCGAGCAAACATGTCGTCATCTGTGCTCTGCTATAAGTTAAATCCCTTTTAGTGATGAAAACATTCACAGGTTGAAAATCAGGAACACCATAACAGTTTTTTTTTCTAGACTTGCAGTTTGTGGCACAAATGTCCGCAAATATGCTTAAATGCAACTTAAATGAGGCTCAGCTGAGAGCGTTGACTGACGCCACGGGTGTTTGTACAGAAACTGTCATGTGAGACAGAGGTAGTGATAAACGCGATGTGCAAACATCTATTTATGGTGGTCAATTTTAATTTTGTGTTGGACTGAAACATAAATGAATGTATGGGAATGTACAACGACGCTCTCACTTGTATGATGTCACAGCAGTAGGCAGCGCAAATATAACCACACGCCTACACTGCAAAAAATTATTTTCAAGAAAAAAATTCTTATTTTTGTCTCGTTTTTAGTAAAAATATCAAAAAAATTCTTAAATTAAGATGCTTTTTCTTGGTGAGCAAAACGATCCCCCCAAAAAAATAAGTCTAGTTTCTTGACCAAAAATATCAAATTTAAGTGATTTTGTGCATAAAACAAGCAAACAAATCTGCTAATGGGGTAAGCAAAAAAATCTTAAAGATTTGTCTTAAACACTAAATTCAAGAAAAATTCAAGAAACATTTGCTTACCCCATTGGCAGATTTTTTTCCTTGTTTTATGCACAAAATCACTTAAATTTGATATTTTTGTTTTGGTCTAAACTAGACTTATTTTCTTGGGTCGTTTTGCTCATCAAGAAAAAGCATTGTAATTTAAGAATTTTTAGATATTTTTACTGAAAACAAGACAGAAATAATACGATTTTTTTTTCTTGAAAATAATTTTTTGCAGTGTATAATCCCTCCCACTCCGAAGTGTTACTAAACTCGATGGAAAAGCTAACCAAGCCAAAGTGAGGTGAGCTGACCCGACCTGACCCAAACCGTGGGGTACTATGCAGTGGAAAAGCACCAATAGTGACAATGCGTAGTGCAGTTTGTCCAGTTAGGGCTACTGTAGAAACATGATGGTGCAAAATGTCGACTTCCATGTAAGGGGACCCACACCGTGTGTCTCAATCAGCTCCCTTGTTCAGTAGTCAGGGCACTGATCAGGGAGTCGGCCATTTTAAGGGCTGTCTCAATCGCAAAATCCGTTCAGTGCATTGGAACGTTCGTTCCCTAAAAATTCCCACAATGCAACGCAAAAACCAGTGAGCATCGATGCTCCCTATGTTCCCTAACCGGAAATCACGTGACCTTTTCTGACGCTCGCCACCCGAACATCACATGATCCAACTCAATAAACTTTATGAAATGTAACAGAACTTTTATAAAGACAAACGTTTGTTTTAGTTGTAAATATAAACACACATTGCTACACAGTAAGGGACCACAATCTACTCAATATTTAAAATAATAATATTTATTTAAAATTGTAAATATATTTATTACATTTAAAATGTAATTATATGCCTCCCAATTTTATGCACAGATATGTAAGAGAATAATGACAGCATTTTCCACAATGTACTGTTTTTTAAAATTAAGTCAGAGAGATGTTGTTGATGAGTAACAGCTGTGAATAATCACAACGCGCTTAAGCAGCCACGTGACAGAAAAATAAGTGAACATTGTCCCAATGTGAAGTGAGCTAGGGTCCTTACCAGTGCCCGAACCCGTGTACACGATATACTGATTCACGACCTCGGGAGCTAGGGAACGAATTGAGACACACGGACAGTGTATGTTAGATAGAAATTGCTCATTTTAAGGTAATAAAAACAATACAGTTTATTATGTGATGTCTTAATAAAGCCGTGAAAATATAGTTATGTTTATTATGTTACATTTCTGTTAACGGGTCCTCCTAAAATTTTCACACTGCACCTTTAATGCAGACACTGTGAGGAATCTGTCTAGGCTTGTACATAATAAGCCTCTCTTATAACTTTAGACTGTGTCATAGTCACCATGTTTGTGTTATAATGTATTTTTTTAAAGGCTTTCAAATATCCATTGGATGGAGATAACTCAGTTTTTATATGAAAATCGCTTTCTGCTCAAATCCGTTTGAGGTGACATTTCTATTTTTCTCATGTTGAGAAAATGACAGGTGATGCACTAATGCATATACTCTAAGTGAGTTATTTCTCTGCTTGTTTAATGTTTGTTATTGTTGTGGTTGTAATTGCAGTTCGGATGAAGTGCTTTATAATGCGGCTAACAGCTCTTAAACATAACCACACTTTGATATGAAACCTTTTCTGCTGTGCAGAGCGTATCATTGTATTTATTTCTTCATTATTTTCTTTCAACTGTCCATTCAGCTCTGAATTTCTTATCAGATCAAGTGTTATCTACCGTTATGAAGTTACAACCTCTTATTTCTTTTAAATGTGATTTCATTGTGACTATTGACACTTGATTTAAAGTGCCAGTCAGGTCCAATTTCTAAGCTTTCTACTATTGTTAAGGTCAAAAAACATTTTCTCAAAATATAAATTAAATATTACCCCATTTCTCAAAGATCACCAAACGGTTCGTTTAAAGTCGTTCAACGACTCCGTCTGTCTAAACCCCACCTTCAGTAGCCTACTCCGCTCTTGTCAACTGACACAGTCTCCGCACAGTCCAACAATAGTGCAACAGGCATTGACCTAGTGCTAACATGACTTTAAATTACATGGTTTAAAAACCAACATCAAAACACATCATTCATCATGTCTAAGTTATAAAAACGACGATAGACACTAACATTTTACACTCATTTAAGCAAGTATGTAAGCTAAGCAGGCCATAGCAAAACCATAAACAGTATTGCAACATGCGTTAGCCGCATGCTAAGGTGATAAGATATTAAAAGTTTAAACACCGACATGAATGCACATCATTAATCCCCAGGTACATGATACACTGCAATACAGGAAATGTTTGATTCTGGATCTGTCTGGCACTTTAAGAAAATTAAGAATGTTTAAATTTTTCCTTGCATTAGTGTTAATATGACATGTGACATACAGTATTGGTAGTAAATTTAGTAAGACTAATTTTGCTTATATATAGATGAAATGAAGGTATTTATCTACATACAGTATTCATGTTTATATCATTTTTATATATTTTATTTTTGACTCTTTAAGATACTTTGATATTTTGAATATACATTTATTTTTAACCATGATTATTGTGTCATAGTGAATACATGTGCTGGATTGTTATTTAGCCGAACTTTATCTTGAGTTTTGAAAGTGTTTTTAACAAATCAGGGCTTATTTTTTTGTCAAACTATGGTGTAGCTTTCAATTCTCTTTCTAATTTACTGTATGTTAAACATATGTAGTTATTTTTGTGAACTTATAACATGCCATTTTGCAGTGCATAATAACATTTTGTGATGTAATCGGAGTGCATGCAAGGACAAACTTTTTAAAAATAAAGCTATTTAAAAAGACAACAGTTAATCATATTTATTTATACAACTTTGTATTACAAAAATAGAAAATAATAAATAAAAGAAAATAAACACTTTATAACCATTGCACATACTAATTATTAAATTACATTTATGTCCAGATAATAACTGGGCCTTATTAATAACATCAGCTAAATTAACTGTGTAAATTGTTATACATACATTAATTCATAAATTTTCCTATTGGCTGTATCAATATCTGTAAAAAATTGTGTGATACTTTATGATTCTGCTTGAAAGAAAAGAATAGAAAAAAGCAAATACATATTTAACTGCTGCTTTTTACATATTTAATGCATTACAAACAAAATGGTTAACACACCCATTTACAAATGTAAAATAAAAATTTTGGAAGAATATACAGTAATAAAAATGGAGGAGGGCTATTGAAGGTTTAGCTGCTGCTGATTGGTAGATGTGTTGATTGGTAGGGCTGATAGAGCAGAGATGATGACGTGTGAACTAAAAGAAACAAAGCCATTAATAAATGCAGATAAACTTTGATCAAATTTTGTGGTCAGTTTTAGAATTCCCTAAACCGTAGTCATCTATGATAATATAAAATGCATTGAGGAGTCAGATCAACTGAAAAGCTTGGGTGGATTTGCTTACCGTCAATGCAGGAGTGTACTGCTGTAAACAAGGAGGGTGTGCCTGTAGCCCTATATGTTGTGTAATTCAGTGGGTTCTGGAAGACCACATAGTCCGGCTGCAGAGGTGACAGACTACAGGCTGGAGTTGCTGAATGTTGTGGAGTGATATGCTTCTTGTGCCGGGCCCGACAATTCTGAAACCAGACCTAACAGGGCAGGTAAAATATTTAGGTTAGGGCCCTAAAGAAGACAGAAATGTAATCAAGGAAATATTTTCACAATAAAAGCAATAAAGTGCCATCTAAAAATGCTGAGTTGTTTTAACCCAGTTTGGTAAATGAAACCTAACCATGGGTTAAATGAACATGGGAAATGTCCATATCTGACCCAATCATGGGTTGAACAACCCAGCATTTTCTTACAGTGCAGGAATTTTTTTTTGTCTAACAGCAATTCATTTAAAGCCATATCCTTGTAACACTGTAACATTACATATTAAAGGTGCAGTGTGTAATTTTTAGAAGGATCTCTTGAAAGAAATGCAAAATAATATACAAAACTATATTATCAGGGGTGTATAAAGAACTTTTATAATAAACCGTTATGTTTTTATAACCTTAGAATGAGATGGTTTTTATCTACAAACACTGAGGGTCCCCTTACATGGAGGTCACCATTTTGTGCCACCATGTTTCTACAGAAGCCCTTAACAGACTAACTTTTTACTAAGTTGTCTCCGACGATGAAATGTTTGTCCGGTGGTGGCTATTGTAGCTTCTTTATTCATTTTAAAAGCGAGGGCTGGGCAGTGGGCTGAGCCGCTGGTTGCAATTTGCAACTTCACCATTAGGTGCTGCTAAAATGTACACACTGCACCTGTAAAGTTTTGGACAAGCATTTGAAACATTTTGATGACTCTTATGATAAAATCTTTATATAAAGTTACATTAATACTGCCACCATGTGTAGGTGCTACGGTTCTGTCTTATATTTCCCCATGCAGGCTTGTGTTTTATTTGGAAGTTCTCAGTTCTGTGACTTTTGCAGAAGGTGTCTAACCTGAATAACGCGCCGACTAAGCCCAGTTTGTTCGGCCAGCCTCTGAAGCGTCTGCGCGTCTGGGTTATTGTCCTGGGCAAACTGGGTCTGCATGATCTGCAAGTGACAGTCAAAACATAATTTACAATCTCGTTTAAAAGCCTCGGGAGTGGTGAATGGGTTAAAACCGATCACCTCAATGTTAAAGTGTAGAGGGGATTCATTGTGTGATGGTTTTCTTTACCTGCAGCTGATCTGATGTGAAGCTGGTGCGCGCTCTTTTAAATGGCTTTTGGTTTATTTCATCAGGACAGAGAGTTTTCCCTGAAACCGTAAAAAAGTTAGGCACATTTTCACACGGATCATTTCTAATGAAGTTATTCAGATAATTCCAGAAAATTTTGCATCATGCTCAGAGACGCACTAATAAAGGTGCGTATAAAGGTTATCGGCAGTGGTTCCTGTAAAGAATCATAGTTTTTAAAATATTTTTTATTACAAAAGTATCACTAAAAAATTACAGTAATAGATTAAATAAGCAGTAATAAACCAAACTATACAATGATGGATATCCTAGCCGTAGATTCTGTGCCAATTAAGCGCACTTGACGAATTCTATACTCCTCACCTTTCGCAACAGCTCCTTTGAGTTTGTCCAGTATGGTGTCGTAATGCACTCTACACAATACTTTTTGACCAACCACTGCAAACTCTTCGCCCGTGGCCAGCTGTCTTTTGCAAGTGAAGCATGAGAAACACGCCAAGTGATAAACGTTTCCTTTTGCCTTGCGCACCCAGTCCGTGGAGTAAACGTTGTCTCCACAACACGAGCAGCACGTCCGATATCGCCTATCAATTATGTAATCGTGTTAGTATTTGGTTAAACGCAAATTGTTGCATCTTCATGTTTTAGAAGTACCTGAAATAATCCAGTTTGCAGAAGACTTCTTTATCTCTGATGTAACAGCTCGCGTGCGCGCCCAGTGTGGTTTGGCACACACTGCATGAAAGGCATTGCGCGTGCCAGAACAGATCATTTACCTGCATTAAAGAAACACAACATACATGTTAATGACTTCATATTTGTACAGTAGTTTCCAGGGCTTCATCGGACATACTATCAATGGCATATTTACTGGTTTAAATTTGCCAATGAAATGATAAAGTGTAAAAATAAATATACATGTCACAATTTTATATATACTATTTTCAAATAAAAATATTATTTTCACCTTGAGGAGAAACCTGTCCGATATGTCCTCTCTGCACCTTGCGCAAACTGCTTTGCCTTGGAGAGCATCAGATGTCATTGCTTGAGGTAAAGCAGATGAAGAATCCCGATCAGATCGCTCATTCATAACTTGTGATGAATTCTGTTGAAACATATATATTACAGTATATAATATGGTCAAACATTTAACAGACAATTAAACACATTAAATATTTTATAAACAGTGCAGTTTTGAAATGCACGCTCTCTTTTAACTTCTTTGAACATTATTTTAAGTCAGTATACCAATATTTACCTTACAAATTTTCAGTGCAACTTTTCTTCCCATACCGGTAAAATCCTTACAGTGACCCTCATCCTGTGATCTAGGCATGGTTGTGGCGAACTGTAGTGATTTCTAAACTCACACAGCCTTTAAATATGCGCGCTCCATCTCATAAACATCGTTCACTCTTTTCTTTACCATGACAACCTACATAATTGCCAAAACTACATTACTACCTTTACAAGACAGAAGAATTTCGGTCATTATCAAAACACGTCCGTAGGCCTAATGGTTATCTGTGCAGTATATTATGTACTTGAAATCCGCATTAGGATTTGGGAAACGGTTTACACAATGATGTCTCACCGCAAACGTATCAATTTCGTCTGCCAGTCAACACCAGTGAAGAGTCAGAGGAAGAAGAGAATTGATTTATTTAATGGCAGCAATTAAAAGCCCACGTTTAACACAAACGCCTAACAGGAGCGAGCCAGAGGTGAAGAGGTCTCATTAAACTCTTGACACTTAATCGCCGCCATTTCGTGACGGGTCCTTTTCTTCTTTTGGTAATTTGGGGGAAATGTTGAAAACACCGATTCGTGCGAACTATACACTAAAACTATCACTTTAAGCGAAAAATCAATAGATGATTATCATTATTTATTTATTCGCTGTAGTTATTGTAATGTTAAAGAATAAGTTAATTGCTGGGAATTTAAATGAGCTGTCTATTTTCATTTAAATGCAGTCTTTTTATATACGACAGCTGACAGTTATCCTCAGAATATAGCCAAACCAATTAAATGTAGCTTATTTAAAAACAAAACAAAATACTGTTTAAATAATGTTTAAATTAATTTAGTCCTAACTGCAATAACATTTATTTTTGTTGTTGTTCCTTGGTTAAATGAAAAAAATAAATACAAAGGTTTAATATATATAATAATCAGAATGAGCTTTATTTACAAAGTGTGCACAGAAACACAGAAAGAATTTCTTGTGCTTGCAGGAGTTCCAAGTGCAAACGTAAAGTATAACCTATTAACACAAGAAATAGAAACTAATATTTAATATTGAAAATAATATAATACGAATATGGATAAGTGGGAGAGTGCAGATAGTATTTATTATAAAAATCTAAATATGTATTTACATAATTATGCGTAAAACTCTAGGATATTGTGTTGATATACTCTAACTTTAGAGTAAATATGTTTTAGCATATTTATATAAAATATATAGGTTATAAAAAGCTGAGAATGAGGAAAATACATCATGTGTCTTCAAGTCATGCATCGGAATAAATTAAGAGACCATTTCAATTGTGCCTTTCAGTTTTTCTAGATTTACTATTTATAGGTATGTGTTCAAGGAAAATAAAAAAATTTTCTTCATTCGAAAATATTCCTGCCAAATTCTTAAGAAAAAAATACGTTTTTATTTGCATTTTGTTCTACTGAAAATTGAAATGGGGAAAACATGGTCAAAATAACAAAAAAGATGCAGCGTTTTCGATCTTCTGCACAGAAAACAAGATCAAATTCAATTCTTAAAAATGTTAGGAAAAAAAATTAAAACCCTGAATTTTAGTCACATCTTTCATTTGTCTTGTGATGCTCTCAGTCATTTACATTTGCTGTTGGGTGACTTACTGTCACTTCCGAGGTTTGCTTTTGTTGAAATTCAACAGACCCTTCTAATGTCAAAAATTTAAAATAAGCACAAATAAATGTAGTCGTTCACAAGAAAATAATTGGAGTCTTTCATTGTTACTTGTGTAATCATTTGTTCTAATGTACACTGTAAAAAAAATCCATGATACAAAAATACAGTTTGTTTGTGTAATTTACAGCACTTTATTTGTACTTTTAACAATTTTGTTTCAGCATAGTTTTTCAAGAGGCTTGAGAGTTTTCAATAATTTTTTTTAAATAAATTAAAATAAGCAGCGTTTATACAAGACAGCTTCTTCTTGTTGCAGTGCAGGGTCAAGTCCTTATGAGACTGTCCTGTAAGCAGAATGAGGGTTTCCAGCATGTTCCAGAGTTGTGTTGTGATTGCTGTTGGACTGTATGCAGGAGAGCACAGTATAGCTCTGTCTGTCCAATCAGAGTGCTGTGAGTAAATGCCCTAATCAGACAGCGATTACCTTCTCCTGAATTACAGCATAAAAACCCAATCCAACACTGATTACCGACTGCAGACCCCCACACACACACCACGAGAATCCCACCCATACCATCTCCCACATCATTGCTGTACCCAACTGACCCTCCAGCTGCCACCCTGTTGATCACCAAGGCAAGCTTTACAGAACGTCCCATGAAATGAAATGGAAGATGTCTGTGAAGTCGACATGAAATTTTAGTAAAATATGTTAAACAGTATAAAGTTAAAGATTAATTTTTTGTCATGTGTTTAAAGTAGTTTAATATATAACATTAATTTCTCTTTTTTTTCCTGACCTCTATTCTTGTGGCACTACTGATACGAATAATATGTGACAGTGCATGGACCCCAAAACAGTAAAGTAGCCCTTATGAAGATATTTTGTAAATTTCATACCGTAAATGAATCAAAACTTCGTTTTATTAGTAATATGTGTTGCTAAGGACTTAAGACAACTTTAAAGGCAATTTTCTCAATATCTTGATTTTTTGCACCCTCTAGATTTTCAAGCAACTGTTTCTTGGGCAAAAATATTGTAACAAACCATACATTAGTGGAATTATAATGGAATATTTATTTAGATTTCAGATGATATATGTTTTTTTTCAGTGTTTGATGAATGATTATTTTTTGTTTGTTTGTTTATGAACAGTAGACATTTAAAGTGTAGATACAAGAGTAACTCTACTTTATAAAAGTTCAAATAAACTTTAAACACCTATAAATTATAAAATGTTTCCATGTTTGTATCCTGTAGGATAAACACAATTCGTGCACTATTAACAATAACATTTTTTGTTTTAAAATACATATTTAATTGAGTTTGATAGATTGCATTTGTAACAAAATATTCATGTTCCTGCCCTCCTCAGAGAGGTATCATGGATTGTAATTGCAACAATGTAAAATTTTTACACAAATGAAGTGGTTATAGATATTATTTAACATGTACAATGTTTAAGAAAAGGGGAAATCTATTTGGAATACTTCCTGTGGGTAAAGGTCATTGCAGGTGCTGGTTGATGAAGTTTTCCAGGTTTCACCATTTATTTTCTAGGATTTTTTGATTGGGCCTTTTTGTCTCCTGTACTTTTCCTTCCTGGACTGAAGATTGCTTGGTGAAAACACTAGAGGGCGCTGATGTGCAACTTTAAGCAAACTTTGACATAAACACCTGACACGTAAGGCTACTTCAAGATAATTTCATAATTACAAATTTTCTCCATCTTTGAATTTATTAAATCATTGACCGGTTTTTAAATAATAAGCACTGTAAATACCCTATAGTTTAAATTAAAGATATGTTTTCCCTATGTGGATTTTCAGCGACATAGGGAAATACAAAATAATTTATTACAATATGAAGTCTTTGTCAATATAAATACATTTTTTTTATTAAAATAATAATACCCGCAACAAAGAATGTGGGGACTTATGGTCACGTGAGTCACCATGGCAACGTTAGCTGTCATCAGTTCCGCGTGAGGAAAGCTTGTTGAGCTTTGAGAGGAAAGCAGACAGATGCACGCGTAGTTTTTAATGTCCACTGGATTAAAGAAAGCGCTCTTATCATTAATATAAGAAATTCATATGAAACATCACTACTCTGCGACAAAATGAGTCATTTCAACCCAGGGTGAGTAACTAAACTAGACCTAGTAAACTAGTTTCGCTGTTTACTTAAATGTCCTACAAACTGTTACAGAGTAAGGAGTAAAAGTGTCGCGTCTTTTACATATTTAGGCCTACATATCCTAGACATATTTAAAATATAATATAATTGTATAGCTAGCTTTATGTTCATGGGATGACAATATGATTTAAAGCCCTTGTTACTGTGGCGATATCAACAGTAAGAGATCAACCTCTCAACAATAAGCAGGATGTAGGCTATTGTCATGTGTTAACTGGTTATTTGTTAAACATACCACAGAGATTCACCTTAAAGCAATTTCTGAATTGATAATGTCAAATGTGTCATTTGTTTTATGCTATTTGTTTAGACTATCATGAAAAGACAGTTGTCTGTCTTGCTGAGAAATCATGTATTATTACTGACCAATACTAAAGAGATGGATTAGTTCAGAGTGGGGGGGCACAGGTTAAGTGTGCTATCCATCCACACTCAATTCCAATAGAAACCAGACACCAGTAATGGTATCTACTTGGCCTGAGGATTGGTGTACAGCTTCTCTTGTCTTCTTTACAAACGCTGGGGAAATCAAATCTGTATCGGAAAAAGCCAGGCAGACAAACAGTCCAGCATTTCCAGTAGTACACTTGACACAGATGTAGTGTGCTCACCACTGATGGCCCTGAGGATCAGTCAATCATTCCATCAGCATGGTCAAACTTGTGCTACATCACAGCTCTATAATGCATGGGCATGCTTATATACAGTACATTTAAGATAAGAGGGACATTTAAGTTAAACTTGGACTTCTCTTATACTCTTTAAACAGAAATTCCTGGTTTGACAACCTCCGTATATGAATATGTTAATGTTCCTAATAGCTGGTCTGGTCTGATTTTACTGGGATAGAAATGCATCACTTCTGAATTAAACTAAAAAGTTCATCAAACCATGTCCTTGTTTCAGTCTTATTGCAGCATATAATAGTTTGACGGACAAACATCTGAGCGGATACTTCAACAATGCAAGAATTCGAAGACATCTTCAAAAAGTTGGGCTGGTATGTGTACATTAAGGTTGCAAGATACAGAACAATTATTGAAATATCACAGTCTTGTGCATTGCAATGGTTTGCAATAACTGAATGATAACAACTTGACTGACTGAATGATACTTTTTAAAAAGTTATGTATTCATAGTATTGAGTTATGTGTTTATAATCAGCGTTTTAGTTTGATCCAGATAATAACAGAGACTGTGATGCTTTATACACACTCAAAAAATGCTGGGTTATTTTCAATAAAGGGATAAAAAAGAGACCAGCCTGCATTTAACCAAAAAAATTTCATATTTGACCCAAGAATGGGTTAAAATTACCGTGCATTTAGGGTTGAAACAACCCAGCATGTGTTAAATTACAACCCAGCGAGCTGGGCTCATTCCTCTTGCCGGGTTGAAAATAACCCAGCATTTTTTAGACTGTAAATACATATAAAATGTTATTTGCTAAATGCCATTTTCGTCAAACATGAGATATGAAATTGACCAAATGCACATATTATACATTCACCAAATACTTTCGCTTCTAATCTGCCTAATCCTGGCCTTAGGCCATTCAGGATTTGTTTGCAGAATAAGCTAAACGCCACAAGGATTTTTTAGGAAAGTGGTCTAGGTGCACAGAATTTTTTTTATAAATGACGGCGTTTGTATGTCAGGGTTTAAGAGGTTTTAAAAGAGTTATATATTAGGATATTTATAGAATTTTGAGACTTTTACCTTTATTCAAAAGGTCATTAGTCAGTAATTGAAATGCTTTATTTACACAAATATAATTTTAGTCATTTCAATGGTATTTTACAAAACTTTGTCTTTCGTTGCAAAACCCTCTAAGTACACGCAAAAATCTCCACTTCTAATAAAGACTCCACAGTGTAAAAAAGGTTTAACTTAAAGTAAGTTACCTGGTTGCCTTGAAATTTTGAGTTAATTGAACTTAAAAATATTAGTTAACTCAAAAAATAACCTCTGTGTAAATATTTTGTGTCAACTAATACTTTTAAGTTGAATTAACTAAAAATTTTAAGACAACCAGGTACAGTGTGGAGGCTTTATTAGAAGTGGAGATTTTTGCATGTACTTAGAGTGTATTGCAGCGAAAGACAAAGACAAATTGAAATAACTAAGGTGAAATTTGTGAAAATAAAGCATTTCAATTACTGACTAAGAACCTTTTCATTCCCATTAAAGTAAAATGTTTAAAAATGTGCATTCACAAGAAAACATGTCAGGTGCACTTAGAGGGTTTTGCATCTGAGCTCATCATTTATAAAGTAATATACATTGATCCCTCGCACTGAATAGAAAAACAAGTAATTAGCATTCCCACAATGATCACTTTAGTTAATCACAATTCCGAGATGAAAGGAAAACAATTTTGTCCTGATTTATAAGATCAGGTGACTCAGTCAGTAAATGCAGGTGCATGTGCTTCAGATCAGCCGGAGTGGACGGATCGTTCCAGATAAGGAGTACAAACACAAGCTGATCCAGAGGGCACATCAGAGACATGTGAGAGAGTGTCTGGCTCAAGCCATCTTCCACAAGGTGCTGGACATGGAGGTGCGCTCTTTCAATTTAGTTTAGGTGGGATAGATCATGGCGCTAGCAACACCAAGGTGATAGGATTTATTTCAAAGGAATTCATTAATTATAACTTAAATCCACTGCAAGTTACTTTGGATATAACTGTTTGCAAAATACATATACATTTATATTATTTAGTCCACAGGAGCTAAATTAGAAGCTTTGTTGTATTAGGCCATTTGTGTGGTGTATTTAAAGTGAATCATTTATTATATACCAAGGCAGAAAGTGGTTCACAAAAAGCAAACCATGACATGTGTTTACTTTTTAGCGTCTTCATCAATCCGAGATCAAGAGAAAACTTGAGGAATTTGCAAGAAGGGAGCAAATACACAAAATAAAGGTTTATAATTTAAATGTAAAAATTCTTAGACTCTACCTAGTCTAGATTAAGTAATAATAAGATTATTTTATTATTATTTTATACATTAGGCTGAGCGTTCTAAGAGGTGTGATGAGGAACCAATGCTATTGTTTTCACCTCGGCCCCCCACGGGACCAAAGATCTCTCACACACGCCATTCTGGGCCTGATGCAGAGAATTCTGAGTCGACAGAATCTGTGAGTGTGCCACATGATGCATTTTATCCACGTAGCCTCAGTTTTTGGGGTGGGTTTTAGTTAAACGGAGTCATTACCCACCTGCCCATACTGCCCACTGCAAATGAAGAGCCTGGAGATCTATACTGCTCTAACAAATGCATGAACTTAAAGGGATAGTTCACCCAAAAATGTCATTAATGACTCACCCTCATGTCGTTCCAAACTCATAAGACCTCCGTTCATCTTTGGAACACAGTTTAAGATGTTTTATATTTAGTCAGATAGCTTGTTGAACCTTCATTGACAATCTACGTACGGTCTACTGTTCATGTCCAGAAAGGTTATAAAAACATCATCAAAGTAGTCGATGTGACATCAGTGGGTCAGCTAGAATGTGTTGAAGCATCGAAAATACATTTTGGTCCAAAAATAAAAAAAATTACGACTTTGTTCAGCATTTTCTTCTGACGCGGATGACGTACGACACGACTGACGTGTTATCTGGTGCGCCCCAGCTGTTTTTGTGCGCCCGGGCTTCGTTTACAGTCTGAGGGAGACGCACGCTGTTAATTTGAAAAAAAAAACATGTTTGAGGATAACACATCATCGGCGTCACTGCAGTCACGTGACTTTAGTCTCGCACATGCGCTTAACAACAGAGAAGACACTGCTGAATAAAGTTGTAATTTTTGGACCAACATGTATTTTTGATGCTTCAACACATTCTAACTGACCCACTGATGTCACATGGACTACTTTGATGATGCTTTAAGTACCTTTCTGGACATGTATACCGAACATAGATTTTCAATGAAGGGTCAACAAGCTCTCGGACAAAATAAAAAACATCTTAAACTGTGTTCAGAAGATGAACGGAGGTCTTACGAGTTTGGAACGACATGAGGGTGAGTCATTAATGACATTATTTTCATTTTTGGGTGAACTATCCCTTTAAATTGTTAGCTATGATTTCTCTAGATAGCTCTTTCTCTCCATTAAAATCAGCACATTTATAATTCATTGGTGCGTTTATGGCTTCCATGCATAGCCGAGTTCCTCCCGGCCCAACACGGCTCCTGGAAAGATGCAGAGACCTGTTCGACTCAAGCCGTTGAACAGCAACAGTGCCACAACCTCTCTGAGGAGAACCTCCCCTAGATACAGACGACGGGACCGGGAGTCCTCCAATGACACAGATCAGCCCCTCAGTTATATGGTGAGACCATTCTGAGCTCCCATTACCTGTTTCTACCAGACAGCACTGAGAGACAAAGCAAATATATGTCTCTACTTGACTTATTTGTTTCTGTTTTAAAGGCTTAGAGATTTAGAAGTAAGCAACTTCTGTGTGGCAATTGATATCCTGTTGTGTTTTCTAGCTGGACAGAGACACCATGAGACATACGACCGTGACAGACTTCTCTAGTACTGTCTCGCCCTACCGTCTTCCTGTCATTAACAACTACGTGACCCCTGTGCCTCCGCTCACTAAAAAGAAAGACAGAGGAGTGAGACTGAATGGTACACATAGAGGACGAAAGTTGAGACCCACTACAGCACCAACGGAGGTTAGTAACGTTGTTTTTCAAACTGCAGGAAGTTACTTGTTCTCAAACAGATTCTGATTGGATTAGTCATATTACATTACTATTTTTTTTACTGGAATTTGCAAATTATTACACAGTTATCTGTATCCTTTCATATGTGAAGTGGGATGTAAAGTTTAACGTATATTCTGTTGTGCCTCTGTTAGCAGCCCTCCCCTCTCCAGAGGACATCCGCTCAGAGTAGAGTATCAGTAAGAATGGTTTATTTTGGCAAGAGTGTCCACTTGTCTCATGATCTGATGGACCTCACAGATGAGGTGAAAGTCTTTCAGCAGCATTGTGGAGGAGAGAATCTCTGTATCTTTAAAGGGAAGCTAAATGAAGGAGGTCAGTGTAAATCATATACCACTACAATGGTTTCGATTAAAGATTGGCGCTACTTTAGTGTTATTTTTAATTTAAAACTATTGCGAAATGAAAGTGTTTACATTAACCGAATTCCAAAAACAATGCAACGGTTGTGTTTGACATCATACGGTGCCACACAGAGCGATATGCAGATGCCATCAAAATACCGCTAGAGCGATATTTCGAAAGCACATAGAGCAGTCGACTCTTGAATCGCTTCTGCGGCAATTTGATGTCATGCACTTGGCGGTTCTTGCGACGTCGCATGAAGTCAAATACTGTCTTGTTATTCAAATAAACATACCACACCATGTTTAAAGAATAATGATGTGATTTTAACGGCTGTCAGGTGACCTGTAAATTCCCCCAAAAATATAGCAATATTTTCTTTTTTCAAATTGCCTGAAAAAACTTTTTTGCAAAATTGATCTGTTAAAGGGACACTACACTTTTTTTAAAAATTCTAATTTTCCAGCTCCCCTAGAGTTAAGTATTTGATTTTTACCGTTTTGGAATCCATTCAGCTGAATGATATTACGCAGCAGCCGAAAATAGTTAGTAACTTTTAATATCATGGGACTATTTTCGGGCACTGCGTAATATCACGGCAGCAAAGTTCTTGATTATTACGCCAGAATGAGAGGATAGTTCCTAGCCATATCGGCCTAAAAAGACCCAACTTTTAATTTTCTGTCCGTCTTAGTACATGATGTAACTACAGAGGAGTCAAGTTTTAAAAATAAAAAATATTTTTGAGAGCGATGCTAAATGGTCTAATCAGATTCAATGGATTATGCTAAACTATGCTAAAAGTGGTAGCGCCAGACCCGGAGATCAGCTGAATGGATTCCAAAACAATAAAAATCAAATGTTTAGCTCTAGAGGAGCTGGAAAAGGAGTATATTGTCAAAAAAAGTGGAGTGTCCCTTTAACATTGGCTGCATTTTCAACTCGCTATTTCAATTTGCGCAATTTAAAGGGTAATGGAAACGCATCAAATGATGGCATTAATTGAGTTACATTATTGTTCTGAGGGTCATTCAAAAGTATTAGTCAACATTGTGGGATTTACAATGAGTTTTAAATCTGGAAATACACAAAGTGTTATGGTTTAAACATTTCACATTAAAAGTTGAAATTTGCTTGATTTCATAGAAGCACATAAGTTGCTTTTTGGGACATGTTTAAATAATGCTAAGATAACATCAGTCATCAGATTTTACACATAAACTCAATCTCATAATGTTATTAGTGCTACTATTAATGTAAAAAAGATCAACCCAGCAACTTATTTTGGTTTTGGTAAACCATTCTGTGCAAGCATGTGAAAAAATAGGGCATTCAGACTTTGCCTGTTTTGGTAGGTAGGTAGCAAGGCCAATTACAATAATACCGCCCATTTATCTGCAGAGAGAGAGAGAGAGAGAGAGAGAGAGAGAGAGAGAGAGAGAGAAAATTGACAGCACAATTGAGTTTTAATTGCAACAAACCACCATCATTGTGATCAGTGTTTGCATTTCATCCGCTCATTTGCATTTTAAAGGACACACCCATACCTGGCACATTTACTAAAGCAATAAACCCCGAGAAGCAGTGGGTTACCAGTGTGTTTTATAACAGCTAAGGCACGACGCGAAGCGGAGTGCCTAAACCCCCTTAGCTGTTATAAAATGCACTGGTAACCCAACGCTTCAAGGGGTTTATTGCGTTTATAAAACGGTTACTTCATATGCATAACGTTAGCGGGATTTTATAAAATAAAACCCAAAAAAGTTGTAATTATATTAGTACAAATATTACTCTTCCGCCAAACAAAGTAGTTCCTCAGAATCAAGTGTGACTGAAACAGAGCGCAGTTCCAACCAACACAGATGCAGCAAAGACACAATGAAAATATGATTTAAGACTGTGGTGTTTATTTTATAAATCACCATTCATCTAATTTATACATTAACATTTATATCGTGCAACTGTTGAAGTGATGATCAAATATGCTTGGAAGCATGCTGAACTCTTTCCCCATCAGCGTTTTTTTTTTTTTTTTAAGTTGCCACCCAGTTTTAGTTTAATGCCTTGCAGAAAATTATCTTCTTTATATAAACATAAAATATCAAATGAAAGAACAGACCATCCGCTTTCAAACAAAAACAAACAAAAAAAACTTTTCATCCTACCTTCATTTGATCTCTTATCACCTCTCAAATTTTTTTATTAAAAGCGGAGATAATTCCATTTTTGTGAAGAACTTTAGTAAGAGATCAGATTCAGACGGAGCCATGAACTACACGGTGTTTTCAGTGAATGCGTCAGTGTTTAAGTTGGGTAAGATCGCCACCCAGTGGATAATAGCGGACGTATGAACTTGAGTTATAAAATCCTCAGACAACGTTTTCTCTTTATCGACGAGATGACTCAACAATATTTATTGACATTCATCTGGATATCGCCATTAATTGTGCAATTGTAGACAAATTAAAAATATGATTTAAGACTGTGGTGTTTATTTTCATAAATCAATACGCAGTAACAGTGGCGCAGTGATACTTATGTAATGTGGTCTGAACCATGAGGTTACCGGTGTATTTTATCACGGCTTAGAACGCGTTTCAAACAATCAGAATGAAGAACCAGAACTGCCCGTTTTATAATATAAAATTTAACATGCTATAATAAATTATCTGTGGGGTATTTTGATATAAAACTTTAAATATGTACTTTGAGAACACCAAAGACTTATTTTACATCTTAAAAAATTTTCATAATATGACCCCTTTAAAATGTTACAATGTCACGCATTCAACCCACACACCTCTTTTGTACTCAGAAATTTTTGAGTTTTTGTCGAGACGTCATCAGGGATTTCCCTTTAGTCTTACATTCTTCCTGAATGGCCTGCAAGTGGAGCGGCTCAGCTCATGCTGTGAGTTCAAACACAGAAAAGGTGCTCGTCTCGGGGGCAGACATGGACACTTTGGTTTTTCCAGTGTGGAGGGAGCATCTCCCTGTTACAAGTAAATATATTCACTTATTATATAGCAAAAGTGCTTTAATTCTGCCATTGAAAATTCTATTTTTGTCCTCATGATACATTGTTTTGTTGTGACCTTGTGATTTCTACAGATGTATTATTGCCATGGGCTTGGACAAAAAACCTACCCCTCCTCCCAAAAAAGTCAAAGAAGAGGTGCCTAGTTCTAAATCCCCTGATGCCAAAGAGTCCACAGATGTAGATGAGGATATAGAGACGCGTTCAAATTCAGAGCCTCATGCATCACAGGGAATGGAGACAGACCACAATGGAGAAACACCAGAGGGGAAAAAGCCTAAAGATGGTATATATTGCACATTGAATGCACCCATAAGGAAATATTGTGTCTTTAATATTCATTGGTTCGAACTTATGTACCCTATGCTCTCATATAGACTACGAGGAAGACTTCGAGGCAGATGATGAAGGACAAGTTGAGGATGAAGAGGAAGTGGAGGGAAAGTCTTCTTCGGTTGCCAATAATGAAGAAAATGACAGAAATGAAAACAAAAGAGACTCTGACAGTGAAGTTGAGGACGCTATGATGTCTAGTTAGTATTTGTTTTATTAGTCAACCCTCACTATTTGACAATAGTATACCAGCAGATAGGAGGACTGTTTGTATACTTACTAAATTTCTCTCTTTATCCATCCGAAGATAAAAGGTCACCATCTGTCTCATCTGGTCGAACGTCCAGTTTGTCCAGCCGAGACAGTGATAACAGTGACAGAGAAATAGAGGAGGATACCAAAGAAGCCACCGCTGATGTTCTAGAGGAGAGCATTCACGTTCAACCAGAAGAAGACCTCACCACAGTTAAGATGGAGGAGCGCAGCTCTGTTACACAACCTCAAGATGCAGAACAGGACTCTGAGACGCAGGACAATCAAGTGGACAGCGTGGAGAAGAGTGAATTGGAAACGTCAGAAAATACAGAGAAGAATGAACATACTAAAGGTGAGAAGGCCAGGGAGGAATCTGACCCTGATGATAATCCACCAGAACCTGAATCAGAGACAGGTGCGTATCTGCATGAAAACTAGTCCTGTGTGCCGTGTGCCTGCTGTGAATAAACCTGCCGCCTTCATCCATGTTGGCTTTTTCAACACCAGAACTGGAAAACCTTTGTGCTCCTTTCAAATAAACAGTCGAGCATATTTTAAACAGTGCAGTTTCTTTATCATGCCTTCAGGGTTTTTAATAATCTTCTGAAATTGTTTATTTATCTGTTCAGGTCATATTTTGGATTGATGCTTAGTTATTATGAGTTCTTATGGTGTTAAAAGCAGAAAAACATGTGTTACATGTGTTTCTGTAATAGTCAAGGCCATTTAGAGAGCGGTTTGTTTAACTCTGGGTGGTCTTGCGCACACCATTGTATTGATTTGCTATTGGGCTTTTTTTCGGTATGTGGAAATTATTTGTGTTTGTGATTGCACGTGCTCACGCATGTTATTTGTGTTGCCAGATGCACACTGCTCGGTATAAACTAACATTTCTGGACTTTTACAATCTGTCAAGCAGGTTTAGACTTGTTTTTCACCTGCTTTTTTACATCAAATTACTTAAGGAAATAACAAAACATCCACTCATGCATCACATGTTGGCTTCTTCACGTATTGGCCAATTTAATACCTGCGTGGAAATACAAAGCAGTCTGCTCTGTGATTTACTGTTTTTATTTCTGATACATCATAATTGATTTATTCACAAAGAAAACAAATTATTTTACGTTTATTAATTACACATTATTTCAGTATAAGCTTAAAGGTGCAGTGTGTAAATTTTAGGACGCTCTCTTGACAGAAATGCAATATAATGTACACTATGTTTTCAGTGGTGTATAAAGACCAGTGGCGGCTGGTGACTGCTCTTCCGAGGGGCGCAAAATCAAAATATGCATTCGGAGTGTCATGTGTGTTGCTTGTGTTTTCAAAATATTTGTTTGTTGCGTCATGTGAACCATGTGCATCAGGTGTTTTGTCAAAATAAGTGCCTGCTGCACACGCGTCAAAATCGATGCTCACGTTTACAAAATACACGCAAGACACTCCCTTAACAGTAAACTCTGATTACACATGATATAATGCGAGTATCTGGCAAACGCGAGCGTCTCTTTTATCATAAACCCTTTAGACGCGTCTGCAGCAGGCACTTATTTTGACAAGACACGTGATGCACATAGGTTCACTCGACGCGGCGAACAAAACGAACCAAACACATGACGGGCTACATACATGTTGTGATGAACTTCGAATCGTGCGCCCTCGAATAAAGAAGGCACCGGCCGCCACTGATAAAGACCTTACATAATGAACAGTATTGTTTTTATTACCTTAGAATAAGCCATTTTATATACATACACATCGGGTCCCCTTACATGAAAGTCACCATTTTGCACCGCCATGTATCTACAGTAGCCCTAAATGGACAAATCGCTCCACAGAGCACATTTCACCACTATGTTGTCTCAGACGATGACATGTTTGTCCTTTGGCGGCAGCTATCATAACTTTACTTCGAAAGGTGAGCGGTGTACTGAGCCATTGGTTGCAATTCCCAACCTCACCACTAGTTGCCACTAAATTCTACACATTGCACCTTTAACTCAGTCGTTTCCAAACTGGGCGGTCGGGCCCCACTTGGGGGGTGCGAGATGGTGCCATGAAATGAAATTTTTTAAAACACATTAATTTATCATAACTTCTCTGTAATTAAATACAGAAAATAAGCATACTAACTAATGGCACTACTATTGTATAATTATTATGTTTTGTTTAGGGCTGTCAAAAGTTTATCACGATTAATCACATACAAAATAAATGTTTGTGTTTACATAATGTGTGTGTGTACTGTGCATATATATTATGTATATATAAATACATACATACATGTATGACTTTAAAAATTATTTATATTTATAATATAAAATATATCAAAATATGTATAAATATACATGTAAATGTTTCTTAAATACAAACATTATATGTGTGTGTGTGTGTGTGTGTGTGTGTGTGTGTGTGTGTGTGTGTGTGTGTGTGTGTGTGTGTGTGTGTGTGTGTACCTGGTAATTATCACGTTGTGGGGACCAATTGTCCCCACAAAAATAGGAATACCAGTGTTTTTGTGACCTTGTGGGGACATTTTGATGTCCCCATGAGGAAACAAGCTTATAAATCAAACAGAATGATGTTTATTGAAAATCTAAGGTACAAGAAAGGTTTTTGTGATGGTTGGGGTTAGGGAATGGGGCAGGTAAGGGGAATAGAATATACAGTTTGTATGGTATAAAATGCATTACGTCTATGGAATGTCCCCACAAAACATGGAAACCAGAGTGTGTGTGTGTGTGTGTGTGTGTGTGTGTATTTATATATATAAAATAATTGCGCACAGTGCATGCACATAAATTATGCAAAAAACTTTTATTGTGTATGCGATTAATCGCAATTAATCTTTTGACAGCCCTAGTTTTGTTCTGTTTGGGGGGGCACACCGAAAAGTTTGAGAACCACTGGCTTAACTGATACTATTTAAAATAATGTATTTTTTTGTATAAGCTTTGTGTTTATTTCCCTCAGCGATGGTTAAGCACTTTTATTTGATCAGCTGTCCTGTGTGAAACCATTACGATGTTTGTCCCCTGCATGTTGTGGCCGCAATCAAAGTGTTTGCCGTGTTTGTGGTAATAAAAAACCTGAGCATTTGTTTAAATTTCAGTATTTGTGTATTTAATTTCTTTCATATGTCATACCTTAATAAATAAAAAATTACCTTATATCGCCTACTCATTATATCAGACTAGTTAGTTCACTTTTAATTATTACTAATAAAACCAGTATTGCCATGGACTTAATTTTTCTCATTCCCGGTGGCTACAAGCAGCCACGTCAATGCAGGAGAAGTTGGCCGCGGCCATTTTGAAGGAATCTCATTGTAGTTCAGAGCCAGAGCTCAGTGATACAAGCACAGAGGAAGATGAAGGAGCTTCTGTGAAGACCCAACAAGACAGCCAAGGTAAACCTTTCAATGAGCCGTCTTACAATTGGAAAATAATGGCAGTGTTGGGGGTAACGCATTACAAGTAACGTGCATTACGTAATAATATTACTTTTCTGAAGTAACGAGTAAAGTAACGCATTACAGTTTGCCTCTTAGATGGCAGGCCAGAGCTCAACATTTTTATGATGAAATATGCAATTTCTGAATGCAGAACTTTTCAGTCATAAAAACACCTGCAAGGCCTGAAAGAGATCAAGCCTCAGCCAAGAAAAAGTAATGCAAAAGTAACTAAAGAGTAATATTAGTATTACTTTCCATGAAATGTAACTAAGTAATGCAATTAGTTACTTTTTCGGGAGTACCTTAATATTGTAATGCATTACTTTTAAAAGTAAATTTCCCTAACACTGAATAACGGCGAGGCATTTCTAACTTTGCTGTCATTTATTTTTTTATAAAATGTTACTGAGTAAAGATAAAATGATCACAAAATAAAGTCAGTTTCTCTATTCCTTAAATAACAGTGACAGGTTTTTCGTTTTTGAATGTTGATGGGTTAAAATTGATAATGCTCACTTTACAGGTGCAGAAATTGAAAGTGCAATAAGTATGGTTTCACCACAACCATCAAACATACAGCAAGATATTTCAGAGGAAAATGAAGCCAACACACAGGAGGCTGCGTGTGAGAAAACATCGCTTGGTGATGATGAAACAGGGCAACCTGCAGAGGAGGCAAACACAGAGATACCTTATGCACACAAAGAGGAGGGAGGAGAACAACCGAGGACAAATGAAGAGATGACAGCAAGCTTAGAGGTAGAGGAATGTGAGAAAACAAATGAGGATAAAGTACAAGATGAGGCAAACGACGAGCATGTGGATGTTAATAAAGAGTCTAAAGAAGAAGAAGAAGAAGAAGAGATGTTTGAATCAGTGCAAGAATCAGAAACACATGATCAAACGCTAGACACTGGAAATACAGTTGATGAAGATATACAAGTAATAGAAAATGAGTTTTCAGAGACAGCCGAAGTGCCGTCTATAGAGAAAGAGGGTTCAGTATCATCTCATATTGATAATGACATAGGAACAGGTGTTGCTAATACTGAGGGGAAGGCAGACGCTGATGACGCAGATCAGAACATAGAGAGGAGCAATGACAGAGATGAAAGAGATGACCAAACAGATGAGGCTGGTGATGATAGGTCAACTGGGGAGAAGGTCCAGGACACAGGTGGCTTGATGGAGGATGGCAGTTCTGGTAAACAGGAAGATGAAGGTACAAAGGAAGATGTGAAGGATGATGCACAGAAGGAAGAGGAAGACGATGTAGTGGAAAAAGTTGTAGAGAAGCTAGAAAGTGAGAATGATAGAGGTGTAGAGGATGCAGAGACACCAATTGATGGAGAGAAAGAATATAAGATAGGAGAGAGATCAGAAGATCAAGAAAAACAGGAAACAATAGAGAGAGAAGATGAGGAAGTGTTAGAAGAATCTGATGAAGCCGAACATCAAGAAAATGAGGGTGGGCAAGACTTAAAGACAGATGATGTAGAAAAAGAAGAAGATGATGGACAGAAAGAAGCAGAAGGTGGAGAACAAGGTGGAAATGAACTATCAGGGGAAGAAGGAAATAAGAACAGTGATGATGAGATTGTAGGAGAAACTGAGAAAGTAAATGATGAAATGATGGAAAACAGGGGAGAGGAAGAGGAAAAGATGAGAGATGAGATTGTAGGAGAAACTGAGAATGTGAATGATGAAATGATGGAAAACAAGGAAGAGGAAGAGATGATAGATGAGATTGTAGGAGAAACTGAGAAAGTGAATGATGAAATGTTGGAAAACAAGGAAGAGGAAGAGATGATAGATGAGATTGTAGGAGAAACTGAGAAAGTGAATGATGAAATGATGGAAAGCAGGGAAGAGGAAAAGATGAGAGATGAGATTGTAGCTCAAGAAAGTGAGAGTATAGAGAACAAAGCGGAAGAAACGCTAGAAACTGAAGAAAAGTTGGTTGAGGAATTGAAATGTGATGAAGATGAGGCAAAGAAAAAGGTAGAAGACATGAATGAGACCGGTGAGAATGTAGAAAAGGAGGCAGTTTCAGATGAAAAACCAGAAGAAAACTTTACTGAGGACGGAAATGAAGAATTGGTTTTACAAGAAGGACAAATTGGTCCCAGCGGGGAGCCAAAAGATGACACAGGGTCCAGTATCAAAGAGGAGGTACCTGCATACATGAATCATGACTTGCTAGCAAATAATATAGATGCTGAAAATGGAGAGAGAGAGATCGCCACACAAGATTATGATGAAAAACTGGAAAAAGATCTTCAAGAAGAGGAAACACCTAACAAATTAGAGGTTGAGACGACTGCTGGTGAGGCTCAAGATGTTACAGATGATAGTGAAACAAAGCCAGAGACTGATGAAGATGATAGCAAAGAGCAGGAGATTGAAAACACAAATTTAAATGAAACAAATTCAGATGATGAAGTTGCCTCAGGAAGAGGTTCTCAGTTGGACCATGAGAAAGCAGTGGCAGAAGAGGCTGATAAAGATTCCGAAACGTCTGCAAAAACATTCATAGAAAATGTAACCCATGAGTCGTGTGACATACAGGAAACGGACAAAAAAGATGAAGAACGTGAGATTATTACATCAGAAGAACCTAATAATATAGACACCAGAGATGCTCCTGAGGGACAAGACAGCGAACCAGAGGAGATGAAAGAGAAGTCGGTCAATGAAGAAGATGGTGGATCGTCAACTGTGCTGGCCTTCAAAAAAGAAGAGAAGGATCTGAGTATTGACCCAGAAGATCCAACCGTTCGTCCAGCAGTTTTAGATGGAGCAAATGGTGTGGATCTTGTGAGTAACTGGATTAACATACACCAAACCTCCAGGTATTTCCAGACATTTATTGAGCCTCTTGATGAAATCAAAGAGAACTCAGATGAAACTGGCGATGAGTTGGTAGATGCTACAGAGACACAAAGTACTGATTTTGGGGGTCTTGATGAAACTCCAGTAGATGAAAGCTTAATAACAGAAATCAAACCTGAAGTCGTTGAAGACGATGTTTACAATGACCAGGTTAAAGACAAAGATGAAGAAGTCAAAGATGGAGATAACAGAGGTTCTTTGGTCACTACATGGTCTAGACAAAGTAATGAAGATGACATCAATCAAAACCAAATGGCCAGACAAGACGATCATATGCTAAACAATGACTTAAATCTGGCAACAGCAGCAGGTACAACGTCTGAAGAAATTCAAGGCATAAACTCCTTTAAAACCCAAGAGCATCCAAGCTCGAATCCAAGCTCTCAAGAAGAATCAAAACAAAATAACCAACAAACTACGACTGAAGAAATGTCTTCTGTATCTCAAACAGAGGAAACAACTGACAAAGAGATCATGGAGAGTTCAGAACACAATCTGCAATCTGAGCAAGTACCTCAGACGGAGTACATCGAGTCGCAGAGTCCGACAATCACACTAATGACAGACCTCACAGTCATCAATAGATCTGAAAATGGGAGCCGAGATGACACGGCAAGTGTCGATTTCAATGAATCCAGACAGTCGGATGGAAGCAAGAATGCAGATGGAAACAGAAGACATTTCAAACAGACTCCGGGCATAGACACACTGAGCACTTTCTCAATAGACGACTCCAGGTTTTTTGGGCCGGCGGGATATCCGAGATTAACAACTGCTCACACTGAGAACAGTTACTAGTGCTCAAAGTACTTACAGGTATGTTGTCAGCAGGGCCTGAAGTTAACTTTTTTGACCACCAGCCACTGTGGCAGGTGGATTTAGAAATCCACCTGCCACAGTGACTTTTTACCAGCCAGTTTTTTTTTTGCCTGAATAGTGAATGATAACACTGTTTTTCATTTATGAATTAAATATAATAATTTTTAGAGCTATAAAAGTGAATTTCTCTTTGTCTTAGGTTGTTTGATTAACATTAATGACACAGACTTAAGTATGTTAATTGAGGTTACTGTCTCTTTAAGACCATCACAGACACAGTTTTTGACTCTCTAGTCTCTATACATACACTTAAGACATAACGAAATGTTTTATTAGAATAAGAATACTGTTGAGATTATTTTGTTTATTATATGTGCCCTGTCAAGAGCAGAAAGACTTTATGTACGCTTGCTTTGAGGAAGGCGTCTCTCCGATGTTCCCTATTGAGTGCCCTTAAACCCGCGCGCGCACACATATACGGAGGGGGCACAAACTGCGCACATAAACGCCCCACATACGTTTGTTTTTCATTACTCTATTCGCAAAATGTATGTTAATATACTACAGTATAAGACACAGTAGCGCAACTCTCTTTAAAGTTTACACATCCAAGAGTTCTGATCCGTCACAGCAGAACTACACATCTGTGCAACCAGGCACGTGCACACATAGACATCAAAGGGGGCTTGAGCACCTGCCCTTTTTATTCCTGGAGAGAAAGTGCCCTTTTTTTCTGGGGTGCTTTTAAAAAAATAATAATAATATGATCTTTATTCATATAACAACTGATGTCTGTCTGTTTCTTGTTTCTTTTACTTGTTGCTTATTTAATTTAACATGAATTTATTCAGAAATCCTTTAAATGAGATTTAAACTCTTATATAAAGAAAAATAGCGCTATTTGTGGCACACAAACGGTTAACAGATGAGTCCCGCCTCCAAAATTCAAATCGCTAATATGATTGGCTTTACCTTTCCTTAGTCCCGCCTCTCTAACTTACTTCGCTTTATGATTGGTCTGTCTTACACTCGTGCTGCATCATTCGCGCTTCAAGCGCCAAAGCTCAGCCCGAACGAGACGCGATCATGTGCTTGATTATGCAGGCAGCTACCGGTAAGTGTGTGAGGAAGAAAGCATTCTTATATTAACAGTTTTATGCACAAAATATGGGACACGTTGTTACACATAACGATTCAGGGACAATAAAATAATAAAGCACAAACAATAATATAATTGCTAACTACAGTAGTAAGCTTTTTTGTTTGCGTTTTTTGTAATGGCTGTTAAATAAGTATTATGTGTTATACTGGAGTGCTGGAGTAGATTGGGAAGAAATCTGATGGTTCAGTATTTTACTTGCCCAGTCTGAATTTTCACTGACATCACAAAAAAGTAAAATATAAAATACAAATAAAATAGGCCTAATCTATATTTGTTGTTTCTGACATGTGTAACCCTAATAAATATGAAACCTAAGATTAAAGGTGCCATAGATGTGTTGTCATAATATGTTAAATTGTTCTTTGACAATTACATAGAAGGTATGTTGCTTTATTAAGTGCAAAAATTATCCAGAAACGTTTTTACATGTCCATTTACAACCCTAGAATTTATCATTTGAATGAAATGGTCTATTTTTGCCCTATTTGAAAGGGTCATGAATAATAATGTTGAGCTCTGCTCTGAGAGGCTCATGCCAGAAGCTCAAATTAGTAAACAGACCTTATATTTTGAGCCCTTATCAGACAAAAATACATTTTGAGTAACAACTAATCAGCTAAACGCTAGCATATGATATAGCATTTATTGGCATGTAGCGCTAACTCAGCAGTCACAACTTTGTTTTTAGCATTTTAACAAATTTGTAATTAATGTGTAATTTAATGTTTTCAAAACATGCACATTGTGTAATGGCTTCCTTTCCTGCTCTATAAACCTAGACTACTAAGGAGACCATGGTGTCTGTGTGAACAACTGATTATTTTGTAGACATCTTTTGAAAATTAAACAATTGCGTGAGTTTGAGGAAGATAAAATTAATTAACTTTTTTAATATTCTTTTAAAAAGGAAGTCAGAATTGCGTTAATATATATACTTTTTTATACATAATTATGAGAAGTGCATGCCTTTTATTTCACTTGAGCCCCTGCCCCTCAAAATGTCTGTGCACGTCCCTGTGTGCAACTGTGATTATACTGTAGTCTATGTCACCATTGCATTCTCATCCCATCTCATCAACAGTTTAATACTTACTCGCACATCCAAACATAGTCAGAGAAGTGCCTCATCTTCTTTCCAATCGCATGAACGTTGCGAAACAGCAGTCGCATCCTCTCAATGAATCACTCAATTTGCATCAGTGATATGCACAGGTTGATAAGAAATGAGCGGTTGCCGGTTACCCAGACAAATATTTTAATGATATTCGGGCCGCGGTCAGTCGGTCGGGTTTAAAAACTATTTTGAACAATTCCAGGCGGGTTAGTTGAAAATGTCGGTCGGGAGTGGGTTGTTTATACATTGACCCGCGCATCACTGATTCGCATTGGCTACCCGCCAATGTGGCTGGTAGATTGACAGTGTTACCCGCCAATTGCAAAATCCACCCGCATTTGGCGCGTGGTCGGGTGTTAATTTCAGGCCCTGGTTGTCAGTGATGAAAATATGATTTTAAGAGCTTAAAGGAATAGTCCATTTTCTTAAAAGAAAAATCCAGATAATTTACTTACCACCATGTCATCCAAAATGTTGATGTCTTTCTTTGTTCAGTCGAGAAGAAATTGTGTTTTTTGAGGAAAACATTGCAAGATTTTTCTCTTTTTAATGGACTTTAATAGACACCAACAATTAATACTTAACTCAACACTTAACAGTTTTTTTCAACGGTTTTCCAACGGAGTTTCAAAGGACTATAAACAATCCCAAACAAGGCATAAGGGTCTTATCTAGCAAAACGGTTGTCATGTTTGACAATAAAAATAACAAATATACACTTTTAAACCACAATTTCTCGTCTAGATCCGGTCGTGATGCGCCAGCGTGACCCCACGCAATACGTCATGACGTCAAGAGGTCACAGAGGACAAACGCGAAACTCCGCCCCAGTGTTTACAAGTGTGTTGAAAGAGGACCGTTCCGACGTTGTTGTAGGTGGAATGATACTGATTAATGTCTTTGTGTCAGTTTATTGTTTACAATGGTCCGCAATTGTGCGTTTCATATATGTAACACGGGACCTCCCTACGTCACTACGCATTTTCGTTTAGACGAAAAGTTGTGGTTTAAAAGTGCATTTTTTATTTTTCTTGTCAGTAATGACAATCGTTTTGCTAGATAAGACCCTTATGCCTCGTTTGGGATCGTTTATAGTCCTTTGAAACTCACTTGTGAAGTGTTGAGTTAAGTATTAAATGTTGGTGTCTATTAAAGTCCATTAAAATGAGAAAAATCCTGCAATGTTTTCCTAAAAAAACACAATTTCTTCTCGACTGAACAAAGAAAGACATCAACATTTTGGATGACATGGTGGTGAGTAAATTATCTGGATTTTCCTTTTAAGAAAATTGACTATTCCTTTAAAAACACAAGAAGACGTTACGTTATGTCAAAAAACAAAAAAAAGAACAGGGCAGCAATGCATGTAGACCAGAGGTCTTCAACTTTTTCAGGCCAATGACCCCTTAAAGGAAAACACCACAGTTTTTCAATATTTTACTATGTTCTTACCTCAACTTGGACCTTCCGGTAGCTCCGCCATCTTAGACTCCTCTGTATTCAGGAGAGAGTTTTAGCGTAGTGTACGCACTTTTCTTAGAGACGTATGACAAATTCGGAGGGCGGGGGCACAGAGCAGCAGCAGAGTAGCCTCCGTAGGCTGCGTAAGCTCTCATTCTGAATGCGGCGCTACCGGAAGGTAGTTATTTACGTTAATAAAGTTTTAAATATGGATATTTCTACAACAACACCGCGCGGATTACCCTCAGAAGACATTTGTTTATCATCCTGGAGCCGTTTGGATTTATTTTGTGAAGGATGGATGCACTTTTTTTGGACTTGAAGGTCGTGGACCCTGTAACATTACATTTAATCAACTGAAAGATCTAAAACATTTTCTAAAATATCCAAAAATGTGTTTGTCTGAAAAACGATGGACATATGCAACTCGGACAGCTTGGGGGTGAGTTAATCATGGGTTTAATATCATTTTTGGCCGAACTATCCCTTTAAGTGCATGCATTGAAAAAAGATAGGTATGTATTCATTCGTCTAAGTTGAGGTAAGAAAATAGTAAAATATTGAAAAACGGTGGTGAAGGAGCAGGGACCCCCAGTAGTACATGTATCAAATTAAGACTCTATTTACATACTTTGTTATGATGGTTATGTTACCAAAATATTAAAATAATATTTTTTGTTTTTTGGTCACATGGTGTTACCTACGTAACATTTTAATTTGATTAAATAGATTTTAAACTGGGAACGTTATGCTCTTCATTTTAATCAAGTTTTAATTTTCATTATTATTCTATTAATGCATTTTTTTATATATATATATTTTACATTCAAACAATATTTGGAGGACGCCCTGTTGAAGATCCATGATCTGTTTCTTTATAACTATTTTACGTTTACGCATTTAGTGGACGATTGCATCCATTGCTGCTTACAATGCATTCAAGCTGTACATTTAGTATGTTTCTGTTACCTGAGAATCGAACTCACAACGGTTTACGCCGCTAACGCAGTACTCGACCTGCTACACGAACTACAAGGTGGGTAATTTGTATAAATTCGTACAATAATACAAAACCAATAAAATGAATAATAAGCCCAAAACTGAACCATCAATGGGATGGAAGCAGAACAAAAACGAACAAATGCGATTTCATACGAATCAGCCACCTTGTAAAATCCATGTAGTTGCAAATTGCATTAAGTTTGTGTTGTATACCCCCATATTGAGCCATAGTGAGCCGTGTATGCTTGGATGCAAGGCTATCAACAGCACGCTGAAAATAGACACCACAGGAAGCACAAGTAATTTAATTATTTATGATTTGAAGCCCTCCAGTTTGCTAGCCTGCATTATCAAAACACCAGCATACTTCAAACACATACCTTAACTAGCAAGGTTTAACCAAAACCTAGTTATTTCCTTGACTAGTAACACTTTATAGTGGACACTTTGAACTTGTGGTTGTACCATATGATTTGAATGAAATGAAACACAACCACTGCAATAGTTAGAAATACATTCAATATAATAATTCAAATGCATTCTGTAATACACACTATTCATCGTTTATGAATGATTGATTTTAATTCTACTGAGTTACTGTAGAATCAAAGTTGGAGAAATGTTAACCTCAAGCGAAAGGCCAAACTTCTCCAATATAATAGTGCTTTTGCTAATAGATGACATCACATCATTTCCTGTTGTGTTGGACTCATGGGCTTCTTAAGCGTTTACAAATGCAGTGACTGTATGCTTTTAAAATAAAATGTATTTGTCATAATCCACCAGTTACATACTTTGAAATACTAAGCACAATGAATAAAATTTAGCTGCAAGCAGCAATACCGGGGTCAAGCCAAAACCAGTAGATCGCACAATGACAAAATTGTGCATGCAACATCAGGTCATGATTGTGTTACATCTAGCTAGTTTTATGACTATACACTTTAGTTTAGTGAAGAAACAGCTGTATGACCATAGAGCTGGCTTGATATCAAAGGTTTTGTTCAATTATAAGGCCATCTAGTGGTGCAAGTATACAATTTTTTTTGTGTTTTCTCAGAATGTGCTCATACATCAGCGTATCAAATTTGGTATAAAAATCACATTTTGTTGCAGAGTTATAACCATTTATGTGTAAAAAACACAAAATTTAAAGGTCATTTTTAGTTTTTTGCAATTTTCGGCCATTTCTGATGGAAATTTTAATATAACGGCAATAGAACTTTTTGTTCAGAAGGTAGTTTAATTTTCTTCCTATGGTGTTTTCGAGTCAATCGGAATAACGCTTGCAGAGATATTTGCGCGTGTTTTTTAAGCACTATTTTGCTGTGCAGGGTTAACCGTAAGGTGAATTCTGGCATGTTTGGTATCGTTGGACTCTGCAACTATTCAGGATTCCAAGGAAACAAGTCCCATGAAAATACGTCGATCACAGCCAAAGTTATAAGTGTGTAAAACATTCACTAGGTGGCGCTGCGACGAAAGTTCCTGACTGGCATCACAAGTACCAAGTGTCGTGTCAATAGGCTTTTAAGTTTGGCGAAGATACAGCCTCAAATCCGTTTTTGAACGCTCTACGTAAAATTTGTTGACGCGGTTTACGAAAACAGATTGGCGAATCAACATGAATTCCATAACTTTTTGCCTCGATGGTATGTAGATGCTACATACCGATTTTCTTGACAATCGGGCAAAAGCTCTAGGATGAGTTTGCAAAAGTAGGTTTTACGAATAATTCGAAACGGCGGAAAAATTTTCATGACGGAAAATGACGTCATTGGTGCATTGAGTTGAATCGTCTTGAACCAAGGTATCAGAGGAAACAATTTTGTTTCTAGTACTTACGGATCAGAAGTTATAAGCAAAAACGTAAGTGCAACTTTGGACTGTTGGTGGCGCTAGCGGGTTTGAGATAGAGACACCAAATTTGCTGTGAAAATTCTTTGGACTGTCCTCTATCAGTGTGCCAAATTTCGTAACTTTCCTACGTACGGTTCTATGGGCTGCCATAGACCGCAATGGGGGAGGAAGAATAATAATAATAAAACTAACGGATACAATAGGGGTCTTCGCCCCTTCAGGGCTTCACCCCTAAAAACCTTATGCACTAGTTAAAGGGATAAATCACGCAAAAATGATCATTTACTTGTTGCAAACCTGTATAAATGTCTTTGTTCTGCTGAACACAAAGTAAGCTATTTGTAATAAAGTTGGAAACAGAAGCACCATTGACTTCCATAGTAGGAAAAAATATTACTATGATAAAGTCAATGGTGATCAAAAACAGTTTGGTTACAAACATTGCTCAAAATCTCTTCCTTTGTTTTTTAGCAGAACAAAGACATTTATACAAGTTAGCAACAACATGAGGGTGAGTAAATGACAGAATTTTATTTTTGCATAAACTATCCCTTTAAAACTTTATGACTCTTTAAAATCCCATATGAGAGAGGTGTGAACTGAATATAACACTTTTATTATTTAACACTATTGTATGATAATATAAATATATAAAAAAAGATCACACACATACAGTAGAGCCTTAAAAAAAACCCAAAAAAGTCTGATTATACAGCATGTGTTCAGTATTTCTATTTAGTTATATTGTGTGTATTTGTTGTGTTTCTGAGAGTTGCTGCATCTAGTTGCTCTCCTCAAAACTTCCATTGCTGCTGCATGAATGGAAACGCATGGTGCTCATGGGATCTGACACATATCCTGCGGGAACAGCATCCAACACAATGACTAACATGCACTCTGCATCTAACACGTCAAATACAGCCGGCCTGATATTGCAGCATAATAATTTAAGCTCTAGAACATATGTGCATGCATCAAATCAATATTAAAGGTCACGTTCTTTCTGATCCCATGTTGCTGTTAGAGCATAAATAATACCTGTAAAATGATAAAGCTCAAAGTTCACTGCCAGGCGATATATTTTCTTTAACAGAATTCGCCTTTCAAAGCCTACAGCGAACAGGCAGTTTGGACTACAGCCCTCTACTTCCTGCTTTAATGACGTCAGTAGAACAGTTTTTTTTCTAAACTCCGCCCACAGGACCAAGTCAGTCGCCAGCTAAGCTAACGGCAAGCTAAGCTGCTATGGAATCACATCACACTAAACAAACTACAAAATCAGAACTTGTTATGTATTTCTAAAGGAGGGACTTCACAGAACAATGAAGACATCAGCCCATTATGAGGACAGTGAAAACAGCGGTATACAGATAAGTAAATTGTGTGAAAAATACCGTGTTTTTTACATGTGAAACATGAACGCATGTTATATTGCGCACTGCAATTAAGAGACTGCAATAAAAGCTTCAAAAACACAGAAAGAACGGGACCTTAAATATTGTTATACTTTGATATGTTTAAATGAAAAGTCATGTGCTGCATTAAAGTTCAAGAGGTTGATTAATGGCACATTCAAATTTTTTTTTAATTTGGACACGAACCGTTTCTGTCCATAGGTGGGAATTGCATGTTCCTCCTTAGGTCATCCCGTGACAAACCCTGTGAGGATCTTCGACCAGAGCTGTCAGAAAACAGAACCTTTAGTCAACAATAAGATTAGCATCGGTTTACACTAAACACCACATAACAAGCACGATTCTCCCTGCTGTTTTAAATTTTAATGATGCTAAATAGGACACACTTCTGTTACTTTGTGTGTTGTCATATCAGCTCAATGATGCATTGCGAGGTTAGTCTTGCTCTGCTCAATTTGTTTTCTATCATCTAGTAATTCACAGTGTTACGTTACCAAGATTTATGCCACATGGCCTGGATTTGGTCATGTTGCAAAGATTATATGGACTCCAAAGTCCCAGCATGGTTGTAATGTTTTTCTCTTTGTGGTTTTGTTGACAGTTGCCAGGATCTTCCCACAACACAACACACACACGCATGCATTCATCACCACCCATAAAGAATTAAGAGGTGACCACCAGCAACGGTGTCATGCAAGTTTCATCACATTTGCTTTCTTGTGTTTTCGTGCTTGTTTCCAAGCAACGGCTCTTTGTACCGCTGGACTCAGCACTGTTGTACAGAAGTGTTGTGGTTGGACTGCATGGCACTAACAAAACAAAAGAGCAAGATGACCCCACTCCTCCATTAATGCACTGTGATGATGTAATGGCCATTGAATTTGTTTTCGTAATATGTCTCTGTGTTGTTTATGACATGAGAATATGCAGGTGGGGGAGTTTAAATTAAATTTCATATCTTATGTGTCAAAATAACCTTCATTACAATATACAACCCTGTTTGTTCAAGTCTGAACTTTTTCGTTGGCCCTTGAAGTTACCCACTCACAATTTTTAATCAATAAAATATTGTGGAGACTGGCATTACTAAAGATGTACATTTCTTATAAAACATATATGGACTGTAGAAATTTTGTTTTATTTTAGTTTAATATTTTGATTTGCCTTAATTCTAAATACTTTAAAGACATCTTCAGGCCCCTTGGAAGTGTGTTAAGGATCCCTAGTGGGCCCCGGTCCCCTGGTTGTGAAACACTGATCTATGGTAACATTCATAATTAATCCATGTGGGAAAATCATTCAAAACCCACACTGGCTATAATAAAATGGAATATCAAACAAAAATATGTGACACTGTCTGTAAAATCCAGGTTAAAGTCTTATAATTTAAGCATCAAAGTTTGATTTCAAGCATTCATTTCAATCTGACATGACCTGACTCAGGCCTAGTCCACACAGACACGGTTTAAAAGAAAATGTCCGTCCACATGAAAAAGCAAAAACACGCTATCAAGCGCTGTCAAGAGCATGACACATCAGCAGGCGGGGATTTAAGCCACCTTGGCCAATCAGAAGCCTAACAAAAGTGACGTCTCAAAGCCAAAACCCCGGTTTTACTGTCTACACGACAACACTGCATCCAGCGTTTCTTAAAATCCTCACCCTGGCAGGGGTTTTCAAAAATGTTCGGTTTCAGTGCCCTGATATTGCGTTTTCGTGTGGATGACCAGCCTAACCCCGTAAAAAAGTCTGTGTGGACTAGGCCTCAGTCAAAATTAACCCTTAATCCGTGTTTTAGAACCCTGTGTTACCTTCATCTCAGGGGCATAAAACTCTGTGAATTTTCTTTAATAATTTATCTAAACATGCACAAAAAACCTGGGCTTGATTTGGTTGTTATAAAGGTGTGTAAAAAAATACCGTTTAAGGTGTTTGGGGTCAAAATGACCCCACATTGAAAATGAATAAAAATCACTTTTTGAATGAATGGGAAAATAAATAAAAACAAATTTTTTCATTTTGTTTGTCAAAAAAATTAAAGTAAACTGAGTATAAATCTGAAATTTTCTACATATAGACGATGGCCTGGGGTCTCATTTATTAAGTGTGTGTACGCACAAAACAGGGCTGGAAACATGCTTACGCCAGTTCCTACGCAAAGGTTGTGATCTATAAAAAAACAAAATTGATGGGATAATGGGCTTGAAGGGTGGGATCTAAATATGATTCATGTACGCACACTTGCAGGAGATCTGTGATTAATAAAGGGAACATTGCTTTGTTTTATAAGTCTTAATATTTTTTGGCATTTGCCATTTTTGGCTTTTGTTCATACGTAGACTCTTAGTAAGGATCCTACGCACAGTTTTATAAATCAGACGCCTGGTCCTGGAGCATAAATAAAAAGTGGAATTAACTTTCCATCTGATACACACACACGAAATACCGATTTTTTATGTATTTCAGAATGTTTAAATATATATTCACAAAATAAATACTATATATCGAATATTGATTGAATATTGTAGAAGTCTGGGAGTACAATCCAATCCAATACCCACACACCTTGTCATTGCAACTTGGGGTAAAGCGCGACTTGCTGAGCAACATGAATTTGCACAAAGTTGCACTTTAAATTGTCCAAAGTTACACCTTAAATTTAATTTTGAATTTTTGTGCTGATTAACTAAAAATGTTGCAACTAGAGCATGTTTGAAACATTTTAATAAAAATTAAGCAGTAGCAGTATATTGTTTCATTGAGTCTTGAATTTGCACAGTTATTTGTTGTACAGTAAAACGTTTGAGTTCTGTAGCTCTGTTTAAGTTTTTTGTATGGCTAACAATTGTGCAATTTACAGCTTAATTAATTAAAAGAGCGACAGAGATGGTATTGGTATTGATAGATACTCAAGGTTGTGGTATCGACATCGGTATCAGACATGAAAAAGTACTATTTTTGCCGTAAATAGGTAAAAAAAACCTTTAGAATTTCCATAAAACACACCGTAAATGTTAAGTTGAGAAGTAAATAAAATAAAAAAATTATTAATAGTTTTTTCATGTAAAAAAAGTATATTTCCTTATGCATTCGCTCTTTAAAAGATTGGGGTCTAACAGACCCCAAACACCAAAAATGTTATCCTTTTTGAACACTGATTAAGGGTTAAAGATATGATGGTTATATTTTTGCTGAATGTTCTTTACATTATGTAGGATGATCTAATGTGAAAAAAAACAGTCGATCACAAAAAAGAATGGGTAAAATATGTAACTTTTTTTCATAAATTTTACCCATTGGCAAAAGGCCATGTTTTAATATCTCCTACTGCTATGGTGGATGTGTGTGTGCTTATATGTATACTTCTGGCTCCAAAATGCATAGGCCCGAGCATTCAGCGCGTATTCCAACTCAAAACGTGAGCGGAGAGCGGCAACGTGACTCCGACCGGGACTTCCACGTGCGGCCAGGCAGTCCGTAGAAGAAGAGGGAGATAGAGAGCCACTGCTATTGCTTGAGGCCGGAGACATCAGCTGGACACACGGAAACAAAATATGAATAAATAAATAATGATGAAGTAGAGATGTTAAGGTCTGCCTTCTGGTGAAGTGCATCTGACTTACTTCCACATTACACAAGCATTCCTCCAGTTTGGCCACCACTTCAGAAAACTCAGGTCTTTCCTGTTTAGAGTCAAAGTATGTGCAGTATATGTTTAGGTCTTCCAGTCATGCCAAATTACATATTTTTTCATACTGTTAGCATCTTTATGTACAAGCAAATATGTTAACATGCACTTTAAATCAGGCACATTTTTAACAACCTTTCAGTCAAGGACCTGAGGGATCAGCACTGAGAACATCGTAAGGTGGTTGTACAGTAAATCGAAAAGCTAGTTGCACTGGTTTGTTGTACAGAGGTGTGGTAGTCTAGCAACTGGTTGCTTATAAACATGAAAAGAAACACAACTTGACTAAGAGCTCCAGTAAACAGGCATTCTGTGTAATTAAATACATTTTTAACAGTGGTACAGATATTTGGCTCTTGTGGTGAATGTGAAGAAACAGTTGCAGTAATTGTACATTTTATTAAGTTCATCTTGTTGAAGTTTATATCCAAGACGGCTTACGTTGCATTCAAGGTATACAATTTATCAGTATATCAGTGTTCACTGGGATATAAACCCATGAACTTTACGCTGCTTACATAAAACTTTACAAATTAGGCTACATGAAAACTTTGCAAAACCCTTGATCAACCTATTGTATTAACTGTGCCAAGACTTATTTTCTAATTTAAATACGAAGTCTTCTTTCTGAGAACTTTTAAGACTAAACAGGGGTCACTTACCTCTGGACACACATTCCAGCTCCTCATGAGCAGCGCTGAGATGGGTTTAGGGATTGAGTATCCAATCGGAGGCCGTACGTGATGATAGGCCATATCTGCGGCAGCCGCAGCTACAAACGATCAACACATACACCTTATAAATTGATATATTTACCATGTGTAAAATTCAACTACATTGATGGTCATTATTTTGCTTGATCATAGAAGTAAATATGAGGGTGCATTGCCTGGTTTGAGATGTGCGAAGGGAATCTCTCCAGTGAGCAGTTCCCATAGGCACAGGGCATAGCTGAACATGTCTGCTTTCACCGTGTACCGGGTACACTGTGTAAACACTTCTGGAGCCATCCAGCGTAGATTCTGCATGGACGCAGGAGAGTAAAATGACAAACACTGATCGATGTGATATACTAAACACTTGCTAACCCCAGTGGACATGGACACATCCTCTCCGGGGCCTTCTTTACGTACGTAATGACGTACAAGAGAGACAAAACCACAACGTGGGCAGAATTCAAGTCGCTGAATGGATTGTAGGTGGTTGTTAACACGTTACCTTCGCAAGGAGTTCATTAACGCACCAAATTAACAGAGCACACAGGATTGATGGAGATGGAAAACGTACCCCGGGTTGTTTGGTCATGTTGTCCTCATCCATAGATAACAGGAAACGGGACTCTGCAGAAGAGTACAGATATGATGCACTTTAAATTCTATATGTTAACGCAGTTTATAGCACTTACTTAATAGCCATCTTTACATTTACGTTTATGCATGGCAGATGCTTTTATCCAGGCATTTAAGGTATACATTTTATCAGTATGTGTGTTCCCTGGGATTCTACCGCAAAATCTTAAAACTGCGAGCCTAATCCTAATCTGCCCTTATTTTTATATATACACTGCTAACATTACATAAGTCAAAGAAAAGTTATTGTATTATACAGAAACATTAATTAACAATGATCAATGAATTTAAAAGTTAAAGGTCCACTGTGTGGATTTTTGCGGTATCTAGTGGTGAGATTGTGAGAACCAACAGCTCAGTCCACAGTTTCGAAATGCATAGTGAAGCTACGGAAGCCCCCACACACACATTGCCTGAGACAATGTAGTGAAAAAAAACACGCTCTTATAGATGGTTTCATCGGATGCACGTGCGGTGACATGATTATGCATCTGGTCGGAACTTTACTGTTCCGGTTTTAGTTTTTTTAATGGTCTGACTAGTTGCTATACTGAACTCTTGAACAAATACCTCGTCGAAAATAACAAATGTTTTGGTTTTCTAGGTAATCAACATGTTGTTTATGTTGCTTGTGTTGACCACGAAAGCCACTTGTTTATGTTGTTACTGCTGAAACCGTCTATAAGTTTGTCCGTTTAGGGCTACTCTAAAAACATTGCAACGCAAAATGGCAACTTTCATGTAAGGGACCCACGGTGTATGAAGAAAAAACGTCTCATTCTAAGGTAATAAAAACAATATAGTTCTTTATGTAAGGTCTTTATGCACCACTGCTAATTTAGTTATTAGTGTTGGGGGTAACGCATTACAAGTAGCGTGCATTACGTAATAATATTACTTTTCTGAAGTAACGAATAAAGTAATACATTACTATTTGTACACATTAATATTTGAGTCACTTTTTAAAAAAAAGTAATGCGAGTTACTTTTCAGTTTAATTAAGTTGATCTTAAAAACATTATAATAATGTACTGAATTAAACCGAATGTAGTTACTTAGAATTACGCATTTTACGCGTGCGCGCCAGAGCAGGAACAGTTTGAGTCAGAAACGGAGATTGCAGGCTAGAACTTGACATTTTTGCGATGGATATATGCAATTTCTGAATACAACTAATTCATAAAAACACCTACAAGGCCTGAAAGAGATTAAGCCTCAGCCAAGTAAGAAAAAGTAACGCAAAAGTAACGTAAGTATTACTTTCCATGAAAAGTAACTAAGTAACGCAATTAGTTACTTTTTGGGAAGTAACTGAATATTGTAATGCATTACTTTTAAAAGTAACTTTCTCCAACACTGATAGTTATGTATATCACATTGCATTTCTGTCGAGAGATCCCTCTAAAATTACAGATTAAAAATGCTGTTATTGTAATGGTTGTGTTGCCATTTTTTGCTGTGACTGAAGACCTGGATTTGGTGTCATGTTCCTGTAGCTCAATTTGTAGAGAAATGCAAAGATCATGGGTTCAATTCCCAGGGTAAACACATGTAGCTTCAATGCAATGTAAGCCACTTCTGTTAAATGCATAAATGTAAAAGTTTGAAGTTTACGCAAAATATTTAGTGAAGTATTACTTTGGCTTTCTTACCTCCAAAATCAGCAACCACAGCATGTCCATCCTCATAGAGCAGAATATTATGACTGTAAAGACATCACTGAATGAAGGGAGGTTAAAAACAGAGCTGACAATAATATATTTCACCATCTTATTAGGACTGAACCTATACTGATGATTTTAATATAATAGGATGATTTTAACAGATGACTTATTGAACGGATGATGACCTGTTGAGGTCTCTGTGGATGATTGGTTGGGTCAGATTGTGTAGATACTCCATTCCCTTGGCCACATCGATGGCAATGATGAGCTTGGACTGCAGATCGATGATCCTGGATGTTAAGACATCATTAAGCGATAAACTACTCCCCCATTGATCAATGCACACACCCGTCATTCAAACAGATCAATGAAATGATGGTCACCTTAAAACCTTGAATATGAAGCACTGAGAGAAACAAAGGCGTAGTGAGATCAATATAAGTCTTAAAACAGTCACAATGTCACATTGCAGGTGACAAGGAAACTTATGTTATTTTTTTATCATTTATCCTATCATTTATACCTATTCCTGATTTGCAATCTGATTGGTTTATAGAAATGTTGTTCCAGGACTATAATGATGTTGGGAATGGACCATGATACACACACAAAGCGTGAATCATGGGAAGGTCTCACCTCTTCTGCTCATGGAGCAGTGAGAACAGGGATCCTCCGGACACGTATTGCGTTACTATGGCAAACTGGCTTGGGTCGTCCAGACACGCCCCTACAAACTGGATCACACAGGGATGGTTGAGACGACACAGGATGGAGACCTCGCGACAGAACATATCTGTGTCCGACTTTGAGCAGTACGTGTTTGGACGATACCTGTAAAGAAATGTGATGAAACTTTTTACTGATGATGTGGAAAATCTGTAAAACTAAATGGCTAAATCTTCTACCGTTTAATTGCAACTATTTTATTGCGACATCTTCCTTTGTACACTTTTCCAAAGGAGCCTGTGTTTGAAGAAAAACAGTGTTTTAGTTGATAAGGCGTATGGGGTTCAACTAGGACATGTTGGCATAGATCTTATTTTTATTAAATTGACAAACCTGAACCAATAATCTCATTAAACTCTAGCTCAGAGAGTTGGAGGTGGAAATTTGATGGCAGGCTTGCCCGCAGCAAAATCACATCTGCCTTCTCTGAGGAAAAAAAAGATCAACAGGGCATTGTTTGTTTTATATCTTTACATCTTATGAAACTATAACCATCTTTCATTCAGCTTATGTTAACATTTGCTCACTAGTCGTGAGAGATTGATGGTGTTATTTTGTAATGCCTGTGACAGATATAAAACTAAAGGCTTAAACTGAAACAATTAAACTGTGGGAGGATGTTTGCAGACAGTTTCTGACTCATTGACTCTCTGAGGATTTGAGCAATTGTGGGAAGCTGTATTTTAGGACATAAAAGAGTATCATAGCAACAGGGATTCTGTAAATCAACTCTTAAGTGTTGTGTGTGTGTGTGTGTGTGTGTGTGTGTGTGTGTGTGTGTGTGTGTGTGTGTGTGTGTGTGTGTGTGTGTGTGTGTGTGTGTGTGTGTGTGTTACCTTTGGCCATGCTTTTAATTTTTCCCAGAGGAGAGGGAACGGAAACGTAAGATCCATCTGGAACGGACAACAACTCGATAATTCAAAAATTACCTTTTTGAATACTTCAAATTCACAATAGCAACATCATTTTCCTTATGTAGCTCGTTTACAGTAATGCTACTCTGTGCCAGAGCAAATGTAGAGATTGTCTCATACCCCCTCCTGGCTGGGAATATTCATTACAGGGTGAGTCGTCCTGTGGTCTCTTGTAGTGTTTGAGCAGAGTAACAATGGCATCATGTCCTGGAAAAAGCACACACAAGTGGATAAGACAGAAATACAGACAGAAAGAAAAGACAGACAGAAAGACAGAAAACCAAGCTGACAAAAAGACAGGTAGAGAGAGAGAGAAAGAAAGATAAATAAAAATGAAAACAAGAAAGAAAGAGACAGACAAACAGATAGATAGATAAGATAGAAAAAAGTCAGAAAGAAAGAAAGAAAGACAAAGAGGAATATACAGACAGATAAACAGACCAAAAGACAGATAGAGAAAGAAAGAAATAAGCAAGAAAGAAAAAGAGACAAACAGACAGATATGATAGAGAAAAGAAAGAAAGAAAGAAAGGAATATTGAAAGACGAACAGATAAACAGAACAAAAGACAGATAGAGGAAAAACAGTAGGAAAAAGAAAGGAAAAAGAAAGAAAGTCGGAAAGAAAAAAAGACAGGAATACAGACAGATAGACAGACAGAAAAACAGACAAAATTACATAAAAAGAAAAAAAGGAAAGACCAAAAGACAGATTGAAAAAGACAGATAGGTAGGGAAAAAAGGAAAAAGAAAGAAAGACGGAAAGAAAAAAGAAAGACAGGAATACAGACAGACAGACAGACAGACAGAAAAACAGACAAAATTACATAAAAAGAAAAAGGAAAGAAAGACATACAGACAGAAAAACAGACAAAAAGACAGACAAATAAAGAAAGAAAAAAAGAAGGAAAAAATAAAAAGAGACAGACAGACAGACAGATAGATAGACAGATAAAGATAGAGAAAGAAAGAAAGAAAGAAAAAAGAAACACAGAAATAGATTAAAAAAGAAAGAAAGAAAGAAAGAAAGAAAGAAAGAAAGAAAGAAAGAAAGAAAGAAAGGATAAATTGACAGACAGACAAACAAACAAACAAACAGACAGACAGACAGACAAACAAAGACAGATAAAGAAGGAAGGAAAAAAGAAAGAAAGCAGACAGACAGACAGACAGACAGAGAGAAGAAAGAGAGATAAAGAGATTGATAGACAGACAAACAAACAATCAGACATACAGTCAGAAAGAGAAAGACAGACAAACAAAGAAACAAGGAAAAAGAAAGAAAGACGGAAAGAAAAAAAGACAGGAATACAGACAGACAGACAGACAGACAGACAGACAGATAAATTGACAGACAGACAAACAAACAAACAGACAGAAAGACAAACAAAGACAGATAAAGAAGGAAGGAAAAAAGAAAGAAAGAAAGCAGACAGACAGACACACAGACAGACAATAAAGACAAATAAAGAGATTGATAGACAGACAGACAAACAAACAAACAAACAAACAATCAGACATACAGTCAGAAAGAGAAAGACAGACAAAAAAGATAGTAAGAAAGACAGATAAACAGATTGATAGACTGACTGACTGAAAGACAGACAAACAAACAAAGAAACAGACACACAGAAAAAGAAAGAAAAAAGAAAGAAAGAAAGAACACCTCAAATCAGAACACATCAAACCTTTCTCATAGGCCCACATTAAGCACGTCTGTTCATCCTTTTCCCCACTGGAACGGCTTGGATCACAAGCCACTAGGTTCATATCTGCTCCATTGTCCAGAAGAAACTGGACCAGTCGGATGTGTCCGTGGAAACACGCACTATGTAGACCTTACATTTCAAAGGTCATAAGGTCAACCAGACTCAATACTGTACTGTACGCATCAACCTGTGTTAAACTAAATATTGAATCTTCAAGTTATAAATTGATGATTTTACAGCAGGTAGTAGTGTGCAGAAAATGAGATGAATGCTGTCATGTTACTCTACCTGTGTGTCCATCTCGACCCTGATGGTTGATGCTTAAGGCATTCTGACTGAGGAGATACTTGACCATTTCTAGGTTCCTACCATAGGTGCAGGCACTAGAAAAGACATTTGGGCATTCAAGTCAATCCAGATATAGGACCATATGGTATTATAGAGGTGTAATATAAGATCTTTAAAAAAAATGCCCGCTGAAGCACAACAACTTTCTGAGGTGATCTGTTGAAAGCTCACCTATGAAAAGCTGTCTCACTGAAGATGTTCTCCTTAGACAGACTGTCTGTGCCGGACAACTGAATAATCTCTTTAACCACTTCAAACTTTCCATTGTAGCAGGCTCTGATGAGAAAAATACAGGAAGACTTTTAGGGAAAAGTATCTAAAAATTAAAAGGACATTCCACTTTTTGAAAATATGCTCATTTTCCAGCTCCCCTAGAGTTAAACATTTGATATATATATATATATATATATATATATATATATATATATATATATATATATATATATATATATATATATATTACGGCTGTCAAAATAAAACGCGTTAATAACGCGTTAACGCAAATTCATTTTAACGGCACTAATTTTATTAACGCGCGATTAACGCATCACGCAATTTCTGTTTGACCCACAGCTGGATGAACTGAGACGCAGCAAGTGACCCGCGCTGTCTAGATGAGACGGAGCTTTTCATAAAAATAAGAACATTAAGCTCTCGTCTAGCAAATCCAATGCTCTAAATGGTCATTAAACATCTAAAATGATCTTTATCTGTACGTTTTCTGTAAGGTGTAGGCTACCGTCCCAAATCCATATAAAGCAAAGATGCGTCTTCTTTCACTTTTTAGTTTCGTTTTTAAAGCATTCAGAAATGATAGAAAATAGACTGCAGGATTTTATGGATGTTAAAATAATTATTAAGAGAGATAAAGTTCGACAAAATGATGCAGCAGCAAACAGAAATGGAGAAAGAACAAGGTCTTCTAAAGGGAAAATCATATATAAAACTATGTCTGATGGTTCTGTTGAAAATGTAAACAGGCTGTTGTAGACATACATTTGCATAAAGCATATATATTATCCAGATTCATGCTGATTAGAGCATTAAAAACTTGAAAAGTGTTACATTTAGGTAAATTTAGAACAGATAAAAATGTGCGATTAATTTGCGATTAATCATGAGTTTACTCATGGATAATAATACATATTTGTATAATAATAATGATAATAATGATTTATAAACATTTAATAATAATTATTATAATATGTATATTATGCAATAATAGCAAAACATTTTATTTTTACCTTTTTGGAATCCATTCAGCTGATCACCGGGTCTGGCGGTACCACTTTTACCATAGCTTAGCATAATCCATTGAATCCGATTAGACCATTGGCATTCCGCTACACAAAAACCAAAGAGTTTCGATATTTTTCCTATTTAAAACTTTACTCTTCTGTAGTTACATTGTAATGCAATGATATTACGCACTGCCTGAAAATAGTTAAAAGTAAAGTAGTTATAATAAAATATTTTCGGTCAGTGCGTAATATCATTGCGCCTCCTGCAGCAATGTTACGGCAGCAAAGTCCTTGATTATTACGCCAGAATGAGAGTATAGTTCCTAGCCATATCTGCGTAGAAAATCCCAACTTTTAATTTTCCGTCGGCCTTAGTACATGATGTAACTACAGAAGAGTCAAGTTTTAAAAAGGAAAAATATCCAAACCCTTTGGTTATTTTTGAGTGCAATGCTAATGGTCTAATCAGATTCAATGGATTATGCTAAGCTATGCTAAAAGTGGTAGCGCCAGAACCGGAGTTCAGCTGAATGGATTCCAAAATGGTCAAAGTCAAATGTTAAACTATAGAAGAGCTGGAAAATTGGCATATTTTCAAAAAAGTGGAGTGACCCTTTACCATTTTGATTTAACCCTATTTTTATGTCAACCCTATTGTCGTTCGTTAATGGAACCTCAAAAACATATTTAACAGATGTTCATATAGCATACAATGAAAATGAATGGGGACCATGAACACCATTATTCATTGTGTTGAAGACCAGTGACTTGTTATATAGCTTTCGATCAATATGAACGTGAAAAATGATGACTGAATTCAAAAAAGTTAACTTATTTCTTTAATTTGTATGGTTTGTTGAGTTCAACTGCCACCTTGTGTTGTGTAGGAATCACTTCGTAGGTAAACTCACAGGTGGAGGGGTGTATCACCGTAGATGTTGACACAGTGCGGCTGTACACCAAAATTGCCCTGCAGCAGGAAACGGACGACCTCTTCGTGTCCAAATCGAGCGCAGAAATGAAGGGGAACGTGGTCCTCATTGTCTTGAGCATTGACTATAGGAATCAAGGATTTATTTAACATAATTGTCATAACTGTTTATGAATGCGTTTTAAAATAAAATCATCAGACCATAATATAGTAGCTACATGTGAGCAATAAAATCTATTTATAAGATTAGGAGCATCAAAGTTTCAAACATGCTCAGTCAATACTAAAAATATCAAGGTTATTTTTCACAGAACACTCTTTACATTATGTAGGATGTTTTTATGTAGCTGGGTTTTCACAGACTGGGTCACATATAGTAAAATATATATAAAACTGTGTAGACATTTGATTCACTGGCAAGCACTCACCATCAGTTTTGCTCCCGTCGTCCATCAGCAGTTTCACAATTGCTAAAAAGCCCTTAGCTGCAGCCAAGTGAAGCGGCCGATCGCCCACCTCTCCACACACATTCCCATCAGCCCCAAACTTCATCAGCAGCTTGCACACCTGTGCCACAGTTAAAGCACATTATGATTAAACCAACACATAGATCAGAGATATTTATTATACAAACACTGACCTGCTCATGACCGAAGTAAGCTGCAATATGTAGGGGGGTAAAGAACACTGCGTCTTGGACGTTGACGTAGGCCCCGTGTTGCAAGAGAATGTCAACAGCCTTGGGAAAAAGCAGACAAAATCCAAATTAAGTAAAACATACAATTACCATAAGTCTTGTTAAAGCACTCAGGATTTCTGTTTTTGCCGTTTACTTTCAGATTCACCATCATCACCCACCTCAAGATGAGCAGCCACAGTTGCTATATGCAAGGCAGTGAGGGCTCCATACCCCACCTGCTGGATATCTGCACCACCATGCAAAAGCGCAGTGACCACTTCAGCATTATCCTACATGACAGAAAAACACAACAGAAATGTAGATATTTCTAAAGTTCACAGACAGATGGCAGATTTCCTTAATATTAAAGTTTTGTTATGTGTCTCAGACAACAGCATTTTTTCAAATGTCACTATTGTCTTTTTAGCATGGTTAACATTCCCACCACAAAACATTTGGGATTTTTCCTTTAAATAAACCATCCCAAATGAAGCTTTTACTGGCCTTGTATGCAGCCAGATGCAATGCGGTGAATCCATTTCTGGTGAGCCTGGATGGACGCAGGCCTTTCAACATAAGGGTCCTAATGTGAGCTTTATTCCCTGGTACCAGAAACACAAATGTTATAAGAGTACAATGACAGTTAAATATAATGCATCAAGTGGGGTGTGAATGGCAGCTTAACAGACACATACTATATCTAAAAAATATATTACAAAAAGTGGCACAGTGTTTAAAGCTACAGTTTTAAGAGCGGCAACGAACAGAAACCACCAACATTGATCAACACACATTTGTATAGTACTTTTATTAATATGCATTTTACTAAGACCCAGAAATGAACATTATGGCTACAAACTCCCAAATATTTGGGAAAAAAGCCAGAATTGCACTATTTGCACTGACTGAGGTCTACATAAATCACAGCAGAACGTTTAAAGATTTTAACATGTTTTGTCTTTACCTCCACACATACAGCAGAGATGCAGTAGGGACAGACCACCTTCTGTGCGGTAATTCAGATTCACTTTACTAAACGCCTCCTCTGAGCTGTAGCATTTAAAAACACAAAGATATTTTGATGCTTAGATTATTGAATCAACCTCACATCACATTCACTCTATATGATCAAATCAATGCGTCCCAGTCGGTTTATATTATGCCCTAAGTGTACATTTTTGTCATGGAAAAGCATATGCATTTCAGTACAGCATATTGGGACATACTAACGCGTAATGGAAATGAGTGTTAATGCGTAGATACACATTGTGATTATTTACAATTAAACATAATGAAGTACTTGCACATGAAACTTGCATTTAAACCTCTTCCAATCATTATTTCTGATGTTATAGTAATGTTTACTATGGGGCAGTTTCCTGAACAGGGTTTATCCTAGTCTAAGACTAAAATGCATGTTTGAGCTGCCTAAATTTGAAAACACCTTGTTCTAATCTTAACATAATTCAGTGCCAATGTTTTGTCTTAAGATGCAAACTAGTATTGTTTTTTGTAATGTTTGTTTGTAAAAACTACTTAAATGTCTTTAAATAACTAGGGCTTGGCCTGGATTAATCTAAACCCTGTCTGGGAAATCGCGCCTATTTCATATAATTTATTAATTCAGTGAAACATCTCTTATAGTGCTGCAGGGATGTATTTTTGTAGGCCACCCATATGGCAAAAAATAAATTTCTCTGGCCAAAAATATATTTTAATAGTAATACATTTTGTAGAATGTAATGCTCAATTGAATATATTTTTGAATTTGGAAATATATTTAGTTTTAACTTTCTTATATCAACATATATTTTAAACTAAGGGCAAGCAAATACATTTCTAATTTTACATCCAAAATGGCAAAATGTATTTTGCCTAAATATAAGTTAAATATATGCTTAATACAAAGTCATTTTATAAAGTATATTTTTGAAGTTGGAAATATATTTAATTTGAACATTTTAAAAAACTCTTTAAAACAGGTTCGTGACATATACAAAGCTTTACTTCCAATGCAACATGAATATATTTCCTTGGATTGAAATATATGGAGGACTTTAAAATGTATTTACTTTTAAAATATATTTCACAATATACAAAAAAGGCCAAAAAATATATAGGTGAAAATTTTATTTTTGTAAACATATTCCAAAATATATTTCAGCAAATATATGTTTTGGCCATTTTTGTATATTTTTAAAAATATATTTTAAAATAAAAATTTTGGCGTATGGGCTACCCAGAAGTTAGCGGGACATTTTTCCCATAGACTTTTAGATGATTGCAAAAAATAAGCTCTGTTTAACAAAAGTTAAAGTCACTTAGGACTACATGTTTTGTCCAATAAGATAACCTTCACAAATGAATAAAATTTTTATGAATTTTAAAGTGTAATGCATTTACTAGAAATATAAAAAGCTGAATATTGACTTAAAATTCATAAAGTTTGTGTCTATCTAGACTAACTTGTTGGGAAAATCGTGTAAGTGTCACAAACTTTTGTTAAACATACAGCTTATTTTTGCAATAATCCAAAACTCTATGTGATAAATGAATGTGCTTTTTTGCGAGGGAACCATCGTCCCGCTAACTTCCAGGTTAACATACAAAATACATAATCCCTGCAGCACTCTGGCTGCGTCGTCCGAAAGCTTAGGCAGCTTACTTGCTGCCTCGAGGCAAAGACTTCGGCAGCTCTGGGAAACACATTCGGACAGACTTCATAGGCAGTGTATCGCATATTTAAAAACTGCGATGCTAATCTCTCGCTAGAAATGCAATCAAAAGGTGTAAAAAGTGAAAATAAAACTTTATTTACACTAAATTTATGATCCAGCCACTTTCTTGGCTGCCATTTTATTTTTTCAAACTCGACCAATCACAATTCCCACGCACAAAATTGTAGGACAAGATGGTGAAGTTATCTCTGTAGACAGAAAAGTCTTGTTCAACTTCATGCGCCGCTAGAACTGACAGACGGATAACGTCAAAGTGTCGCGACACGAAATTACACTTTGTATGATTTCTTGAATCGTTCTCGCGATACTCTGACGTCATCCGGTTGTCGGTTCTTGCAGCGCCGCATGAAGTCAAACAAGCTTAAAGTAAACCAAAGATTGAATTCGAATGTGCCTCGATGCCGTCCTGCCTTGGAATTCTGTCTCCAAAGGCAGCATTTTAGAGCTTTTGGACGCTGCCTTTATTCATAGCAGTGTCACTAAACTCCTCTCTTTCACAATGCATTGTGGGTAATATCAGTCATTAGAGTGTGCAGAACATGTGGGTATTTTGGCTAGATGGGATGCAGCTACGGCCTAAATCCCCTGAAATATAGGGTTAGAATAAATACAGCGCTCATCCAGCAAGATTTTGGCTATTGCTGCATCTCTTATAGCAACAACTGAGTACTTTCAGGATACTATGATTTGGACGTCATAGTAATTCTAATTTTGCATATGACAGACAGTGAGCAAATTGGGATACAGGGACAGTTTTTATCATGGGTGTCTGAGCCTTTATCCTCAGACTAAATTATTTTAGTGCATTATAAAGGAAGGAGCCCAAGTTGAACGTTTCAAACCGTCTCACCTGAAAGCGTACTTGAGATCTTTAAACTCCTCCTCTTTCAGCCTCAAATCCTCCTCCAGTCGCTCAATTATAACAGCGTATGACTCACTTACCTTCTTTTTCCATTCATCTACAGTACATCAAATAAACATTCATTCATGAGTCATGACCACAACACTAAACATCTAACACACACTGTGAAACCAAATATGACATGCAGTTCTGAACAAGCATCATCCACTATCATTAAAAATTTCAGCAAGGATTGAAAAAGACTAAAATAACTTTTTACATTTAATTACCTATCAACATAGACATGAATATTATTAACAGAAGAAATCAAAAAAGCTAATGTTTACCTGTACATGTCTGAGTGGGTCTTGATTTATAATTCCCCATCGAACGGGTTGACCTGAAGTTTTGTATTCGGTTAGTTTGAGGGAAAGCGTCATGCAGCTGTAACACAACTCTGCGACACAATCGGGAAGATATAAAGGATCAAGACTCTCTTCTAAAAATACATCTGCCTGTGTTTGGAATGTGTGACAACAATGAAAGCTGACCTATCTGTACCCACTATAGAGTAAAGAAGCGTCTGGTTTCTCTATTCAGACAACAGGCAGACGAAAGTCATCCATGTTTGCTTTTTTTGCCTGACTGTGACCTTGGAACTGACAAAAATAGAGGATAGTGTTTGGCAAAGGAAATACATTCCATATGCCTACATTTACATTATGACAAAATAAAGTCTCACTCATATTTAAAATGTTATTATTTATTACATTTACATAGATTAGATATACAGTTTATGAAAGACTATTGTGAATTGAATTGACATTTCATTGGATAAAAATTAAAAAGAATGGAACTCTATTGGGTGATTCTCGCGAAATTAGACTTATGAGGTGTCATGAAACATTTGATAAAAAAGTAAATGCTATCGAAATAAGAAGCATACAGTTACAAACATATCTTCATGTACTATTTTGCACATGATTTCAAATGACATCATACAAACCAATTTTGTTGTTTTTTCCATTTAAGGTGAAAATTTTCATTACCGCAACGTGTCCATGACTGGATTTGGGTTCTTTGACATGAAAATATTTATAATTACAACATATAAAAAATAAAAAGCTTTATTATACTATAAACATTTACAGTAAAGAAACATGTGGTATCTGGTGATCACTGGTAAATGTAGAGACAATAATAAGAAAATATAAATGTGTTGAAGACTAATTTTCTCATCCTCCGCAAGGAACTAACTTTTTTTTTTTTATTGTTGGAAGGGACATAATTGACTGTGACACTCAAGATGGCTACCAGGTAAGCAGTTCTTATTTTTACTCTCCAGATAAAAGTTGAAATTTTGTTTGTCATAGTACCTAGACAACTTTTTAGTTCTCATTACCGAAACACGAGTTTGTAAATGCATATATTTAATGTTATATCATGTTGCGGTAATAATCATTTTTGATCATGATAATCTAAAAAAAAAATTTAATAATTCTATAGGAAATATTTTTTAAATCCTCTAAAAATAATGGTTATAGTAAGTTCAGACCTTAATCTTCTATGTGCAAAAAAGGGCTTTTTAAAAATTCTGATGCTGGACACCTTCTAAATCTGGATTTCATGAGAATCGCCCTATTGTCTTTGTGCAAGCACAACAAAATTGCAAAACTGCAAATTTGTCAGCATCCATTGATGCATTATCGTAAAGTCAATAAATTTACATCATGACTCCCTGAGAATGTCTTCATAAAGCACTTTTCTAAATTTCAGCATCTCCTCCAAGTTCTTGTTTTGCAAAGATTCCTGCAGAGAAGTGAGTATGGTACTATTGGGTAAAGTAAATTTGGAACCACCATCAAGGGCATTCACCATCTCCAGCGACATCATGAGAGAATCCTTCAGATCTGAACACACTGGGTAAATACAGGCGTTCCACAAACTACATGCAGATCTGTCTCCGGAGAACCTGACATTCTCTGGAGACCACCCCCAGAGTCCAACACAGTCCTCCAGACTGACCTTAAACAAGCTCAGTGCCTTCATATCAGCAGGGCTGGCCACATTTTTCTTCAGATCATCTTCAACACCAAAAACCAGAGTCACAAAGCCCATTTTCCCATTCAAGTTGACAGAGAGAGAATGCAGGAATGTGTCACTCGGCACAGAGAGACCCGAGCTGATCCAGCAGCTGCTGATGATACATCTGGTACCAACTTTAACCTCATCATCAAGCCTGGAGTATTCCACAACACTTCCTGGAGATACCGTCACACTTGGATGTAGAACGCTGTGCATTACACAATGTCTAGTTTTCTCCAACGACTCTGATGTGGAGCAGTTACTAAAGGCAGAAGAGAGAAGGCCGAGTTCCGTTCGGAGACACGGATCAGAAGTGAAGTGGAACAAATATTCCTCAGTGGTGCCGAGGTGATAAAACTTGGAGTTGTTTAGCAGAATAACATTAAGCTCTGTGCCTTTGAGACAATGAAAAATCTTTTTGCGGACCTCAACGAGGCTGTTTTCCTTCTTTGTGACATTAGCTATGTTTTCGGTATAATCCACGGTAGCTAATCGTCCAAGGGCTTGAAGGAAATCCCCATAGGCATCGATTTCACACATCAGAGGGACGATTTCACTTAACAAGGTCAGCAGGGTCTTTGCAGTCCCATAATCAACATAGTAGGTGCTGTCGGTGTAAACTAACTCCTGTCCATCTCTCTTGCAGACGGCTTTAAATTTGTGCATCTTCTCGATGCTTGGCTTGTGCAGAAATTGAGAGCAAGTTCTGTATTCCATGTCACAGATTTTGGGTTCTTCTGTTGGTTCTAGAACAAAAACTCCATGTGTGGTTCCGATGGACAGAGGTGAGGGATGTGCTAAGGCTGTAAAACCCGACTTATCGAACACGATGTCCTCTTGATCAGGAACGCTGTAGAGCTCAATGTCATCCGCACAGGTTACCAGTACCCCCGGCTTCATGTGTGAAGGGAAATCCACATAAATAGCAAGTTTGAGCTCTAGCATTTGATATAAAGGGTTGCCCAAGGGCAGGGCAGTGAATATTTTACCCAGGGCGCTGGCATTGGGCAAACGCTGACTGAATCCTCCTGCATATATGACATTGAAATGACAGATAACTATTTTGCATCTGAAATACTTGCTTTGCATTCATTACAACTCATTTTTTTGTATTCATCCGTTTTATCACACAAAAACAACTTATCCAAAGTGACTTACAGTGCATTACAAGGTACACATTTTTTATCAGTGTGTTTCCTGGGTGGAACCCATGACCTTTTGTGCAGCTAATGCAATACTCTGAGCCACTAAGTTATACAAGACTACAAAAAATCTTATTCTGTACAGATAAATAGTAACTATATTAACATATACAGTACCTGCATGTATGAGAATAACTTTAAATCCTGACAGAGTCTTGCCATATTTATCATTAAGGCGCTGAAGTGAATATAACGTGGATCCTCCGTTACCTGTGTGAACAGATGAGTTATATATATTCGCTGAACAAGTGATTGAACAAGGGTTTTATATTCATGCATTTGTCAAATGCTTTTATCCAAAGGGACTTACAGTGCATTACAAATAATACATTTTATCAGCAGGTGAGATCAAACGCACGACCTTTGGCTGTTAACACAATTTTCTACCAGCTGAGGAACAAGTACACAAATCTTACCTATCTTGCATCCTTGAGGATCTGCAAACACATGGTAATTGATGGCTAGGGGAAGTTCTTTCCTCTCCAGCTTCTCAGCAATCTGAGTTTCATATGCAGATTTCTGGTCATCATCTACTGCAGTAATGACCACAAGATCCCAGAATTCACCAGACTGAACTGCTTTACCTGTGGAGAAAAACTCTGAGATATTATTATACAACAGTATCTTTATAACACAAGATATATTTTAGAAAATACTATCAATTTTGCACTTATTTAATGTATCACAAAATTGCTGTAGTGATTCAATGTTTTGTTCTTTCCATGTGCCATTGTTTTTGAACCTGTGTAAGGTCAACTTGCCAAAGTATTATTTTCCATAATACTCTACTAAACGTGGTAATTATTTCAGTAAAGTCACAGCATGCACCTACATGAAGATTCAATGGGAAATGTACCTCTGATTTTATTGAATTTGTCGAGTTTTTCCTTTGTGGACTTCTGCAGATGGACATTTCCGCGGTCTGCCATGGTGAGCAAGTCCAACCAGTCAAACCTCTAGCGATCTAAATCATTAAAGCCAACACCTATTTTGACGTGGTTATATTTTTAACTATTAAATGATATAATGACATAAAAAAGTTTGCTCATATCACTTAATTAAAATATTTTGAAAAGTCATTCAAATCGTTAGTCAGATATAAAACATCTCAGCTAACTTTATGTACATGTGAAGTTCCGGGTTAGGTCATGTGACCAACAGACTTCATAGGATCTTTTTTGTCGTGTTCTGCGCAGACTTAGCAGCATATTTCATGCATTAAAAGACCGCGAGAGCGATTCAAAAGCACGGTTTTTAATCACTCTCGCGGTACTTTGATGTCATATGGCGATTGATCTGCGCAGTAACGCATGGAACACGCATTTTCTGTCTTAAACCAAAATTACTATATTAACTGCATTCATCGAAAACTATTATTCAACCTCCCGTATTTAAATAAATGTGCATTTTATAAAACTGTAAGAAAATTCTCAGAGAAGCTTCTTGTATTTAGAAAAGTGTTGTCATAGCAACTTTTATATTGCACTTTTACAGGAGGCAACGAGAGCCAGGCACGCGTGGTAAGAACTTCTTTTAAAGCAGTTTGTAGGGTTTTTCAAATATTATTTTGTGAAACAAAAATTGAAAGAATATTTACTATAATGGCAACAAATGATGTGAAACAATTTTTTTTTTACAAAGTGTTTTTACAAAGTGTGATGGATTCCCTAAAAGCTTACTGGACCTATTTAGTGCGCTGTTCTCAGTCTCTGATTCTGGATCATGGCTACTGGAAATCAAAGGATGAGAAAGTCATGTATCTTCATGATGTTGTGATGGTCAAACTTAGCCGCTTGCTTTTGAAGAATCTGGATCAGATCGGATGTTGCAGATCACTGAGAATTTGCATCTTGGCTGACAACTTCCTGACCAGGATTGAAGCTGTGATGGCATGCACACACCTGGTTAAATTAGATCTTAAAGGAAATCAGGTATTTAATTTCCATTCATTACCTTTTAACTTGCATTAAGGTAAAAACACACTTATAAGCATATTTCTGTTTAGATTATTCATCTCCCTGATGCTTCATGTTGGAGTCAACTGAAAGATTTGCAACTTCTGTATCTTCACGACAACAACATGGCAACCTGGGATGATATTAATGGCTTGTCTGGCTGTTTAAACCTGACAGCATTAACTCTCTTTGATACGCCGCTCAGTTTAAAGAAGAACTACAGGCACTGCGTGGTAAACAACATATGGTCACTGAAGGCCCTGGACAACTATGTTATCTCTGATGAAGAAATTATTCAAAACTGGTCCCTTTCCTTTCAATTTAAAGCAATGAAACAACACTTTCTTGTCAATCTGTATTCATCAAAGCCGGTTGGTGCTCATTATTTTCTTTGGTGTGTATGGTTATTTTGTGTTTATGTGCAAACTTTAGTATAATTTAATGTTTTCTCCAAAACCAGGATTCATTTGAGACAGAGTTAAAAGCTGCGTATAAATTAATTGCAGAGATCAACAGGATTCAGGCCTTTTGTTGCCCTACACTTATTATACAGCGCTGGATTCGAGGCTATTTAATTAGAAAGCACCTTGGGTAAATATGTTGCAATAATTTTTATATTTTTACATTTACTTTGCACAATTGTTCTCCATTTGTTTACTAATTATAATACATGAATATTACATATTTGTTAAATGTCTAGAATCAGTCTTTGTGGTAGAAAGAAGCGGACATGGCCAGAGAAGTCATTCATTTCCACTCCACCTGTGAATGCAGAAAAAGAGCAGGTATTGCCACAATCTCAGGAAATCATGGAAGAGGACAATAATAATCATTGTGTGTTGGTATGTATTAAAACGATAAAATGAGCTAGTACATATATAGAGACTATTTGAGATAGTTACACTTAAAGGGATATTTCTCCCAAAAATGTATATATTTTGAACATGCATTGTCTTTTTTTGTTCTTCCGAACCCAAATGCAGATTCAACTGCAGGAGTAATTTTTTTCAGGACACTTTAAAATAAAAATCAATAGTTATTTATTTAACACTTTTGGGTTTGAAGCTCAAAGGGTTTTCGGGTTACTATGGGAGTGCATGGTGATTGGGGTGATCACCATTCACTCCCATACTAAACAAAAAACTTCCAAATGTTTTCCAAAAGCAATTTTTAATAAAACTCTGCGTTTGGGCTATGAAGAACAACAAAATGGGGTTCAAACCACATGAGGTCTGCTAAATAATGATATTTTTAATCTTTTATAATTGCTTGACAATTTATATACAAGAATTCAGGCTAGACCTTTAATCTGACTAAAGATTTGAGTTGGTGACACAGTTTTGGTTTTACAAGTTTTTAAAAACATTTCTTTAATGCACTGCATTTTTTTATTGGTTTTGATGTAATGTTTATCACATTAGGAGAAGACAGATGTACATATTAAAAGACTTAATGTGGACTTAAATAAACTGATGCAAGCTGGTTACCCGGAGGTAATATTAAAGTATTAAAAAATTATACATTTGGTATTTAAATTAAACTACAACTCATGCATTAGTCACTTTTATGCAGGTTTCATTTGAGGCTACAAATGCTAAACCATCTGACAGCCAAAAGGACACAAATTCACCATACATCACCTCTCAAAACCGTACAAGCCTGAAATCAGAACTAAACACATCTAACCAAGGTACAATAAATATTGCTTTAAGTTAACTAATGATAAATTATGAAAGACTTATTTGATTTACTCTAATTTAGATGCCAAAGTGACTGGTAATGAAGACATTAAGGAAGCAGCATTTTGTGTTTTGGGAATGAAGGTCCACCAGACTGTGCCAACGAGTAACACATTAACATCCCGTAATGCCATGGCACAGGAGATCCGTGACACCATCAGACATCTTCACACCCAGAGGCCTGGTCCACAGCCTCACTCACCTGCAATTACTTCAGTGAAACATCTGATTGGTCACTGCCATGGCACCATCAGCTTTACCCCTTTCAGAGTCATTGATAAAGCCCGCATAGCGCGTGAGAGGGCCGAGATGCAGAGGCACCTGGCGGAGAATGTAACCGAGCAGCAATTTGACCGTGAGGTTGCCAAGGGCCGGCGAGATGATTTCATGGAGGCTCGCAGGACAGAGGCATGCCTTCGCCAGAAGAGTGACCAAGTGGACATGGACAAAACTCTCAGTCTACAGAGAGCAAAGAGAGACGAGGACATCCAACAGGCACGCCACAAACACGCACAGTTCATGGAAGACAAGAGGCGGAAGGTACGAGAGCAGGAGATGGTTTACAGCTTCAGCAGACAACATAACTCACTAGCCAGGGTCGTTTTTAGATACAACACACAGAAACATGGACACCAACAAGAAAAGCATGATCATGCAGCATGAATGGGTCATGTTAAACAACATAAAATTTGAATTTAATGTTTACTAGTTGTCGAATAAAGTATGCTTGTGGTACCTCTGATAGTGGAAAGACGTGTGATATCTGCAAACATTGTGTTATGTACACTGGCATCTTTTCTTCTTACATCCAGGGTAATCACGGATCCTTGAAAGATTGTGAATCTGGGAAAAAAATGTAAGGCCCTGGAAAGTTTTTGAAAATATACATATATAGATACAGGTCTTTGAAAGAGCTTGAATCTATTTTATGCAAGAAGTTTTCTGGGGGAAAAAATCCATATTATTCCCTGTGTAGTGTGGGATAATATCATAAATATTCTAGACTTTTTAATCACACGTGCTAAACTGTTTTCGCTTTTAATGCTTATATCTTATGTATGCTAATGTTGATTCATACCAAAATGTTTTTTTGTAAAGTTGTGTTTGACAAATGAAAACGTCTCGGGTTATGTATGTTACTCTTGTTCCCTGAGAAGGGAACGAGACGCTGCGTTTCCTTTGCCATACTTCCTGTGTCCCTGTAACACCATCTTTGGCAATATTTCAGATAGCGATATACTTCCTGGCTCCCGCGTCACCCTGTCTTTGTCGTTAAGCCTCACCATTGGTTGGATTAGATATACACATTCAGACGCACTTACCCCTGGAGGCGTCCCCAAAGTGTCATCGCAGTGACGCCGCACGAGTTCCCTCGAAAGGGAACTGTAACAATGTATCTTAAAAAGTAACACAATGTAACCTTGCTCTCACTTGAAATGTGTCCCCACATTTAGTCCTTGAATTTGAGGGTATTAGACCTGGAAAGTCCTTGAAATGTCCTTGAATTTGTAGTTAACTAAGGTGTGGGAACTCTGTTAAAGGCAATCGAAAATCCTTCCCGAAAATACAACAAATACAACTTTAAGGTGGAGAAATATCAAAAACACCAGCGTGAATAACACTTGATAAAAATTTATTTCACAGTTTTTACATTTAATAAATAAGCACTAATGAAAGATTAGCTGAACACTTGGTGACAGCAAATAAATATGTGTTTCAGATCAAAGCCAAACTTCAAAAATCACATTATAACAAGATCATTAAAAGCCAAGACAATTTGCTGTCCTTAAAAAAAATCTACATTATGTAATAATGATAAAGTGAATGATAATAAGTAAAAATTGTATTAACAAAAACCAAAAAAATATCATTGTGCTATATCTTTATCCAGACCCATGGCATTTTCCTCTAAATCTGCAATGTGACATAGATTTAGCCTGACCTAAACAGATAAAAAAATCTATGAATAACAGGACTAAAAATCAATGCAAATATGTTTGTCTGTGTCACAGGAAGTACCACAAATTGATCTTATCATCTGTTCATAGTCTATTAGATTTGTTGTGAAAATTTAATCAAGAATAACTTCAATATACTAGCTTAACTTTCTGGCACTAAGACAGTTTTACATTATTGCACATAACTTGCACATAAATAAGCGTAATATTAATATATTATTATTAAATAATAATACTCTTCATGACTATTTTACAAACAATATGCAATACTGTATATTTTCATTGACTGTTTTGGTGTTTTAACAAATTAAACTCTTGTGATAACAAACAAGGCCTTTTTCTGAATTCACACTATCACAAAGTTTCATGTACCTGCAGTTGATAAAACTTGTATTCTGCACTCAAACTGGAAAGTCTGTATTAAAGGGATCCACACTGTAGAGTCTACATGAGCAAAATATTGACCCTAAATATTCTTTTAGAAACTGGATCATATTCAGAAGAGCCGAGCATGTCCACTTCACCCCTCAGTTCCCTTACAGAACAGGGGTGGGCAGAAAAGCCACTCTGCCTTTATTCTTCTCCAGGAAAGCGCTACATGAAGAAAAAGTGCAGTAGAAGCTGGAGGAAAGCCCAGCGATGTCAGTGGAGATGTAGGGCAGCACGCCTGGAGTGGCCTGGTTGTAGTAAGAAATCTGAGAGAGATGCATACACAAGCATGTTTTGCCAGATGTACTTAACCTTTAGTATTTTAACACCTACACAGAGTCTGCTGTACAGGCTTTCCATAACATCAGAAATGAACCGTTACAAATGGTGTACGTCATTTCATTTTATTAGACTGTTGCATATAAAGCTGTGTTGATTATTGACTCGTAATTCACTGAATCGTTCAATATATATGTGGATTAAAATCGTGCAGGCTTATTCATACCTTAGTGTAAGAGTTTCCCACTTCCCAGATACTGAAGCCAGCACAGAGAACTTCACCTCTGTTGTAGTCTTCAGCGGGAGGACACGCAGGCAAGGTTACAGAACGTAGAGCAATCAAATAAGGGTCTCTGAAAAAGATTTGATAACATATCTCATTTCGAGAATAAGATAAAAAAGAGATTTCTAAGACATAAACTGCATCTAAGAAGATTGATGTTACTGTAGTTCAGTTAGTACAGCATTGTGTTTGCAGCACAAAGGTCATGGGTTTGATTCCCAGGCAACATGCATACTGATAAAATGTCGCTGTTTACACTGCAAAAAATTATTTTCAAGAAAATAATTCTTAGTATTTTTGTCTTGTTTTCAGTAAAAATATCTAAAAATTCTTATATTAAGATGCTTTTTTTTTGATGAGCAAAACCACCCAAGAAAATAAGTCTAGTTTTTAGACCAAAAATATCAAATTTAAGTGATTTTGTGCATTAAACAAGCAAAAAAATCTGCCAATGGGGTAAGCATAAAACTCTTGGACATTTTTCTTAAACACTAAATTCAAGAAAAATTTGCTTACCCCATTGGCAGATTTTTTTGCTTGTTTTTTTGCACAGAATCACTTAAAGTTGATATTTTTTGGTCTAAAAACTAGAGTATTTTCTTGGGTGGTTTTGCTCATCAAGAAAAAGCATCTTAATATAAAATTTTTTAGATATTTTTTCTGAAAACAAGACAAAAATACTAAGAATTTTTTTCTTGAAAATCATATTTTGCAGTGTATAAAAGGGTGCATCTTAATTCAGGGGCTACGGCATTCCAAGGCCGTATTTGAATGCCAATGATGTCACCGGGCCACAACGAAGGCTGTCCCAATTCGAAGGCTCCTTCACATGCAAGCCTCCAAAAGCTTTTTTCCCCCTGAAACCAAGGATTCATAGATGTATCCTTCCTAACCTTGGATATCCCAATGATTCAATGCGCTTGTGGCGTCTGGGTATTTTGAAATAAACATTCAAAACTGTAGTTAAAGAAAAGTGTATATTTTGCAAATTAAAGGTCCTTGTGACTGTTTTACTATTATAAATTATGTTTTAGTAATGTGAATGAATATTATTGCTGCAATATTGTGCATGCTGCGAATTGCTTTTGTTTACTTTTAAAGTTGGTGAATTTTACATACTGTTAAATAGTTTAATCTGCATCATTGTGTTATATTTTCTAAAATAAAACAAAAAGATATCTGCCTCTATTTGTATTTTTAAAAGTCTGATAGGTCTCAGCTGTTGTGTCCCGCTGACAAGCGTAGTGGGCGGTAACAGCAAGTTACGCAACTCCCCCCGTAGGCTAGGGCACTGTCCCAAATGGAGCACTTCATGTCGGTCTTGTGTCCTTAAAGCAACACTAAAGAGTTTTTGCTCTTTGCTCCCCCTACAGGTTAGAAGCGTAATTGTCCATTACCACTGTCATAAATACTGGAGCATAGCTGGCTCTGATTGGATTGTAGGTCTGCCGTAAAGCAAGTTTTTGTAGTTTTCACTAGAACTACAGGACCGCGACCCGACGATTGGAAACTTCTTTAGTGTGGTTTTGGCCGATAGAGGGCTGCAAAGCGAATGTGAAAGTGCCGTTCACCCTGTTTCGAGTGGATGAATGACTGAAACTTTTTTGGAAACGTTATTTTAAGGTAAGAAAAACTCTTTGGTGCTGCTTTAAATTGCGCATGCTCGCTTAGTCTAAGAGTCCATAGGGGGTCTCATCTGTAATTTTTATGCTCCGAAGTGTGCTCCCCTTTGCACCCTTGATGCGGTCTTCGACGAAGCCCGCACTGCAGCAGGCTTCGCGCACTTTACCAACCCAGAAGTCTTTGCGAAAGAGCAATCAAACCAATCAGACGATGAAAGGGAGAAGTTCACACTGATGGACAACTTCTCTTCCTATTTCCGGCGTGACGCTCGAGTCTGTCCCAAAATCAAGGGTCCCTATGGTCTGCACTACATGATGTTATCATAGTGTGGAGTCTGAGGAGGTCCACAAGTCCAGAGTGTGCCATTTGGGACAGGTCCTAGACCAGGGATGGGCAACTTCGGTCCTGGAGGGCCGGAGAGCTCCAAACATAATTAAACACATCTGAAGCAGCCAATTAAGGTCTAACTAGGCACTAGAAACTTTTAGGACCAAAGTTGCCCATTATTGGCCTAGACTGTCTCATTTCAGTTCGCTGTTCAAATATCGAGCATTGCCTTCAAAGGATCCAGACCCTGAATTGGGATGCACCCACCGTGTCTGCAAAATGCAAAAATGTAAGACGTTACCCAGAATCGCAAGGGCGCCTCCTGGAGGCCAGGAGAATGAAGTCCTGGACTTTGCCTCCTTTTGTCACAGATGGGGTGACAACACGGTAGATGGTATCATCTTCATGTGCTTCAGTTATCACTTCACACTCTCTGTATTATATTTCATTTTCAAGAAAGAAAAGAATATTATTAGGTCGATTTACCAGGGTTTATATTTTAAGGGTGCATATTGTTTTGTTAAAGTACATCTACTATGAATCAGTGATACTTTCAAAACATTGCTATGTTCATTTGAGCGACCTGACATGTCAATCATTAGCACGAGTTTGGGGTGTCACTACCTTAAGCAATTTAGGAATTACATTATTCATAAAACAAAAAGCATCAGGGCTCATATAATTGCATCAAGGTCATGTAATTGCATCGAATTCAAATAGGATGTTGTGAGTCATTCTCTTTCAATGGATTATTTATTCATGTTGCTTTACATTACGTTGTTTTGCTTGCAGATTGCATTACGGTGCATTATACGTACTGGTAGTGGTGGTCCCATTCCTTTCTGCGCTTCAGATCAGACAGCATGAGAAACACCTGCTCGGCTGCCACGGCCACATGAGTCTCCACCTTAAAGCACAACGTCTGGTTCTCCTCAAGTGTGTATAAACTCACCTGTGCATAAAGTTTCAACTCTTTTTTTAAAGGCTACTCACTCATTTAACCTCAAAAGGACACCCTCATTCATCCATTCCACTTAAAATACGATTTGTACACTGACCTGGTTTTTCTCTGAGGTTAAGACCCAGTTGGTCCGGGCAGCCAACATCTTCAGTGCCGAGACATTGTTGTAACTGAGGTACATCTGTGATGAAGATGTACTGTATGTGATTAATGCATTTTATTTTAGGATATAGCTCTCGAAACAAGCTAACATACCTGGTTACTTGGATCCCAGGGAACTGAGAGAGGAACTTCACTTTGCTTACAGGATATTATGTACTTCCTGTGAGAGAAGAGCATAGTTGTCGTCTTGTAACCCATACTGGTTGGCCATGCAGGAATTTGAATAGTTCAAGTAAGCATTGAATATGGCACATAGCCAAAGGTTATATAACGTTCTCTTTGACATAACCTCAAGCAGCTCCTACCTGTCAAGGCGTATTTTCTTCCTAGCTATAGCTTCCTGGAAGCGTCTCTTACCATCCTAAAAAATAAATAAAAACAGTGCACATGTCCAAGAGCTACTTTTCATGTGGTTTCATCTCCCACAAACAATCAAACTCTTCCACTATGTAAGGGATTGCAAGAATGTTACGCGCCGCTTACCACAGGTTCAGGTCGTATCCTTGGCAACGAGCGTGGCTTCCCGTCATTGTCCAAGACCTCAAATGTCATGAAGGCGGTGTTGATGTGTCGCAGCGGCTCTCCACCCTGATAGGCCTCAGCGCACACTCCCACCTCCATACTGGAATAGCACATGCAATGCCGTGCAACTTTTTAATGGACAAATGATGGACTTCCTTTGTTAATAAATGATTACAAATTATTCAACTGAGACCGTTCATTTTAAAGGGACATTCCACTTTTTTTGAAAATATGCTCATCTTTCAGCTCCCCTAGAGTTAAACATTTGATTCTTACCATTTTGGAATCCATTCAGCTGATCTCCGAGTCTGGCGCAAGCACTTTTAGCATAGCTTAGCACAAACCATTGAATCTGATTAGACCATTAGCATTGCGCTAAAAAATAACCAAAACTTAAAATTTAAAACTTGACTCTTCTGTAGTAACATCGTGTACTAAGACCGACGTAAAATTAAAAGTTGGGATTTTCTAGGCAGATATGCCTCTCATTCTGGCGTAATAATCAAGGACTTTGCTGAAGTAACATGGCTGCAGCAGGCGTAGTGATATTACGCACTGCCCAAAATAGTCCCCTGCCATTGAAAGTAACCAAGGGGACTTTTTCGGGTGCAACTTCAGAAGAGTCAAGTTTTAAATAGGAAAAATATCGAAACCCTTTGGTTATTTTTTTAGCGTGATGCTAATGGTCTAATCAGATTCAATGGATTGTGCTAAGCTATGCTAAAAGTGCTAGCGCCAGACCCGGAGATCAGCTGAATGGATTCCAAAACGGTAAGAATCAAATGTTTAACTCTAGGGGAGTTGGAAAATGAGCATATTTAAAAAAAAAGTGGAATGTCCCTTTAAGATATAACTTATGTTGCACACATATTAGTGGCCCACAGATCTTAGCCTACTCGACAAGAATTTACCTTTCCTTGAATGCATTGTTTACGATGGCCTTCAGTACAAGCCTGTCTCCAATGTGGGAGGGGCCACGAAAGTGAAACATGTCTATGGTCCGGAGAGTTGGATGAGCATTGCACAAGCGACTAGAAGATTAAACAATGTAAGAGTTTTATAAGTCTGAGTAACACAACAGGAATGATTTCCTCATAGCTCAAACGAATCCTCTTTTCCAAATAGAATACAGAATAGACACTTAATTAAACCTGAAATGTGTCATTTTTTTAATGTTACTCCATGTTCTCCCCACCCAGCTCAATATGCACAGACTGTCCTTTATAAGTAAGCCATTTGTACTTTGATTTCCAAGTAAAGGGAAAACACTGTGGCTCTGTGTTGACGCCAAAACATTGCCTCATTTGTTTAAGCTAATAGTGTAATTTTAGGGTTGGACTACCTGTTGCACATCGAATGTACAATAATAGATACACAATTGTTCACCTGGCAGAAATGGTGGCTACGTTCTCCATCCATGCCATGATTTGCCCACCGAAGGTGCTGACCTGGTGATTGGCATGAGGCGGGAGCACCAGCTCGACACTTTCTACACAAGTCTTCTCCGCAGGCACGGCACAACGGAAATCCAGACACTCATTCACTGTGGAACAGATACAGTTGAGCACCACTTATCAGAGATGAGAGAGGAAGCTAGAACATCTTCTATTCACTTTAATCTGTTCACTCAAACCACGTGATCCTTTGTACAGTTAGTGAATGGTGAAGGTTTACTGCACATATATATGTTTAAATGAGTGTTGTGTGCACTTCTCTCCGAGATACCAAACAAACCAAGCGACACTTTTAATCAGAACACGACTTTTGATTCATGACTCATTTCTCCAAGGCAAGACTCTCTTCAAGTCTTAGAAAATAACAAACACACCTGGTTAAAGTGAGCAAGCAAACCTGTCTGCGCGGAGCAGCTGCTGAGAAGATCAGTAATTATCTCTGCATGGATTAGTCTCATCCTCCTGCGCTCGGCTGCGAGGCTGTACTCCATCTGCTCTGACTGCGTTCTTGGAACGACCTGCTTCAGCTGGACCTGCGCAAACTCAAAAATCACTCTGGTTAATCAAAGTTCAAATAAGATGTGGAACTAATTCAGGATTAATCAAGGATCAATGAAACAAAATATATCTTTAAAGAGACACTCCACTTTTCTTTTGAAAATAGGCTCATTTTTCAGCTCCCTTAGAGTTGAACACTTAATTTTTACAGCTTTGGAATCCATTCAGCCTATCTCCGGGTCTGACGTACCACTTTTAGCATAGCTTAGCATAATCCATTGAATCTGATTAGACCATTAGCATCACGCTCAAAAATAGGGTGACCATACGTGCCATTCTTCCCGGACGCGTCCTGTCCAGGATTTCGGTGCGTCTTCCGGAAGCCGTATTTGTTGACCGCATACGTCATTCAGTTAAAAACATAAGATATACAGTCGTAGTTTCATTCTTACCTTAAAATGTAACGGTTGCTTTTCTGTAATTATAATAATAATCCTCTATGATGTATGCGACAAATATGACTTCCAGAAGACGCACCCGAAATCCTGGACAGGACGCGTCCGGGAAGAATGGCTTGTATGGTCACCCTATTTTTGAGCGTGATGCTAATGGTCTAATCAGATTCAATGGATTATGCTAAGCTATGCTAAAAGTGGTACAGCCAGACCCGGATATAGGCTGAAGAGATTTTTTATATTTTTCCTATTTAAAACGTGACTCTTCTGTAGTTACATCGTGTACTAAGACAGACAGACAGACAATTAAAAGTTGCAATTTTTTTAGTCCGATATTGCTAGGAACTATCCTTTCATTCTGGTGTAATAATCAAGGAATTTACTGCTGTACCATGGCTGCAACAGGCACAATAATAGTATGCAGTGCCCTGGTACTGCAGCAAAGTCATCGTTTATCACAACATCGCAATATCTGCCTAGAAAATCGCAACTTTAAATTTTTCTTCTGTCTTAGTACAGAATGTAACTACAGAAAAGAGAGAAAGAGAGAGGGGGGAACCATCCAGGGCATAGAGGAGCAACAATAATGTACGGTATGTGGGAAAAACCATAAATCACGTGAACACATGGCATAACACCAAATACACAAAATAATGTTCTTTTTGGCAACATAATAGGGGGTCTTTAAAACACCCCATGTCAAATAGCTGAATGATAACATACATGCTCTCATTACAACAAACCCCTTGTGGCATTGTTCCTGCCTTTCGTTCACACAGGACAAGTTCTGGAAATGTTACGGCAATGTACCTAGGTCGTCATTATGGGACCAATCCCCCAATTTTCCAGAATCAATGTTCTTTGTGAAAGGGGTTTTAAACTCAACCATGCCTATGGTTAATTTAAACCCCACGGTTGGGTTTATCCATAGTTTACCCAACTACTGTATGGTGTGAAACAACCCATCAATTTTTAGACTGCATAAGAATGTTTTACTGATCTGATTTAAATTGACTTTTTACTGTACCTTTCCTGTTTCAGTACGGCGGGCGACAAAAGTAGCAAAAGCGTTGCAGATCTTCCACCGTCTGTCGCTGAAGAGGTCTTCACAGCTCACTAAAATCCCAACCTGAATTAAAGATCTCACATAATGAAATTGTCTCCAATCATTGTATTAGCTTAAATAATGCATATTCCCACAAACCTCCATACTGGATGTAAACGCTCTGTTGACTTTGGCTTTAATATTTACAACCTGTCCAACCCTGAAGAAACAGAGCAAAACTTTTTGATTATAAACAAGCAAATACAGTCTGTCTTTTTATTTATAGTAACTGCTTCCACTGTGTAAAACTTTTTTTACCCTATGGTGGTCTCAAAATGTATGTCGTCCACCGACGCTGTGATACAGGAACAACCAGCATGACGCTCAGCTGTGAAAATGAGATCGAACAATGTAAAAAAAGAGTGTTTAAAGGATCAATTTTACCCTTGCAAAAATTAACAATGGTTTTATTGTGGTAAAAGTGTAGTAACCATGTTTTTTGGTGTATTGATTACTATCAGCAAACCATGGTTTAGCTATGGTTACCATGGTTTTACTACAGTAATCATGGTTTTTGGATTTCAACTGTAGTAAAACCATGGTTAATTTTCATAAGGGTGAGTTGCCAACCACCATCTGTGCTTTACAATGTGCCACAAAAGGTTTGAACACAAGCTTTGTCAACAACCTTCATCAGATAGACTGTACTGGTTGAGTAACATGGCTATGATGGTCAAACAGTAATAACATGCTTGGACCAACTTGATGGTACAAGCTGGGCTTTTTAACAAGGATTTTAACAAGCTTGTTACTCTGTTTACACACAATGGTAGTCCACACTGTACAGACGTCTCCATCTGTGATGTCTCATGACTAGTAGTACAAGCAGACGTGTTACATGAATGTTGGAGGTGACGGAAAAGATTCAGAGTCAAATAGACTATTCAGGTAAGTTATTTTTGTGTGTGGGTAATTTGATAAACTTATCTGAACATGAAGCAAAATCAATACAAAACCATCAAGTCATTTCAGGAGCGATGGCAACTCAATGTATTTCTAAGAAATGTACTCCTGACAGACCAGAGAGGCAGGCTGTGGAGTCCATCCATTTGAGAAGTTGTCCAGCGCTGAGCTGTCCACAGTGGTTGGCATGGCAGGGAAGAACTATTTGACTCATCTTCACCTCTGTTGGGTTCCTGTACACCTCTCCATTCTCAAGAATGAACGTAGGCTCTTCCAGCAGCACAGGGTCCCTGGTTTCATTGGCCATAATAGGGCTCTAAAACAATATTTATTAAAATATGGACATCTTATCATTAGTCTATTTATATAAATTGCTTGGTTATTTGCAACCCAGCGTTACATTATGTAAAAATGGGACAAACCATGGGAATTTTTTTATATATTTGACCTAACAATGGGTTAAAACAGCCAAGCATAGGTTAAATTACAGGTAGGTTAGGGTCCCATTTAGACCCAACGCTGGACTAAAAAAAATATCCCAGCATTTTTTAGAGTCCAGCATTTTCTAGGCCAAAAGATCCATGTAATCAAGGATAAGGCAGTAAAAGTGTAACCTTTAGGTCAAATCTATTTCACATATATATTGGCAATTTGTGCCTTGTGCAGTTTGTTTATTTGCTGTCTATCCAAAGGGGAATTTAAAGGTCATATTATTTCAGTTCAAAGTAAAAAAGAATTACATTTGCTACAGATTTATAATAAAAAAATCCTTTTGGAATAACGGTGATGGCAAATTTCATGAGAACAGATTTTGCTATAGCATATGAATTAAATGTAAACAATGAATTAAAACATGAAGAGTAACTTAAACAAAAAGTAAAAATCAAGTAAAAAATATTATTCTTGAACAAATAGTTCTTTGCATTAACAGATTTAGTCTTGGCCTTTATATTTAAAAAATGTACCAACTCTAAAAATAGTTTGTTCACTGTGAATAAGAGGCATCTGTAATTACAATATATCTACTGTTTCACAATAGTTTTCAGATATCATTATTAACTGAAAGCATAAACATTTAAGAAATATTAACCACAACCATTAATCAGCGCCCCGTTATTCAGCAGTTCAGCTCTTATACAATAAGCACGTCACATGTTTTTGTTGAAGTGTCATGACCTCCAGCAAAATCCTGTAACCTGTTGTTTACCGAAATCATTCTGCACACTAATAAAGATTTCATAATTGTTATGAACAGAAGCGGTGCGAGGTTTAGTAAATCACTATAAATAGACTGTTAACTTTTGACTTTGACTGTAAACTAATTTAAGTAACTAACTGTGAAGTCATAATCTAAATTTAGACTAAGAGTAAAGTAAATGATCAAAGACTTGTATGAAAATGCATATAAAAGTTCGTTGTAAAACACGTTCTCCCCAAATTCTTCCTTGGGTCATTTATTATTCTGTCTAAACTTTTAAATAAACATGAGAAAAAGAAGATGATCATCAAACTTACGTGTATTTTTGTTAATCTGCTCTCATTTGCACGAATGAAAATTAGGTTTGCGTTAGGTCTGAATATTTGATATATAAATAAAATTAGACATTCTGTTTGGCAGTCATGCAAAGTGTCCACACACGCCACTCCTGCGCTCGACTCCTTTATAAGACATATGAAGTTACAGAGACGCCCACAAACTTTTTAAGGTAGACTGATTATTTATGATTAACTAAAACGTAGTTTCGAACCATTTCAGTATTTCCTATCGACCTCATAGTCACAAATTTGGTAAAGTTTTAAACATTTTGTGGATAAAGATGGGCTCATTCATATTCATATCGCAATTTCTGAATATCATGATGAGATAAAAATATCCACATAATTATTCAAGTTAATTGAAATTCTTATATTTCTTTTAAATGCTTTAATAATGTACAAATTCTTTAAACAACCATTTTTTATTTTACATAGGGTCTTTATTCTACATGAGCTATAGCGTATAACGTCTAAAAAGTAAGTACTAATTTGTTTCTCAAGCAATTTTTAAAAAGTGTAAATACAATTACACTCTCTTATGTAAGGTAAACTTCTATTGAGTTAAATAAGGTAACTATTTAAAGAAATAATCTATTTCAATCTAATAATCTAATTCAATTTTGGTCAAGTCCCTTAACTTAAATGATTCAGCTTAATTCTGCCTACATGCTCACAGCTATTAAACTATTAAAACAAATAACAATTTAATCAAAAACAAGCTATTTAAGAAACGAATTACATGCAAATTAACACCTAATGCCGAATGCAACCCATCTTTAAAAGAATCACAGGAAATTGAAGGAAGGAACCATTCGCTCACCGAGAAGACGTCACAACGGGAATCACGCATGAGAAACGACGCCCTGCCATTGGCCGCCGTCCCTGTCAATCAAGCGTACTATCCCCCCCTTCCAGTGGTCAAGGTTGGTTGAGAAGGCATCAGTGTGTTTAGTTTGTGCAGTCGAACCTGGATCCGTGACAGATGAATTGTCGAAAATAGAGGAAAAGGGAACGCGGGCGACTCTCCCGTGCACGAAAAACATGTTTCCTAAAGGCAAAAGCTCCGTCGTGCCGTCGGATGGTCAGGCTCGGGAAAAGTAAGATGTCTTAAATCTCGCTCGTCGTGCGCGTGTTATTGTGTTGGATGTAGCCTATTGTTAGGGCAGTATAGGCACGGCTGCATATGGAGCTTATGCTGCTGCTATAGGCTTGAATTGAAAGTGACCGACCGTGCGCCATTCTGGGGTACCCCTTTGGCACTGAGCTTTCGCATCTAGTCATGGTGACGTTGTCCCGGATAAAAAACGTGTTTTAAAATCATATTTTATTACGGTTTAAATTAAACGTAACAATTGGGAATTGTTTCTGTATGCGGGACGGGCGCTACATTGTAGCCTTTCATTTCGCCTCAGACGCCTGTGTTGGAGGGGAGTGGGTCCCGTCTTTTGTTTAGTTATGTGCCTTTTACGTGTTCTTGAGGTTTAGCTCTTATCTCTAGTCTTTATAAAAATAGATTACGTTTATAAATTAATATAAATACAAATTTACAAGGTTTGCTTATTTGTTAATGTAATTCATTTTCTTTGAGAATCACTTTCATTTTTACTCTTGGCACCATTATAAGGCCAAGAATAGTGAGAAATAATATTGATTTTTGTTCTCACCAATTTGTCTCTTGTGGTCTTGACTAAACATTCCTGTCTGTCTGTGTTGCAGGTTAGCTTTGTATGTTTATGAATATTTGTTACACATTGGAGCTCAGAAGTCTGCGCAGACATTTCTGTCAGAAGTAAGAACCACAATCTTGGAAATTTTAATGCATCTGCAAATATAAACTCTTAAATGGTAAACCAGTCCATCAGACTTGAGACAGAACTTTTAGATGTAATAATTTTTGTGTGTTTTAGATCCGATGGGAAAAAAACATCACATTAGGAGACCCTCCTGGGTTCCTACATTCCTGGTGGTGGTGAGTGTTTTGAGTGTATGATGTCTCTTTAAACATTTTAGGTGATCAGTAGACATGCAGGCTTATTTGGCCACTTCCTTATTTCTTCTAGTGTCTTTTGGGACCTTTACTGTGCAGCTCCTGAGAGGAGAGACACGTGTGAACATTCAAGCGAGGCCAAGGCCTTCCATGACTATGTGAGTATATGAAAACGTTTCCTAAACGTATGCAGGTTTAAAAGCAGAAATGTATTTCTTTTGCGAAGAGTCTCAGTTTGTGTTGTATAATAAGGAAATGTGTGTGTGTGTGTGAGAGAGAGAGAGAGAGAGAGAGAGAGAGAGAGAGAGAGAGAGACTCACACACGGACGGATGTAGTAATCATACCTACAATAGCAATGATGTCACAAGCATTTTTCTAGATAAAGATAGTATGTGCTTTATATTTGACAATGACATGTTTAAATGTTTAGGTTATCGCTTTAGCTCTTATTTCCATTCTAGTTCAAATATTGGCAGTAAAATCATGTAGAATTTTTATACATTTTTAGGCATATCCGCAGTTACAATGTCATGTTTGTTGTTGGATTGAAAGTAAAGTCGTCTCTCAGCATAAATCACATTTGTGTAGGTGAAGCCAAAAAAGCTCTTATTATTGATAGATATTTAAAAAAAATGCTTTGCATTGCACTATTTTTTTAAATGGATGTGTTGATGCCTTATAGAATAGTGCAAACTTACTATCAAATGTAATGGTTGCATATCAAGGATAAAGATCAGTTGGTATGTCAAACTTATATTGTGCCATCCATAACTGAAAGTCCTGTATGTGCGCCACAGAGCTCACGGAGGAATGGTACAAAGCTTAACTCGAAACCTCCAGCGTTAGACTTTTCCAAAAAAATATATGGCTGCTGTTGTCTAGCCACAAGCTTTGGTAAGGGGCCACGGGTCAGAGGTCATATTTAGCGAGTCTAAAATCAAACCCTCCCTCCAGAGTCTAGACACTCTAATCTGAAGGGATGCTGCCGTACACCGATGGGAAATATTATCCGTCATTCGGAAACTATCCATTTAACTCGTGCATTGCGTGTTTGGCACGGTTGGATCTACAGGACTCTAGTAGCATTATAAAGCATTGTATTTTGATGTCCTCGTGAGCTCGGCGCGATCTCCTGCCTTTGTGCCCAGCTGTGGTCGGGGCCGAGGCGTCAGGTCTGTGCTCTCTATTCTCCAGAGGGTGGGGGAGGAGGCTGCACCCTCTTTAAACAGTGGCCATGTTGTCTTCATGCTGTGTCAGGGGAAACACTCCCCCCCCCACCCCCTCAAGCTGCGGTGGAGATGGAGAATGATTGATGGCTGTCATGGAGCCTGTCGGTAGGCAGATTGAAAGGGAGGAGGGAAGCTTTCTTCAATGAACACTTGGTTGTGTGAGATGTGGGAATTCGAAGCATTCTCTTAAGTTGTGTTTTTCTTTGTTACAGAGTGTTTTGGGATATGATCGTGATAGAAACCTAAGGCGTTTCCCGACTAAACAAAATATGTATTTTGCAGTCAGGGTCCAGTTAAGTCTTGGACGGACCTTTCCGTTGACCGATTCTGATCTGTGTCACTGCATGAGGGTCAACTGTTTTTCTTTCTTACCTCCAGGCTGTGGTATTTCACAGCACTTTCTGAAAAGTCCTGCTGGGGTAACTCAGGCAGTAGTGTGACAAACAGCAGACAACATTGTGTTCCCAGCATCACATGCATGATCAAATCCCTGCTGTGCCCGGAAATCTAGCGTCTTCATAGTTTTGTAGACCTTAAAGGATTAGTCCATTTTCTTAAAAAAAATCTAGATAATTTACTCACCACCATGTCATACAAAATATTGATGTCTTTCTTTGTTCAGTTGAGAAGAAATTATGTTTTTTGAGGAAAACATTCCAGGATTTTTCTCATTTTAATGGACTTAAATGGACCCAAACACGTAACAGTTTTAATGAAGAACTCAAAACGATCCCAAACGAGGCATAAGGGTCTAGCGAAAAGATTGTCATTTTTGACAATTAAAAATATGCACTTTTAAACCACAACTTCTCGTCTATCTCCGATCCTGTGACGCGCCAGCGCAACCTCAAGTAGTTTGTCATCACGCCGAAAGGTGACGGATGACATATGCGAAACTACGCCCCAGTGTTTACAAGTGTGGAGAAAGAGGACCGTTCCGACGTTGTTGTATGTCGAATGATACTAATTTATGTCTTTTTGTCAGTTTATGTTTTAAAATGGTCCGCAAATGTGCGTTTCATATATGTAACATGTGACCTTTCCACGGGATTACTCCGTTACGTGAGGTTGTCTGGCGCGCCACAGGACCCCATATAGACGAGAAGTTGTTAAAAGTGCATATTTTTTTTTTTCTTGTCAAAAATGACAATCGTTACGCTAGATAAGACCCTTATGCCTCGTTTGGGATCGTTTAGAGTCCTTTGAAACTCTGTTGACACTGCAATTCTAAACTGTTATGTGTTGGGGTCCTTTAAAGTCCATTAAAATGAGAAAAATCCTGGAATGTTTTCCTCAAAAAACATAATTTTTTCTCGACTGAACAAAGAAAGACATAAAAATTTTGGATGACATGGTGGTGAGTAGATAATCTGTATTTTTTTTTTTTTTAAGAAAATTGACTAATCCTTTAAAAGTAAATTTTACACTTTACAATTTAATTTTACACATTAGTCGTGGCAGTGCCGTTAGCTTTTTTGTTTGCCGTTATTAGTGTGCAGATTTATGAGTGCTTGAATGCATTAAGCTTCTACTTAAGTTTTATTCTGCATAGGAAGCACTGGCCTTTTTATAACACGTTTTGATCTGTTTTTGTCTGCAGAGTGCTGCAGCAGCCCCCAGTCCTGTTCTTGGGAATATGCCACCGGGAGATGGCATGCCAGGTGGACCCATGCCCCCTGCATTCTTTCAGGTTAGATCATGTCCCAAATCTTCTGTCCACACCTAATAGTTTTTTAAACTGTGCTGAACAAAACATATTTACATATATGCATTTGTCTATGTGTATACACTACCAGTCAAACATCTGGACACTACTTGTAATAAATTTTGTAATGAAGTGGCAATGTTGGGAATTATGTAATAATTGAAGTAAAATTCGACTCCCGCACACACTGGTCATTGTCTCAGACCTTCATGAGGTGTATGCTGAGATGCCTTTTTGTATATTATTGAAGTTACCATGTATGGACTCTATTTTTTTGTAGACTATCCACTTCAACTTGTTATATGCACAGCTCAATTGCACTTATTTATAAAAAAAATTGAAATCCATTAAATTTATTTAATGTCATCTTATCATGAGAAAATCTTATCAAGATCATGAGAAGCCTAAATTTTAGTCAAGTGTGTCCAAACTTTGGACTGGCAGTTCGCTTTTGAATTTGATAGCTTTCTACTTGCTGTTGTCTTTGTTAACAGCAGTGTCAAGTGTCAGCTTTCCCTCTATAAATACTGATGCTCCTGTTGGATTTTTCACTAAGAGTTAACTGGTTTTGATCTCCCTTATTCAGTCATCGATTTGTCTGTTTAATGTTCTTAACCATAATGCTTTGCTCTTTCAGTGTGGGTATAGCTGTTCAGCCACCAGTCACTTATGATTCTCAGTATATTGTGCTGTTGTTTTCTTTCCAGCTCTTTAAATAGCCTAATGACGCTCTCTCTTTCTCCCTCTCTCTACTTTATTTCTCTCCATCTCGGTTTCTCACTCGCTACCTCTCTCGCTTGGTCTGTTGCTCTTGCTTTCCTCTCTCGTATGGTCTTTTCACTTTCTTAGGGCCCTCCCGGCTCCCAGGCCTCCCCTCACGCTCCTCCTCCCCCTAACAGCATGATGGGACCCCACGGCCAGGTAGCGGCTCCTGTCTGTTCACGGACTGTTTCATTTGACTGATTTTCTCCCCGTGTTGTTTCTCTCTGTCTTCCTGTTAGCCTGCTCTGCAGAGCTGTGGTTGGCCCGTGTGCTCACAGGGCAACGGTCCCTCTGAATCTTTGTTTTTTGCTGCCTGTTCTGTAGTTTCAGATATAATGCGAGTTTAACGGATTTGTAACTAATTGATTTGTGTTGCAGCCTTTTATGTCACCTCGCTTTGGTGGCGGACCAAGACCTCCAATCAGAATGGGCAACCAGGTGAGTTTTGAAATCGGTTATGAGCAGATTTTTAGGTACTATAAAGAAATAGTTCACCAAATTCTTTCTATGTTTACTACACCCCAAGGCAGTAAGGCTGTCTGTATTTGTGAAAGCCCAAGGGGAATGTTTTGAAAAAAACCTGCTCACTCTTTTCTAAACAATGAAAGGGGACTAGGGCTGTCAAACTCCAAACTGTGACAATAACTCGCCATATCACAAAATAACAAGTGCCATAAAAGTGATTCGTAGGACATTATGGGGCAGTTTCTTGGACAGGGCTTATCTTAGTCCCATATTAAACTGCATGTTTGGGCTGGTATAATTTAAAAACATCTTGTACTGACATATCTTAAAGGGGACATTTCACAAAAATAAATCTTTGGTACTATCCCCAGAGTACTTATGTGAAGTTTTAGCTCAAAATATCATATAGATTTGTGGGTATTATAGGTGTGACTAAAAGAGTGCCGTTTTTGGTTGTGTCCTTTAAAATGCAAATGAGCTGATCTCTGCACTAAATGAGAGTGCTGTGGTTGGATTGTGCAGATTAAGGGGTGGTATTATCCCCTTCTGACATCACAAGGGGAGCCAAATTTCAATTGCCTATTTTTTTCACATGCTTGCGGGAAATGGTTTACCAAAACTAAGTTACTGGGTTGTTTTTGTCACATTTTCTAGGTTGACAGAAGTACTGGGGACCCAATTATAGTACTTAAACATTGAAAAAGTCAGATTTTCATGATATGTCCCCTTTAACATACATCAGTGCCATTGTTTTGTCTCAAAAAGCACATCAGTAAAGATTTATTGTACGGTATGTTTGTAAAAACTACTTAAATATCCTAGTCCTGGATTAATCTAAACCCTGTCTGGGAAACCGCCCCATATGTAAAGTCTGTAAATATATTGAGGAACATATCAAAATATAAGTGAAAAACAGAAGTTTTGTTTTTGGATGAACTGTTTCTTTAAGTCGGTGCTTGAGATTTGGAACTTGCATGACTCCCTAAACATCTTGATCCTTTTCCAGCCCCCAGGTGGCGTTCCAGCTGCACAGCCAATGCTCCCAAACATGGATCCTAGACTACAGGGTGAGTCTTAATCATGCATGATGTTCTGACTTTTTACATTTATTTAAACAATAAAGCTTCTTGACTTATTTAAAAGCAGCAGGTTCAGCAGTGCAAATTAATTTGCCATCTATTATCTCATTTAAAGGGCCGATGCAGAGGATGAATGTTCCTAGAGGAATGGGTCCCATGGGTCCCCAGGTAATATCTAAGGCCACCTTACAATGTGGTTCATACTACAATGCTTTGCATTAGCATTTACAACTCAATATTTCTCCTTCTAATATCTTTATAGAATTTCGGTGGAGGAATGAGACCACCACACAATTCTATGGGCCCTGGCATGCCTGGAGTAAACATGTAAGATGCAACATATTAAGATTTTTGAGACTTTCTATACGACATTAATGATCTATATGAACTAAAACACACTTTTGTCCTATAGGGGACCTGGAAACGGCAGGCCACCATGGCCAAATCCAAATGCCAACAACGTAAGTGAAACTTATGTATTTTTACTTTGATGCTATAAATACTTCAGATTAATATACCTCATGGATTAAAAGTCTGTTTGTCCTGTTTTGTTATAGATGCCATATTCTTCACCATCTCCTGGTGCATATGGGGTAAGCTTGTTGCCGAAAGCCTGCTTGATGTCACGTAGTTGTAAGCGTTACTGACTAGTCCAACCAGTTTGATATGTGCACCATCAAGCACTGTTCAATGTCAGGAAGAAAACGTAACCGAGTAATGCATCTGGAAGTGACTAAATAATTAAATAACACTAAACCACGTTCCCCCATGCATCGTCTCACTCATATTTTCAGCATTTTTATCCAGTTCTGTGCAAATCACTGCAGAAAGGACCACACACCCTTCCTTAGAGAGCAACATTGTGTGTGCTTGTGTTAATGCATTTTTTCCCACAGGGTCCACAAGGAGGGCCACCAGGAACACCTGGCATTGTCCCAAGTCCGGCAGGTGTGTTTGCCACACAGCTAGTTCAGTAGACGTGCTATAATTTAGCTGAAGATCTTTCATTCCCCTTTACTGGAATGATTTTAGTTTATCGCATGATTTGTCAGGCAAAATACAGATGTCATATCAGCTTCTCATTTGATATCTCCAGCCTAATAATCCAATCTGTCTCACCTTCAGACTCCAACAATTCCAGTGAAAATCTGTACACCATGATCAACTCGACTGGAGGTCGCAACAGCGTAAGAGACACACTGACTCGTATCTAGAGACACTTTGTTCATTAATTGCACCTGAAGTGTCTTTGTTCATGTTATCCTTTCATCAGCAGTGTAATCATTATTGTATGATGACAGAACGTGTCTTTTTCATATTCCTCTGGCTTTCCCAGTTTCCCATAGGCCCAGGCTCTGAGGGCCCCCTAGGGGCTATGGCGGGAATGGACCCAATGCATATGAATGGAGGTTAAGCAGTTTTATAAACAGCATTATATTTAAGATGGTTTTGAAAACAATTAGAGTCAATTTGATGATAATCAACCTGATGATTTTTTTTTTAATTATTTTTAGGTTCAGGAGACTTGGATGGACTCCCAAAGGTGATTCTAATGTTTAAGTTTTGCATTTTGTGAGGTTGAAGCTATTTACTTGACTTATTATATTTGCTTTATGAGTCATAGTGAAAAAGACGCTTTACTGTTTATTTCATGTCTTCGATACTAGTTTCTTATACGAGCATATCTTATCCACAGAATTCTCCTAACAACATGAGTGGCATGAGCAATCCATCTGGGACCCCGAGAGATGAAGATGTAGGAGGCAGCTATCTTCACTCCTTCCAGAATGAGAACGTAAGTGTCATTTTAATCTTTAGTTTATAGTTCTGTTTTTAAAATTATTTAAGTAGTTTGAAAAGATCATTCACCCAAAAACGAATATTCTGTCATCATTTACTCACCCTCATGTTGTTACAAACCTGTATAAATGTCTTTGTTCTGCTGAACATAAAGGAAGAGATTTGTAATGAAGCTAAAAACAGAAGCACCATTGACTTCCATAGTAGGAAGTTAAAGGGACATTACACTTTTTCAAAATATGCAAATTTCCCAGCTCCCCTAGGGTTAAACATTTTAATCTTACAGTTTTGGAATCCATTCAGCTGATCTCCAGGTGTGGCGCTAGCACTTTTAGCATAGCTTAGCATAATCAATTGAATCTAATTA